>NW_028288898.1:1803333-2103888 GCF_059628265.1 Tinamus guttatus
TTGTAAGCTACATTAGCTGATGCAACTTGTCCAACTCAGATCTGCTTGGATAAGCAGAGACCCTCACCCATTCCCATTTGCCTGTAGCTAATACAGAAGATACAAAAGTGATGTTTGCAGATGGTCTCAGTATCAATGCACATAACATTAAACCAGAAAGCTGCTCTTTGAGCTCATCCAGATTCCCCGCGACAGAGCAGTGCTGCCCTCCTGTGTCTTCCAAGAGGCACACTAACCACTGTGGAGTCCACGTCACACACAGCTGTGGCCAGAAAGTTGACAGAAATAAGCAATATTTATTGCCTGCTTAACGAATGTGCAAGAACTACTAAGAACATGACGAGGAAATAGAACCAACATATAACATCTCTTTAAAATTCATGCACTATCTTCAGGAACACTGAATTCATAAGACTTGACTGGAACCTATTTTTGAGGCTGCTTGTTAAATTAAAGTACATTTTAAAAACATTTTCATCCACCTTTTCAGATAACAATTTCCCTCTCCACTGCTCCTTCCAAGAAACCCACGGTGGCAAGCCAGAATCTGGCTTTGTTCCCTTGTGTCCATTGCGGTCACTTCTTCCAAATAGGGCCTAAGTTGGCCCAAAGTTAAGTCACAGAGGAACTTGTTGTCACTACTGGGCCAGAGCCCTGCCTTTGAGCCCCTGCTTCAGTTCTCAGTGATTATGTTCCTGCAATCAGTGACTGTACTGTTATGCTGTTGTCTTGCACGCATCCAAGAAAGGATGTAACATGTGATAGGCAAGATCTAAGAAGAAAACTAGAAGTTTAGTTGGCAGAAATAGGAAGTTCCTCTGTTTACACACATGTCCACATGTGTCACAAGACAGGAGTAGAGCAATGGCTGAAGTACAGCACTCCAGGAGGCCTGTGAACAAGACCACGGCACTATGTTCTCATTTCAGATACCTGTTGGTCCCAAGGAGTTCTCTCCTCTTCATTTAGCTGACGATGACATTTGCCTTCCAACAGGAAGGAAAAGCTTTGCAACAGCAGGATGTAAAATGAGCTGCTTTTTGGAGAGGCTGAATTTAGCATGCTGACAAGCAAGATCAGCATGCTGAGTAAGGGGGGACTGACCTTGCCAGGGTGACTCTTCTGTTTGATCAGCCCCAACACTCCATTATGTCTTTAACTACATACACAGCTGGTAAACACCTAGGTTTCATCTGCAGCAGACTGCTTAATTTAACACAACTGAGCTGCTACTTTTAACACAGGAAGCTTGGTTTCTGGCATGAGACTGCATAAGCAACTTTGATAAGCTCTTTGGCTTCGAACAACATAAACCCAGGGCTGTCTTTAAAACAAGCACAGTGTTCCTGGGCAGGCAGTGGCGAGGGTTATTGTCTCACCAAGCATTCCCGAAGAAGGTGGATTCGGCTGAATGTGCTCCAGGGAATTCTCCTGCAGAATATCCCAGAGTTGCCACTGCATTTTGGGATTCAGGATGTAAAAGGGCTGCTCTGGATGTTTAATCCGATACCGCTTGTAGTTTTCAAAGAATTTGTAGTCTGGTTTTCTGTACCACTGGAAAAAAAAAGAAAGAGAAAGTCAGAGCCTTTTATTTCCCATGATCAATATTATATAAGATGGCTTAAGATGACCTAAGCTCCTGCTGCCGCCAAGGAGGAAGCCCATCTCTGCACGCACACACACACACACTTGTGCTCTCGCTTCCTCCCATATCTGCTCTTCAAATTAGCAAGGTGACTCGCCTTGGCAAAGAGAGCAAGAGGAACCAAAACTCCTCTCTTTGGCAGTGAGGGACCATTAAATGAGCTGAGCCTCACATAGGCTTAACCGCCGCTCTCGTTTTGTTAGAAACATCAGCCCCATTTCTGCATTTTCCCCACGCATCACACGCCCTGTCCTGCAGCTGGCTCCTCTCTGACCAGAGCCCACAGCTGCATCGACACAACTGTGGGCAACTGTGCTGTGAGCTGGACCAAGCAATGGGTCGGTCTCAACGATAAATAAATAGATACATAAATGAAATCTGGAAATAAAGCTTGAACCAGATGAGTTGCCTGATCAGGCTGACCATACAGCCACTGCAACCACAGAGAGGGTACCAAACAGCAAGATGAAAGACTTGAAAACGTACCACCAGCAGGAAAACAAACAAATAATAAAAAACAGTCCAAAGCCCAAGCCCACCCACCGCGGACGAGGAGATACGCTCAGCAGTCTGCCTGACATGCCATCAGAGTCCTTGCCCCAGGCCTCTCGCAGTACCAAGCATCCTGTTTGGATACAGGTGTCATCAGCACAGCCTTACAGAACAGGCTGAACTGATTTGCACCGCACAACACTTCCACTTTCAGTAAAAACACTGAGGAAGGGTTTATCTTTTCTTAAAGCCCTCTAGAGATTTTTTTCCCCCTATGCTAAAAATATGTCATCCCCATTTAACTCGCTCTTAAACACAGGGTGCAAGCACCTTGTGTCTCCTGGAAATGTGGAACTAGATGCAAGGACAAGTGCGGGTGAGAAATCGAGATGGCAGCCCAGGGAGAAGACTCACCAAGATCTCCTGGGCATGGAAAGAGCCTGGACTCAAGGCAGGGATCAAGGCCTACTCGCTTGGCTGTGCTCGCCCTGGCTCAGCCTCTGCCATATCACTTACTGCGTAACACCCTGCGCGCTCAGAGAGCAAAGGCAGCTCTAGAGGGATGCAACACCCACAGGTGAGAACCTAGCTGACGGGGAGACACATCCACCGGAATCTTGAAGGGGTTTCTGAATCCTTCCATAATGCATCGAGTACCTCTCACGTCTGGCTAGTGTCTTTAGGTACCCAAGCATCTGCTGACAACAACCCTTAAAGCAACAGGCAGAAAGAAGAGCTCAGTTGTCCCCTGTGAGTTTGCAGCGGCTGCAGCCAGCCGGGGTCCCCTAGTTGTGGTGTCAGCCCTGGGAAAGTGGCGGTGGGGACACATCCCCAGGCCCGCGTCAGTGATCGAGGGCTGCAGCTTGGACACGCGCGCGCGGCGGGTGTTTGCAGAGGTACCTACAGGAACAGCCGCGAACACTGCACCCGTACAGCGGGTACGTTTGGGGCACGAACGCAGCCTTACCTCACCCACGTCGGCGTGATACGGCGCCGGGTCCCACACGATCAAGGTTCCAGTGTTATAGAGCGCGTCTGTCAGGAACTGCTGCTCCTCCACAGTCACCAGCTTGAACAACAACGACAGATACGTACACACAGGTTGGGCCTGCTGCCGAGCAAGCAGGAGCAGTAAAACATCCCCGAATTCCGCTGCTGGCCCTGGGCTGGCCCCAGCACACGGATGAGCCCGGCACCGGAGCCGCGAGCCCGCGGGTGACAAACTGCCCCGCCAGCCCCGAGCACAACGAGCTTTCCATGATAAACAAAATGAGATGACAAAAATAGTTTAAAAATAAATAAATAAAACAAGGTAAGACATCCTGTATGCCTTAGATTCCTCTGGACACAAGAAGCATGGCTCTTTACACCCCTGGCTAATTCTGGTTCGCAGAAGAAAGTAAACAGAGCCAGAATCAAGTGAGAAGGGGTTGGTCCCCTGCCATCCCCTCCCATAAACACAGCCCATACAGACACAGCTTGCAAACATCTGCTTAAGAGAAGCACTGCTATCAAAAATCAACTCCCTCCTTGTCCTGGTTTTCTCCTAGCATCTAAGAGCCAGGCAATTTATCCCTAAGCGCTCAGGGTGCCCCTAGCAGCCAAGCGCTTTCCCGGCCGGCCCAGATGTGCACGGTCCCCTGCACATCTGCTCTCAATTCCCAAGGATTAGCCCTGGCCACGGGGACCCCGCACGGCTTCATTTCCTCCCGGCAGTTGGAGTATCTGGGTCGCTGCGGCGATGCAGGACGCGCACTCCGGCCACGGGAGCACCGCGCCAGCGCGGAAACAGGGTGGGCAGCACCGGCATCCCCTTTGCATTCCCTTGGTTCTATTTAAAGGCTAGAAACCTTTCAGGAACTTTTCCTGGAAAAAAATAAAGGAAAAAAAAAAAGTACTGATGGGAAAGGAGGCCTCAAAGGATATGGAGCATTAACCATCAGAGAAAGAAAGTTACAAGGAAAGGCAGACCAAGTACAAGCAGGCTGAGTTAGCAGAGGTACCCTGAGAGCTGCCCACAGCAGAGGAGCAAGAAATGGGGCGGATCTTTGTAGCATCAGTTTAGTTACCAAGCTGCTCGAGTACCTTGGTTAAGTGACTATCTGGCTCACCGGATACCATTAGTGCCCATTTGTTCTGCTTAATAGCGTGATAGAGTCTCGCCAAGTAGTTAAATGACATTCAGATTGCAACCTCGCTCATTTGTCTTGCCCAGCTGTTCTGATCCTAATCAGTTAAGTAATTCATGGGTTTCCTGGTTGGACCTGGGTATTTAAATAATTCGCTGTTTAGCAAACACGTAGCTAATGCAGCACCTGCCTTCCCACTGCGTTTACTGCCTGTACCAGACGTGCTCCCGTACCCTGCTCCTGCAATCCCTGACCTACAATCCAAACGGGGGCCCCTTTCCCACCACTACCTCACTATTTCCTCTTGCTTCCTCCAGAAAGGAACACAGCCCAGCTGGGCATGTGCCCCATTGAGCCACGCAGGGCTGAAAGTGGGGCTGGAGGAACCAGATATCTGCCGAGAGGCTCCCAGTGCTACGTAACGGTGCCTCCTTGCCTGCCCCTGACATCTCCAGCCTTATTTCTGCAAGATGCAAATGCTGTCCCAGAGCAGGTCTGTCTTGCATTAGACTGCAAGAAAAAATGCCATTAGAAGAGGCAATACAGACTCACCAGGAAAGATCAAAGGAAATGAGCAAGACAATGCTGAAGAACTTCTTTATTTAGGCACACTTGCAGGCCTAAACTAACTACCAAGATTCTCCTTGAATACAGAACCTCAAATTCCTTCTTCTAGTACCAGTCTATTAACATTTCCCTTTAAACACAGATGCAGAAGGTGCCCCGCTACTGCTAAAGCCATTTCCCCCCACCCCAACATTTGCTAGAGACTGGTCAGCAACTGGGAACTATTCCCTATCTGTTTGGTTTTGCTCAGTACATAAAGTTACATTAAAATAGTTGTTAAACAGCTTTGGTCTCCTGGCTGCACGTGCCACAGGGATAGTATTTAACACAGGCTGGTTTAGATTCAGGATATCTTGTTTTCTTCATTTTAGTAATAGCTTGATCAATAATAGGAGTCAACAGAAGAAGAGCCAATACATACACCCATCTTTGCTCCCAGTGACCACTTCCAACATGAGAAAAGCCAACTCCACAACAAGAACAAGTCACAAATGTACTAAATACATCCTGCCCATCCAACTGTAATTACAGTTTTATTCTTCTCACTGTGCAAATAACCCTGGCATAGTGCAGCTCACACATATTTTCACCAGTAAATGACTTTATACCACAATAAGGTTTGGCTATCGCTCTTTCTTCAGAGACTTTTCTGAAGCACTAACTAACCTATCTGACTTTGTAAGGGTACACACAGAGGGAAAAATACAGCATGGAAAGGTCAAAAAGGGCAGAGGAAGAAGTATGATAACAGCCAGATGTCTGCCAAGAAGAGATTACTTCAGAAGGAACAAGCTTCTGACTGCTGTGCCACCTCCGAACGCTGCGTTAGCCCAGGGGAATGGAGACGTGTAGAGCAGCCAAGCAGAGCACCACAGCGGGAGGAGAGGGCAAGAGCCAGGAGGAGGAGCAGATAGCAGGAGGGTTTGTACAAGGAGCAGGAAGGTCCTTTAAGAGAAACCAGACTTGCAAGGGGAACTGGCTGAAAGCCAGTCGGGCACTGGCTCCACATCTTTCCCTCAAAACGGATGGCCAAGGTCCTGCTGCTGCTTTGGGAAGCTTCAAACCTCGTTCCACAGCAGCACCCACCGGCCCCATCAGACAGGGTGGACAAGACACTTAGACACCTAGAGATGTCAGCTTTGGGACGAGCAAAGCCGCCCACCTCACCACTGCCACAGTTTCTGTCCCTCCTCTTTCCCCTGTCATCTTCCTCCTCCATGGTCCCACCACCGTCCATCCCTGTTTCTGGGTTTCTCTGCACTGCAACGCTGCAGCAGTTTTGACCCAAGCGACTTGACTCTATTTTGTATTTTACTCTCCCCTTCCTTTCTCTCAGCAGCACAAACTATTGAGATTTACGTTTGAAAATTTCTCCAGAACAACAACAACAAAAGGACAAGCACTGTAAGTGCAACAGCTGCATGGAAGTAGGACATAAACAGTCTCCTAGACTGTGCCTAGGAGAGCAAGGGTCTGTGTGGTGGGCTTTCCCTAGCCCCTGAACACGTAGTCTACTATCCCTGACACTGCACTGCTGAACTGGGCTCTTAAAAACTGACGAAGTGCCTCAAAGCCTGCTGAAGTCAAAAGCTGGATCAGCACAGAGTGCCTCACCTCGAGGAAAAGCTCTCAAAGAGCCTGGGAAAACCGCACTTCGGAAGCGCTCTCTTGCATTAACAAGTGCTTTCTGCCATGCTCTGCTCCAAGGCCCTGGAGGGACAGGGGACACCAAAGAGCTCATACACCTGGCCCCGTGCAGGCTACGGCAGATAGGGCCAGGTATCTGCAGGATTTAACAACCCTGGTTAATGTGCTATCCACAGGCACAACAGGGCCTATTGTGCAAAGCAGAGGTATTTTCTTTTTTAAAAGCAAACGAAGACCTTTGGGACTTCACACCCGTCACTGGGACAGGTACAACTCACCTCTTGAGACATTTAGTTTGCTTGCCTGCTGGTGCCCTGCATGCCCACAGGGCAGAAGCAAGCACACAACCGGCCTTCGTAAACTTGGAAAGAGGATTTTGGCCAGCCAAAAGTTGCAGTAAATGGCAAACACGATAATGCAGACTAGCCAGCACACAGCAATTTCACTGCAGTGACCTCAGCACACATTTCAGCTACGGGAGAAAGATTTGTGTGCTATTGCCCTTCGCAGGGGAGGTCAGAGTCCCATCCTATACATATCTATACACAGGGAAAAGCAAAATTACACACAAACTCTTATTTTCCCCAACTTCACTTTAAAGAAGTCCTAGTGGCAGACGAGCAGCAGCTTTCAGTGTGCGGAGGCGGGTGCTGCCAGCCCAGGCTGCCACTCATTCCCAGCAGACAGGGGGGATGCACAGAGCTCTGCCGAGCTCCGTCCCTTCCGCAGGCATCAGGCAGACCCACCTGGGAGTTAACAAGACGAACTGTTGTCTTCTCCCCCACATCTTCGTGAAATCCCTTGGTAGGAGCCCCGTTAAACCGTAAGACGGCATCGTGGCTGTCTGAAAGCAAAAAAAAAAAAAAATAATTTTTTTTTTTCTTCTGAGATACAAGAGCTACATGCAGCAAGTTACTTCTCTGGATTTCCAATACAACCTGGCTATCCACAGAAGACTTCCCATGCAACTACTGGAACTACCAAGCCAGGCCCTGTGTTAGAAGCTCTTGGCCTAACTCCACGAGCAATATTTTTAAATTTGCTTTTTAAAAATACCACCTGCTCACAAGTTGCGAGCACAGCCCTAACACCCACAGCGCACAGAGGAGCGCACGTCCCTCTCCCTCTCCTGCCTTCCTCCCCCTCTACTCCGCTCTGGTAGTTACTCCGCGCTGGAGTAACTGGGTGCAGCTCTGGGCTCGCCAGCACACGAGGGACGTGGAGCTGCTAGAGAGGCTCCAGGGTAGAGCAACAAAGGTGCTTAAGGGACTGGAGCATCTATCATATGAGGAAAGGCTAAGCGAGCTGGGCCCGTTTGCGCCAAGCTTTGGGACCCGCTGCCCTCTCCGCTGCTGGCATCGCCCCGGCTCCCTCCTCTGCACCCACAGTCACCCACGGTGCTGGTGGGGCACCCATGGCTCAGCTCCGAGGTGCTGCTGCCCTGGCAGGAAGGGTGCACGTGCCCTTCACTCTGCTCCAGACCTGCTGCCTGAACTCGCATAGGAGACCACGGGGACCCACCTGCTGACACCCTCACCCTCCCTGTGCTCATGTGATGGATGCATCAACCGCAGCTTGTTCCGCCTGCTGCTGATGGCAGTGGAGAGGATCAGACGGTGCAAAACTGCTTGGGCTGCCCCCAAACCAGCTGTGGAACAGCCTGACCAACATCTTGACCGTTTTGAGGAAGAAAGGGGCGATCACACGAGCAGTTCTGGAGGAACAGTAACTGCTTGCAGAGAGGACTTGTTCCTCAGCTGCTCACTCTCACGGACAAGCGGATCTTGTTTAGGGTCCTCTCAAAGCAGCACACAAAAGCCAGAAGAGCAACGTTTCCAAATACAAACGGTGTCCGCATTGAGAAGTCGTGTGGCTACCGTTACAGATCCTCAATCCCACATCCCACCTTTCACCTGTCAGTGCAGCACAGCCACACACTTGGAGCCAGAAACCAAGCATCCTTAGGTCCTAAATTTATGCTTTAAAGCCTATTTACTGCCTGCCACGTGATGAGCACTGCGCCGAGCCCAGTGCAGGCAGAGCACCCAACTCTCAGCATTGTCCCCATCAAATCCATGGGCACTGAAGGAGACTGTGATTCACCGGTGATGGAGATAAGGAGCTGCCTCTTCCCCTCCACCCTATGAGCCTTCTTCATTGACTAATTGTGCATTTCATTTCCTTAAGCAATCATGGCAATTACGCACAGCAAATATTTCTCAGGCCTTTAAGCAATAACAGTTCAGTAGCTCGCTGTGCTCACCCAGGCCTCAGCAAACACTCAATTTTCCACATGTCTGATTTAATACCTTTTTGACAACTTCCTCCAACACAGCTATACCTTTCTCTATATGGAAATAGCTTAGGAAAAAAAAAAAAGTAAGTGCCCAACCCTATACACACCACGCACCCAGCTCAAGGGGTTGTAATAAGACAAGTCTCTAGGTTTTAAGTGGTTGTAGCTTTGCAGTCTTTCAGCCAAAAGGCAATGTGGCCAGGGACATCAGCAAGAGTTAATGGAAAAAAACATTTGGCACATTAGACAACAACCTCTTAAGACTTCATCCATGGTGATATGGGGCAAACTGGTGCTTTGGTTTAAAACACGGTCACAGAAACTGGCTGCAGGGACAAAGATACTGCCTCAGCACATAACACCTTCTGGCAACTCAAGTATTGAATCCAGCACTTTAAAGAATGGAATTACAACACACTTAAAAAGAACAGACAAAAATAAAAATAAAAACAAAAATCTATGAAAAAAAATCCCAACATCTGAAGATCCTGAAAGGATCCTGCTTTGGAGGCGCAAGCAGGAGTCTCACAGCAACAAGCAGGAGTCTATCGAAGGTGCCTTTGCAATCAAGGCAGCCGTGTCACACCTGTGTCACTATGATTGAAACCAAAAAGATCTGGGTCACTTCTGGAGAAACCTTTAGCTATTCAACTTCAAGGGGCACCTCACCTCATCAATCCAAAACAGCCGCTCAGAGAAAAAGTCATGACCGACTTCCCAACCTTGACCTACCCAGCCTCAAATGCTCTAAGAAGCCTCTATGTTTGACTAGGTTAATCACCTCTCAGCCGTCAGTTTTGCCACAATCTCCCTCCTGGTTAATATTGCCACTGTTTTTCATAGCATCTATCATAGTATCTTAACGCCCTTCGGAGACTGTTCAACCTCATTCCAGCACCCTCTAAAGCTTCTCCTGTAGTTATCCCTGCCTTGGAGCAAGGGACGGTCTTGCCCTGATGGTTAAAGTGCCTCCTGTTCTGCAGGTTCAGTCGGGAAGCAGGTGGCTCTGAAGCAGCAAGGTAGCTTCATCGCAGGTACTTCAGCATGGTCCTGTGGGCAGGAGCTGAACTTTGCTGCTCTAACAGCAGCGAGGACACCCACCCGAATCAAAGTTGAAGGAACATCTTGCACAGCCACCTCTGCAGTGCTGAGAGACATATTGCTAGAGCTGTGACCCAGAAAACCTGCAGCAGCAGTAGGCCACCTTATACCATTTAGCACATCGAGGTGACAGTGTGGACCTTGGCCTCTGGGCCACCCAAACTCAGCTGCTGCCTCACGGCTTGGGACGAGTACCCTGCAGTGCCACTCTTGAGACCCATGATCAAACCAACAGCATCACTTCCATGCTTGGAAGTGGGGGCCAGCCACCCATGCTTAAACCAGGGTCAGCCTCAGCAGACCGTGTCCAGTTGGGTTTTCAAGCATCTCCAGAGGCCTTTCCCTTCAGTGTTTTCCTTGACTTCATTCTCTGAAGAATGTTTTCCTGCTGAGAAGTTGCTGGCCTGTCACAGATGAGAGCCCTGGCCATTACTCAACGCACCCCACACCCTCTCCAGGAACAAACACAAGTCATTTTCCTAACTTCCCATATCTGCTGTATCTAATGTCAACACAAACACAAGAACGGGAAGATTTCACAGGTGTAAACTATTCAGTTGGAAATACCGACACGTAAATTAAGTCCTCTCAACCCACCCCCTTCAACATCCCTGGGGCTTGCCTAACTTGGGTAAATATTTGTTTCCCTTATGAAGGAGGAAAGAGTTATAACACAGCCAAAGCTTCACAAGTTTCCAGAGCTGAAACTGCAACTTCTTTGTTCTAAAATCCATTTTATTTTTATCACTGAGATACAGTTCCTGTCACCTGGAGTTGATTATGAGAGCCGTTATGGCCACATTTAGCCCCAGGTCTAGCCCTTCAAAGGTGCCGTGATCTAGGGCACCGTGAGACAGTGTCACAGCATGATGGAGCCTCAGAGAGAAGGGTAGTACCTAATTACTCCCATCCCTTCCTGAGCTACAATGTTCATTAACTGCAGGGAAGTTTAGATGATATTTTAACTTATTTAAACACCTCTGTGACTAAAGTCAAGACTTACCAGCAAGAGGGTGATCATTGGCCCCCTCCTGTTCAGGGTAAGGTTTAAAACAATGCTAGCTGACTTCATTCTAACAGAAAAGTACCAACCTATTTCTGGTCCCAAATGAGATGATTTCAGAGACCCTGCTGAGGACACAACAGCACAGCGTCCCAGGCGGCCCACGGTTTCATTGAGGCTTTTCCTTGGTAGGAACGGCTGCCACGCAGAGGTATTGAATGGATCATCTGATCCCTGTATCATGGTCACGTTCACCCTGTCCCGCAGCTCGCAGAGCAGCTTCTCTGGGCTGAGCTTAGCAGCGTTCCTCTTCCCGCTGTAGGTCACGTTGTACTTGTTCATGGACAAGTAGTTCTTTCTGACCTTCTGCAGCCTGGGGATGAGGTTCTTGGATGAACTGTCCTTATCCCACACCTTCACAGTGTCTGCTGTTTTCTTGGGCATTGACACAGAGGCCATGCCCTTTACCTTATTCTGGTTACTGAGCAAAGCTGCTCCATGGAAGAAGCCCTGTGATTTAACTGCGGTCCATTTGCCCAAAGTCCTGGGAACCTGCAAATCCTCACTGTCAGTCTTGAAGGGAACATAGTAGCTCCTCCTCGTCTCTCTCCACAGGCAAACTGTCAGAGCGACCAGCAGCACCACAAGGATACACGTACATTTTTTCAGCACATTGATGTGAACCATAGTGTACGGTGCATCCGAAGGGGACAGGGCATGAAGCTGGTCCTGGGAAGAAGGAACACATTTGGGTCAAAGGTGGGAAAGTCTCCGTTTCGCTTTCGTTTACCTCCCATTGCAGCCAGTCTAAACCCCACATTCCACCACTGGCATTTCCAGCACTCAGCTTCCACTTGGCCACAGGCACACACACTAGCAGAGGTGATGTTTGCAAATAATGAAGCATCTAAATGTGAGGAAGAAGAAAAAAAAAATGAGTTCATGAACACTGGGAGTTTCACCAGCTCAGTGCTGATACATCTGGTGACTTCATAGGAAACTTCTGCAAATCTGCAGCGGGCTGAGGCACTCCCAATGAGAAATCTCATTAAATAGCTGCCGGGAGCCAATTAACCCACAGAAGAATTTGGGTGTATTTGGGCTTCATAACTGTGCTTTGATAAATATTTTTTTCTAGGATATATTACCCTGAAAAAGCAAAGCAAGAACCTGACCTCACGTAGGTAGACGGTTCCAACTCCCAACAGAAAACTCTTTGGAAAATAGCCAGTCTTCAGTTCCCCCCACATGCCTCTCCAGCAATGCTGTACTCCCTAGTGAGAAGGGCTGAAATGAACTACAGCCTTGCAGTGCTCAGCAGATAGGTCAAAATACGCAGACGGCTGCACCTCCTAGACAGGCACCAGCAGCAACACCCCTCGAACAAGCCATCGCAAGCAAGCTGTGCTCCCCTGTGATGCTATGGAACCACTGGAGTGCCAACATATAGTACCTGTTGGATAAAGCAGCAGCTTTCCAGCTCAAGTCATTTTTGGCTGCTTGCAAGTTTTCTTCCAACGGTTAAAGCAGGATATCCCAAAGTACAACAGCTTGGAGACTTACGGAATAGTTCAAGAAACACCTGCAAAGGAAGAGAGAGAGAGAAAAAATGTTATTAGAGAAGAAACACACTGTCTTGGAGATAAACAAATATTACATAGGATAGGTACTGTATCTGCACAAACGCCTGCCCAGAAAGAATGCCTCAAGTTTTGCTTACAACAGTGGCCTTCCTTGGTGGCCAGAAATCCCATCTCAACTAGCCAGTCACTTGTCTGCTCGCTGCTCCCCCAAGGCCGGTGGCCTCCTTGGTGGAGAAGGCTCCTACCAGTGGGAGATGTCCCTCATACAGTGAAGCAAAAATCCCAGCACACAGGGAAGGAAAAAGCCACATTTTCCTACAGCAGGCTTTCCTGCCCACGCTTCAGCGTGCCACACAGTCCCCTCCAAAGCAGTGGCAGAGACACATCCTCCTTCTCTGGAGCAAGTAAGAGCGAGTGCTATGGAAAAGCTTCTTTACTGCACAATGTTTTATCCACAGGTCCTCTCAAAATACTGCCCACACCAATGTATTTTAAGCTTCAGAGCTGCTTTAGAAGAGCAGGAAAGGAAATGCAGTAAGAGAAGGGGAGATTTCGGCCGGTGCTGCACAGGCGAGGGGCAGCTGGTCCTTGTGTCTGCAGGACCCCGAGTCAGCATGGTGCCACATACACCAAAACACAGATGCCCAGTTCACTGGATTAAGTCCTAAATTATTGAAGTCCTAACGCTGATTACTTAAGTTTTCTTTATCTGTATCAAGACACGCATCCTGGTGTCTCCCAGAGCAACACACGGACAAAAAGCAAACATCCTTCCATCCTCACTTCATAAGCTACAGAGAAGATTAAAGTAGCACCAATAATGCTAGTTCTCTCTGAAGCAACTTCCCTTTCCTTGGCAGATCATCCTGGCTTTCTGCTCGCTTGGGAAGCCGGTGCTAGAAAGACGCCCTTCAGCCCTTCACCAGCTTCCGTACGGGCAGCAGGCGAGGAAGGGGCGCACGGGAGGCCACGGGGCTTCACAGCCCTGTCCCCGAGCAGCTCCCGCACGGTTCCCCATCCATCCACAGCTCCCGTCCTGCAGTGGGTTCTCCAGGGCTCCCTTCCCTGCCTCTCCCTTCCCGCCGTCCCGGCTCTCCCAGGGCATCCTCACCCACGGAAGGGCCCGGCCAAGGCAGGAGCGCACGGCAGCCCGTCTGCCGAGCGGGACACGCTGCATCCCACGGCCCAGGCAGAGCCTGCAAGGAAACCAGCCCCACGTGCAGCTCCTCAAGGGCCTGCTGTTTGCAAGCGAGGAGGAGAGACGCTGAGGAAGAGCTGTCCAACCTCTGCGGCAGGTTTCTAGCGTAAGAACCAGAGCCCTCCCTGTGAGCAGGCTGCGTGCAGGCCCCTCGGGCTGAATCTATCCATGCCCTCCTTCCTCACCCCAAATGACAAGGTCTTGTTTGGAAGGCCGAGCTGGAGCCCCGAGCCATTTCTCATCGGGGTTCCTCCACACTGCATTTGCAGTTACCCTCTTCCTTCCAAAGAGGAGGAATGAGACTAGGACTTTTAGAGCTATGTCCAGGCACCCTATAACGGCTATAGGGGAAACTGCGGGGGGGGGGAGTTAAATTCCTCAGTAGGGCCAGCCAAGACCCCTTGCATCCCAGTATCCAAGCGTGGCAAACGTCCTTGAGGCAGCACTGCCGCAAACCCAGCTGGCCAAGGGCCACCTTGGCCTCCGCAGCCAAGACTCCCTTGCTCAGCTCTCGGTGCCCAAGGCCGGGATGATGGAGAGGAGGGGCTGGCGCATCGCGAGGGAAGAGTCTCAGAGGAACTGCAAACTCATTCCCAAACCGTGCCCGGGCTCCCTTCCCAACGGCACGCAGAGAGGGCTGGGGAGGTGCACACAGCTCCTCTGCAGCGCAGCCCTTGCAGAGGGACCCGCAGAGCTCGCCGCGAGCGCCTGGCGCGAGGCAGTCCCCACGGCCACTAACTGCATGATTCACTGTAACGTCTGCAGTTGTATCGCTCTGATTTGTAAGCTGGCACGGTAGGTCCTGCAAGCAAACACATTTTTGCAGAGCCACAGCTTTTCAAGGTGCCTTTTGTGCATCCGATTCTCCCTGCTGTTCAGTTGGCTGCAGCTATCCCGCAGAGCACACCGAGTTCACTTGCACAGAGTGTCCTAGCACAAACCTCCTCGCTAGTGTCCTGCCACTCTCTTTTCTGCCAAGTGGGAAAGCAGCTGCTTTTCCAAGCAAAGCACAAGCTTTGCAAAGCAGGACGGCACACACCAGCGGGGCACAGGCAAACCGTGTGGGTACACTCGTGTATCATGGTGGTTACCCTAAGTGTGCCCATGTGGTAAACTTGCTTCACGCCATCTCCAGCCACAGCATGAATCTGAGACCCCTAAACTACCAAAGAAATAAGCAAAATCCACCACCACTCAAACCCCCAGACACCCACTCCAAAACCTATGTGGGAAACAGCTGAGAACAGCCAACAAGCCACAATTCCAGCAGCCAGGGCAGGTTTCCCTAAAACACTTACAGATCACTGGCCAAGGCCTTACCTGGCTCCTGCAGTGACCACGAGGAGACAGGCTGGGAACCACACAAGTATTGGCAAGTTTAGGAGAACACTTCACTCCCTGCAAACCCACACACTTTCCAACATGGTTTGGGGATGCGGCTTTATCACCAGCTGTAATAACACCCGTCCTTTGCTAAGTGCTTCTGAAACCACTGACACTTTTCAAACAGCCCAAGGCAACGAATCCTGCATCTGGGCAAGGAGAGACCCTGCTCCTCCCTGGCTCAGAGCAGCTCAGTACCTGGAACCTTTTTCCTGTCTCTCCTTCCTTCACACACACACACAGCAGGATGTGTCTAACACCCTCTCATTTCTTCTCCAAGGCCGGACCCGCTCCGTGCAAGCCCACCTGGCCCGGCAAGGCTTGCAAACCTCCGGCGGCACCGGGGCGAGATTCATCTGCTTCCCAAACTCCCTCCAGGTCCGTTTCCTTACTGCCTGCTCCCAAGCATCGCCCTCTCCTCCATGCAGCGACTCCAAGGTATTTGTGAGACCAAAAGACTTGCCGAGAGTCTTGTGAAGCTGGAGCAAACCAGGCGTTGGAGCGAAGCGCGTGGGCCCCTCCGGGCCGAGCAGCAGAGCCCCTGAGCAAGCCCGGCGAGACAGGACCTGATTCCTGATGACGAGACTTCTGCACTGAGTCCGAGGTATTCTGCACTTGGTTAATTAGTGCCCTTTTTATATATATTATTATTACGGTTACTGGTCTGAAGTGACGGATCTCAGAGCCCTGTTAAAATACAGCATCCTGTTTGGCACCTTCTATTTTACGGTCCAGAGGCCAAACTAAAGAGGTCCCACCCCACAGTCCTTGTGGAGCTCCATCCCTGGCCTCCCCTCGAACTACTGGTGCAGACCAGTTGTCTCTATGATGTTCAGTAGTTGTGTCAAATAAAGCTCTTAAATTAAGATAACTGCTGAAGTGCAGCCTCCGGGAACACTTTGACCTGTTCTGCTCTGCCTCTCCTCGGCTCCTCCTCTTACACAGCAGGATCAGTCACCTGTGGTCTCCCTGCCTTTGATGTATTTGCAAAGACATTTCATTTCAGCAGTTTGTTCCTCAGTCTCTTTTGGGCTACTGCAGTAATCATTTCATATTTAAAGCTGCACCATCTACGTTCCAGGTTTCCTTCATTCACACCTGGCTCCCTTCCATCTGTACCCACCCTGCTAGCATACTTAAACACAACAGGGGCATAGCTCTATTCCAGGCTTTAGCTGGAGCATTTTTAATGGTTGCATGCCACAGCAACCACTTTACTTTTGGCTTATATTCATTTTCTAAGCTCTTAGCACTACCCTCCTTCCACTCACTATCATCTACAATGTGCTACCTGCCCTTCTCCTCCTTCTGCCCGTCCCCATTCCCCATCCTCCTGCAGGCGGCCACATGAAGCCACCTCTCCTCGGGAGAAGCTTCCAAGAAACCTTTCCAAGGAGCTGCTGGACAGTGGCTGGTGGCAAAGGCAGAAGGAGCTTGCACAAACGTGTGCAAGAAGAGGATACCAGAAGGGGAAAGACCCGAAGGGACAGGGCAGGCATCTCTCCTTTCAAAACAAAGTGACATACTCGAGGAAACTGAAGGCAGAAACAAACAGGATTCCAGAAGCCGCCTTAAATGCACATTTGTTCTTAATATTCCCTCTCCTTTTCCTGGTTAAAAAAGTGACTGGAGCCTACATAACTTTATTTAAAGTACGGCTGTGCCGTTTTGCAAACAAACAAGATACATTCTGATACCCTGACGAAAGAAAGGTGATAGATTTGGCAAAGCTAAAGAACTGTCCCTCTGCACCTGGCAGTTTCAGATGATCTCTGTTAGTCCTCGCCCGTTAACCCAAAAGCAGTAAGTGCGGGGGGAACTTTTCTGAGCTGTCCAAAACTTTACTGTGATGTGAAAATAAAACTGCTGGTAACTGCTTCTAGTGCCACCCAGCTAAAAACAATAAACAGGTGGAAAGAGATTAAAAACAGTTTCAAGGGAGGAGCATGGTTAAATCTCAGATGACGTCCTGAAAAGCTACAGAACAAGTTGCCTGCTACAGGAATAAGTCCTTCTGCCTATCTTGTGTGTACTAAGCGACTCTGTGTGTGCCAGAAAAAAACAAGATGGTATCACAAGAGGAAAGGCACATTTCAGTGGGGCAGAGTTTAAGCACATCTATTTCATTTTTGTTTCACTTTTAAGTGTCAAAGAGCGGGAGTTTGTTAGAAGGAAGCATCTCTTTATCTTAAATTATTAGCATGGAGCGGATCAGAATGTATTGCCTCTGCAGATACCAGTGAATGTTAAGACACATAATTGGTATTTTCTGGCTTCACCACAACTCATGAATTTTGTGCCAGCTGTGGCTATGCTGCCCTTTCCGATAGTCCTTCTGTGACTTAATAGCCAGCCTTTTGCACGTGGGCACAAGAGCTTTCACTCCTCAAGGACACTGCAATGAAGCTCTTATAAACAGCTCGGAGAGAAACAAAAAACAAATCTAAATGATCGAAGCGAAACAAAAGCAGCTTGCTGACCTGTAGGTCTCTCATTTCTAGATTTTATACAGCAGCTCTGCTCAGACTTGGTTCCTCACTTGGTACTCTCAGCTCATCCAGGTCAGTGGGAGCTGGACCTCCACTTCCACTAAGAAATCCGTAATATTCCACGGGAAGAGAGGCCTACGGAGGTCAGCAATGCTGGCCATGTATCAGTTGCTGCAAGAAGGCATCTGCAGACTACAGTAAATGCATAATCAGAATAAGCAACCACTAGAATAAGTAACTTTCAGAAAAATTGTGAAAAATTGCTCAAAAATAACTTAAATTTTGTATTTGATAAAAAAAAATCCTAACTATACAAGCAATTTAAAGTTATGGAAGGGAAATGGAAAGATCAAAATTACAGTTAATTAACTACATCTCTGACAGAAAAGGAAGGAAGGGAAAGCATCTGGGAATAGTCAGGTATTTTCCCCAGGCCCCAAAACACTCGTTCTCTGCTCTGCCCTACGCAGCTTGAAGCAAGCGGCAGTGCCCCCTCCTCTCACCAGTTCCACTAGTGAAACAAGGACGGGATCAGGCAGGAGAGCTGCCCGAAGCCGCCCCCGAGCCACGGAGAGGCCACGGAGAGGCCCGTGCCCAAGGCGAGCAGCAGCCCCAGCCGCGGTGCCGGGGGCTCGGGGAGCCCCTCTGCCCAGCGAACCCCGCGCGGGGACCTCGCACCCCAACCTGCACGGGGTGCCCCCAACAGCCCTGCTGCGCTCCTCCCCGTTCCGAGCTGCGCTTCCAAAGAGGAATCCCGGGATACGCAACACAAAGGAGCTACACGTCAACTTGCACACGCGGAACTCGGGGCACAGGCAGGTTGGTTTCTCAGGAGTTCGGGGATCCTGAGCTTTCAGAAAAGCTCAGAAGCCAAATCCAGCGAGCTCATGCAATCTCCTACCAGGAAGAGCTGACTCAGTTACAAAAACAGGAACTCAAAGACAAGCCTGTTAAACACAATGATTTATTGATCTGATAACACCATCGCCTTGAAACATCGTTTCAAATCTAGCAACTCTCATCAAGAAGCCCAGAAGGAAGTTGCCAGGAAAGTGACCCTGCCTGTTCCTGGCAGGTCGTGCACTTGGACACATCCATCCAAGGATTCAGCTAGCGCAGCATTTGACACACATCCAAACAGCGGGATTAAAGTACTCAAAGATCCAGCCCAATGTGCTTGTTCTGAACAAAATTCACTTTTACAAACCACATGAAATAAAAGTTCATAGCACAGTTAGCGTTTTGAGAGACACGCTGGGCTTCTAGACACTATCAAGAGACCCAAGACAGTCCTCACCCCCTCAGGGTTTCACATATGGATTTACAAAAGTAGAAAATATCATTGATATTTCCTGAGAGTGCTCCACGAACTGCGTCAGCCAGAAACAAGTAATCGGGGTTCCTTCTCCCAGGAAAATAGAGACTGCCCTTTTCTGTCCCTCTTAGACACCAAAGGGTCACGGGGAAGGCTCAATGTCTTTATGTGCATGATAGACTTTGATTCAAGTTCACCAAAGTAATTAAGCAGGATTAACACAGCTGCTGAAGAAAAGTCAACACGCGGGTCCTGAAATTGAGATCCATTTAATTAAAGTTCAGTGAAGGTCAGAGAGTGGCCACAGGTGCAGCAGGGGCCAACTCAGCATGTATCAAGTCTAATTAATAGCATTTCCTTCTGCAATAATTTTTGGGCTGCCTTTTTTCTCCCTTGTACAGAAACCCACACAGAACCTGCACAGCACTACCAAGCTCCCATCCTTCATCATCACTCGCTCTTCAGAAGCAGCATTTCAGAAATGTGGCTGTTCTCAAGGTTGACCAGCCCAGCTTGCAGGTTGAGGCCAGATTAAAGGCAAACACCACAGGGACGTGCTTGCCACCACGGCTCCCACAGGGACACCTCTTCTGTGGGAGCAGGATGCCTCAACCTTGTGCCTTGTCCTCAGCGCAAATGGAGATGGCCAAAATGCTTCTCTGCGGCCTCCCTCACCCCTAAGGACGAGGACTGAACCTCAGTGCCAGACACTCAATATCCGGATGACACAAACCATCACAAATCACAGAAAACAGGTATTATAGTATAAAACTTGTCTCCCCAAGACTAGGCTGTGCAGCAAATAGAATTTTCAGTTCTCATCTCCTATAATTCAAAAGTTAGATAGCCCACACATGTAGGGGAGAGTCCTAAAGCCACAAAAACAACTAGAACTAACAGAATTAACCACTCGGCTACAATGCGTGGACCTGTAGTATTCAGGTATCATCCTATTCTTGTTAAAAGGAACAGCATTTCACTGTCTGGTCTAGGGTTTTGCTGATTGTGCTTGACTGGTCGGGACACCCACCTCCAAAACCGCTGCCAACCCAAAGGCATCACACGGAGCCCCCGAGGCCACACGGTGCTGCATCCCCTCCACGTGCCCGGCCACCAACAAGCCCCGTTCTCACCTGGGCTCCAGGCAGCGCTTCGCTCAGCCCCAGGCAGCCAAGCAGGGAGGTGGTGCTGAGCCCTGCTGAAACAGGGGGGTCATAGGATTGCGGACAGGCAGGCCAAGAGCAGTGAGAAGTTGGGGTGAGGGCAACAGAGCAAGGCCCTCTTCCCATTTCAGACCTGCAGGGCAGACCCCGACACAAGATTTGTGCAGGCTGAGGAGCACGTACTACAGACCAAACAGGTCACCTTAGTGCATCTCAAGCACCCAGCTCCACCAGTAGCCTTCTATATCACAAGCCCTGTATGTTCTGATGCAGAGCTCCACGGCTCCTGGGCTTTTTTGGCCCTGTTGTCTGTACCCACAAACCAGGCCAGGCAGAAACCAACCCGTCCCCATAGCACTTTCCGACGTTCCCCACAACATACCAGGAGCTGCTCAGGAGGACCAAGCCGGTCTCCATGTCCATTCTCCCTTCCAACCCCTACCTCCAGCAGCGCATTCCCCATCCTGCCCGGACCTACCGCCCCATCAGAGCACAGGAAGGTTCCTCTGCACAAGGCTCCTCTGCCGTGGGGAAAACCCACCACACTGGGTGCGGAGGCTGCTGGAGCACCGCCGTCGTGAAGCACTTGGTTTGCAATGCTAAAAGTAAGACAAGCCTGCGAAGCAGCAGCATTCCCTAGCCAGATGGGAAGGAAGGGCGATGCATTTTCCATATTAAAGATTCAGGTTTAACCAGCGGAGGGAATTACTGGCCTAACTCCAACAGACGAGGACGTGGGGGAGGCGGACAAAGAGGCCCTGCAGACTTCACCTCTAACCTCAACCCTACGAAAAACACAGTCTAACTACAGCATGTCCTAAACGCCTCTGGAATTAGATATTAATGACAGGATTGCTCTAGCAAGGGAGCACATCCAGCCTGCTCTAAAACGCCTCCTCCCACAACCCCGCGGACCGGGCAGGTTGCTGCCTACGCGCGCGGCCGTTCGACCCTCAGTGCCCACGGCTCGGCTTTCCGCTATCGCGCAGGGATCAAGGCGCTCGCGGGATAAGGTCCAACACAGTGACAGCCCAGACGCTGCTCCAGGACCCTGGGCCACCGCAGCGCGCTGTGGCGGGCAGGAAAGCGACGCTGCTTTGGCACAGCAGCGGAACCCACGGGTCGCTACCCGCAGCAGCATGACAGCACGCTGTGGGACCGTGGCATGAGTAACGTGAGCGTGATCCCCAACACATGACATTTCCTAGGTCGTGCTAGGAAATTCCCAGGCCGCAACCTCGGCACAACAGCAGGATCCTCTTGCCATGAGCTGCATCCATGGCTTCGTGGCTGGAAGAGAAAGCCACCCTCGAGGGAGGGAAGGGGGCTGAGTACCAGAGGAACACACAAAATAGAGCTGGTGCTGCACACAGGTCAGCTGGAGCACACGGGGAGATGGACACATCCCGGCAGCACAGGCCGGGGAGGATATTTTTAAAGCATATGACATTCCACATCTGGCGCCCCCTCCTTGCTCCACCCTTCCCCAGACGTGACTGAGGAGCAGACGAGCGGAGGCCGTCGGAGCCGGCCGCGGCGCTCCCGGTGCGGAGCCGCTCCCGGTGCGGAGCCGCTCCCGGTGCGGAGCCGCTCCCGGTGCGGAGCTGCAGCGGGACGCGCCCCGGCCCGCAGCCAGTAAAGCAGTCGGGAGCCACAAGAAAAAGCTCTGCGGGTGGGAGCTCGCAGGGGGTTCCCAGCACCCCACCTGCTCCCAAAAAGCCTCTTCCCTCCTTCAAATGTGTTTAATGGTGTCCCTTTACACCATGGTCCCTCTGGCTCCCCAGCCTTCCAGAGGCCACCCTGAGGCTCACCAGCACGGAGCACCGTGTTGCTTCATATGGAACAGGGCACCTGTGCCAGCAGCGTTGCCTTTGGCTCCAACAGGGTTAATCCTGCTCCCCTAGAATTAAAATAAATAAAGGCCAAGCTGGAAAAAACAGGACTCCAGCGTGGTGTCAGGTGCCTGATGAATCGCTTGCGCTTAGCTAAGGCTGTGAGAAATCCTCCCCGGACACTGGAGGTCCCACAAACAGGGCACCACTTTCCCTTCCAGCATCCCTCCTGCCAGCAGCAATCTGGAATAGCGGGACTAGTTTGTCCTCTCCGCACAGGTGAAAAAACTCTGCCTCCTCCAGCAGCTGCAACACAAACAAGTGCTCCTCTGGCAGCAGGAACCCCTGCATTCCCTGAGAAGAGTTATTTGTTTATTGCTTAACTGTTAATGCTGATTCATCCAAAAAATTAGAAGCCCTTGCCACCACAATTCCTCTAAAACACTGTAATCAAAACCCTGCCTGTCAGGTTAATTACAGTTAAATAGAAAATCATTAAACCATTACCAGAAAAACAGCACACAATCCAAGAATGCCTGCAGGCCAAACACACCAGCCGCTCTCGCTTTCCAAGGGCTGCCACGGAGGAGGGAGATTGGCTCAGAGGATATTAACATAAACACAGTCCTCCGAGCCACACGGTCTGCTGGCAGAGAGCAGAAACCAGAAAATGCCCAACTGCCAGCTGCAGGGACAGAGTTTGGGCCGCTGGGATCTCGGATCCTTTCCTCTCGTTTATGCCTGGGCTTGCAGATGGGCCCTGCACAAGGTCTGCGGCTCCACCAGGCCAGCAGCTCCATCACGGGCGAGGGAAAGAGCCTGCAGCGCTTGGAATGAAAAGGATGAGCAACGGGTGACGACCGCTATAAAGCCGTGGATATATAGGGGAATAGAACAGGAGCCAAGCAAGGGAGGCTGTGAAAATGCACTGATTCTACCTGGAATTACGTTTCTGTGAAGGAGAAGAGAGACCTCCAAAGCCCACGCCGCGTGTCTGCTTGCATTCCTCTTGGTCCCTCTTCGCTCCAGAATCGCAGCTGGCACCATTAGAGCAACAACACGCTCCCATTTTTTTCCAAGCATAGTGTTCAGACCTTCCCAGGTTCCTGCCCTTTGCAGGCCTGTCGAGACAAGGGCCATGAAACACGCTCTCACCAGAGCTAGAGGGAATCCACGTGGTGCCCATCTCCAGCAAAACAATCCGTGCTTGGGCTTGACATCGGCACAGCGGCCAGCAAAGCAACACACGGAGTCCCCAGGCAAACCCCAGAGGGGAAGAATGGAGTGGAAGGTTTCTCTGAACACTTACAGTTTCAGGAGACCACAGGACCCCAGTGAGACAGCAAAGAGCCCTCTCCAGTCTCCGAGAGGGGCACAGGAGCGAGGTGATTTGCCTCCAGTCAGAATGAAAGAGCGCAGCAAAATCGTAATTCCCAGATAAGCAGCCTTACTTGGAGCCCTGCTTTTCCCCCTATAAGCCTGATTACGCTCGGCAAGTGATCATTCTTTGGTCAATGCTTAGAATTTGCACAGCTTCAGCTATCCATTACGCATGCTGGTTGAATTCCCAATGCATCTGCAGCATCAATAAAAACACTGAAATTTTCCAGGAAACAGCAAGAACAGCTACATGCACTGTGCAGATCCACACCAAATCCGCACTATCCACATCAAATGGATGTGTTATATATAATATAAAAGGATATAATATAATGTAAGAGGATGTAACACAATATAAAAAGATGCCTTTTTTTTTTTCCAAGGCATCACGTCTGCTCAGGTGAGAGAGAATAAGCCACACATGTAGAAATCTTTCTAAGACCGCAAAAATAGTGCAATTAGCCTGCTGTCATGCCGACATTTGTGAGATGAGCACAAGCAATTCTGAGATGACCCAGAAGCGTGCTTCAAAAATCTGCTTTTAGAGCTATGTGGCGGTTGTGGGCAGCATCTCACTAAAAACTGTTCGCACAGGGCTGAGCAGAAAGTGCTTCCCAAGCTCGCAATGACTCGGCCTGGCTCACAGGGCAGCTGCTCACGGTCAGCCTGCAGCAAGAACCTTGTGCCACAGGGCGCATGGTTTGTGTGCATGCAGGTATGGACATACTCACGGCTCCATGAGCTGGAATCACTTCAAACCAAACACATGTGGTCAAATGAATATATACACCTTCACCACGATGCTTGCATTGCCATAAGTCAGTTGCAGTCAGTCAAGAAGCCCAACACGGTACCCAGGCCCATAGGCTGTGCGGGAAGCAACACGGAGCTCACGGGCGGCTGCAGCCACTGGGTCGCCCCAGAACCAAGCAGAACTTTCCCTGGGATTGAAGCACAGGCTCCAAGCGCCAGGCGAGGGGCAGACACCGAGTCACAGAACAGTCTGCAATGTCATTTGCTTCGCTCTGCCAGCTTTGCTAATTCAAACAGAGAAGGAAAGATGCCAAGCAGAGGAGTTGGGCAGGGCATCAGCAAAGGGAACAACAGGGAAAGAGGTGAAACAGGGAGCGGAGGTTAGGGAGAGGCACAACAGGGACTGCCAGGTCCAAGGAAGGAGATGTGAGGGATGAAGATGTCCAACTGTAACAGGACTATCGACATGGGGTCCCAAGGAACCTGCCAGGAACCCAAACGAAGCACTGGGGAGCTTCAGATCAAGTCACCCTCCCCACTGACGGTCTATACAGAGGATCAATATTTCACTGCGGGTCACTCAAGTGGCCAAAACCTGCCCGTGGACTTTGGAGCCCCCCGCCTGACAGGAGAGCTGCTCCTCTCCCCCACAGCCCATGGGCCCCGTGAGCCCGTGCCGCGTTTTGCCACAGGGCACTTCCCTCGTGCCGCAGAAGCGCTCGCTAAACAAAAGAGAGAAGCAGCCTCTTCCCGCTTTTGCACTGAAGAAGTGTGCAGTAAATAAGGCAAAAAGGCCAAATATAGATAGTGTGAGGGCAAAGGCAAAGTAAAGCTGCCAGAGAGAGGCGATTCCTGCCCCACTGTTGTGGCACTGAGCATCTTAAAAACAGTTTTTCCTATTCCTTATAGCCAGGCTCTTGGACAAGGTCAGACCCACGATCCAGACTGCCCACGAGCCAAGTGCTCAGCACGGAAACCGAGGTCCACAGAAGTCAGATTATTGAGCACCAGGCATCTAGAGGCTGAGGTTACAGATTTGGGCCATGTAGATGACTTTATTACTAATCTACCCCACATTTTGAGCACCTGACTTTACAGCCCTTCTCTTGTGCTATTAAGACCCAAGTCTGAGAACTTAACAATTCCACAAGGACCCAGTGCTAGCTGATAAACCTCTGTTAATATCAGGTACACTGCTGCATTTATATGTTATATGGTCTTGAAGTGCTTGGTACTGCTATGATACCACCTCTGCTACAAAATGGAATAAAACAAACCCACAAGAAAAATTGCCCATTGCATTCACTTTGATGGGATGAGGCTCTGCTTGGCCTCTGCCCTCTGCTCAAGAGGCCATTGCCTACCTTTGCTTCAATCCAATCACTTGAAAAACCTGTGCAAGAGAAATTTGGGACACCAACCACCGCCAGAACTAGACAAGCAGAAGGCAGAAGTGTCAAGGCGAATTATGAAAGTCCTTTCATTTGCATTAAAGACCTGGTCTCCCTTTATTAAAGCAACTTTTAGGATATACCTAGGACTACTGCAGGCTGCTGCCATTCCCACCAGCTGCATTCCCTCCTCCGTGCAGCTCACACCTAGACAGAGAAACAAGTCTTTGCAAATGCCAGACAAACTCAACGGCGTTGCAGGAGATGGGGAAATTCAGATGCCAGCCCCTGCACCCGGATGGGCGGAAGAGGAAGCATTTGCCCTGCTTGCAAATCCAGCGGCGTTTCACCCCGGAGGAGAGCAGCGCGTGCACAGCGTGCCAGCCCACGTGCAGGATTAGCTCTGGTAAAAAACACAGAGCTGGCAGCTTCTCCTGCTTCCCTGGGAGCGGAGAAGAGGCCTGAAGGCCAGGACAGCAGAGGAGAGCAGGCTTAACCAGGGCTTGGGGAGGATGTGATCGCTGCCTGGCACATCCACGACTGCAGGATCTTCCCCTCCCTTACCAGGAACAGCCCTCCAGGGCTGGAACTGAAACGCTCCTTACGGAGGAGGATCTTCGCCGCAGGCCGGGGAAGCACGAGCCCTGGTGCAACAGCAGTGGATGGGGCCACCCAAGGCATCTCCCGCTCCTGCCACCACCTCCCTGCTAGCAGAACGCTGCCCGTGAGCGGGGCGAGCTCCAGCAGCGCCTTGTGCTGCTTCCCGAGGGGCAGCGCGACGCCGGCTCGCAGCGCGGCGGGGCCCACACTGCAGCTCCCACGGGAGCCGCGTTCCGGGCGGGAGCGGCACCACGGCCGGGAACAGGCACCGTCTGTGCAAAGCACGGCCAAGCCACCCGCTGTTAGCAGAGCACTCCCACCTGGGGACATATCCCACCAGGAGCATCTTCAGACCCATCAGCTTTGCAGAGGTATTATCCTCACCACTCTCCACAGACAAGGCACTACGTGCATGAACAGCAACACCGCTCCAAGCTCCTTGATCCTCTTAGCCCAAGCTTGAGGTGAAAAACTCTCTTTTTTCCATCAATATTACTGAAGAAGCCTCTCAGCCTCTCTCCTCCAGGCTTGGCTCATCCCTTTTTAAGAGAGTAGAGACTCTTCTGGGGAAAAAAGAGATTCATACAGAGTGGCACAGCCAGGACAAACACCGAACAGTTTGAAGGCAGCTGCCTCTAAAAAGTTCAGTAAAATTACTTTTAATACAGGTTTGCAAGGAAGAAGTGTAACTACAGAGAAGCAGAATAGGTGTAGACTTTTTTTTTTTTTTTAATTCTAGAGTTTGTTTTCATAGAAATTAATTGAATGGAAAAAGGCAAAGGACGTGTGTGGGCACAGAGGTTCCCAAGGACCAGCGCGACCCAAAGGTGAGCCAGCTCCCTGGAGAAAGCTGCTTAGGAGCAGATCATTCCGCTCTGACAGCAGCTGTGGGGCTCCAACACATGAGAACTAAAAAATAAATTTAAAAATATGTGGGGCAAAAGGCTAGGAGGAGCAATACTGGCAGGGGAGAAGATTTCCTGGAGCATGTGATTAGGCTGGCATTTGGGCAAAGCAAAAAAGGTGTACAGACTTGGTCTTCTGGGCATGCCTGCAAGATGCTCTTTAGGCTGCTGATCTAAGAAACACTTAAAAATAATTGCAAGATTATGACATAGACTATTCAAGTAGGCAATACCTGTGGGGTGTGCTCAGACTGGGAAAAGTACATGATTACCTCCTTGCACAACCTTCCTGAGCGCTTTTCTTTTATTAAAACGAGCCAACTGTGGAAAAGGATAGCGCAGCAGTCCCCGTGAAGAGCGTCCGCCTGTGGTTGCTGACATTCAGGCTGCTTTTCGGGGTAGAACTGGGGAGCTGGGCTCTCCGATAGCAATCCCGGCCTCGCCGAGCGCTCCGGGCGGCCGGAGATGCCGCGGGCGGGAAGCCCTTGGGACGCGGTGGCTGACGACGGCGCGGGCTCACGTCACTCGTCGCGAGCCGTGGATAGGGATCATCACAGCCCGGGGTGGCTTTCTTCCAGATTGGCAAATTAAAGCAACCAGAAGGGATCCAAGCGACAGAGTGCAGGGGTCAAGAAGAGCCCTGAGGAACAGCAGGACAGCCCGGACGGGAGCTGGGAAGAGGCAGCACGGACGGGAAGAGGCAGCGAGGTCTTTGGACAGCAGCAGATGCTCTTCCAGCATGAATTAACTTGAATTAAATTAAGAGTGTCCACACTGAGGCTTAACACAGGTTTCTGACTTCATGTTTTTCATTAAATTAGTTGCCTTTTCTGAA
Source organism: Tinamus guttatus (assembly GCF_059628265.1). Lineage (NCBI taxonomy): Eukaryota > Metazoa > Chordata > Aves > Tinamiformes > Tinamidae > Tinamus > Tinamus guttatus. The sequence goes on from NW_028288898.1 coordinate 1,831,041, forward strand.
TCTTTCTCGTTAAAATGCCAACTATGCGATTATTCATCCATCTAACTAAATGGTCCACAAATATCTAATAAAATATTTATCTGATTACATTACCATAAAAATGAGATTTTTCTCAAGCTTAGTGCATGTATTTCACTGCAAAACACCACTCGCTTCCAGGTGGACAAAGCTGGTGTCTTTCACAGTGATTTACCTGGGGACTACAACAAAGTACTGAGCTGACACCCCAGCCAGGAACCCATCCCCAGGGCTCAGCAAAACCAGAGGTGCTCAAACGGGCTGGTTGCATGCGTGAAATTTAAACCACAAACCTGCCTGAGATGGTCACGAGAGGCCTCTGGTCACAGTCACAGCAAGGACGTGCACATCACCCACACTCACCCAGAGCAAAAGTGGAAAGGAAAGCAGCATCCAAAATTGAGCGAGGAAAGACAAAGGAGCTATGTCTCATTTCTAAATGAACTGGATTTCTACTTCAAGTGTAGTTTTGAAGCAGTTCTTGCTCTCTTTCTAAGAAGGTGCTCCTAACCACACATGAAACTGCTGTTCTCCATCCAAAATACCTAAAATACTCCCAGCCCACACCCGACTGTAAAAGAACCAAATAAAAGAGAGCACGTAGCAACTGCTATGAAAATTAGCAGATAAACCAGAAGAAAGTGAGGTTCCTTCCTCACATCTCTCCCATCTTCTTTCCCCTAGGACTCATCCTGCTTTTCAGACCCCATTACAAAGCGCAGTCCTGTAGCGAGGTTCAGCACAGTCAACACCACAAAGGTTCATGGACAGACCACATCAGACCATTACTCAAAGCCAAGTGCTGCTACATTTTCAGACTTTCCATCCACAGGTGAACTATTCATTGGGAGTTTCAGAAAGTTACTCTTTAAATACACATTAAAATTTGAAAAACAAGGAAGTTCCCATCATCTCAGAGCCACCAACTTGCAGTACAAGCAGAAAGCCCTACAGCCTCATCAAGAAAGTCCTTGCTGAGTTTAAGGGCTCTTCCAGTGTTGCTGTGGCTTCTTTTCCGGGTTACCACTCTCACGTCTCTCAAACCCAACTTTTGCAAGTCACAGGTGTAAATAACATTTCTGTCTGTCCATCCCCTCTATCTCATTGAGTTACCTTCTCTCTCCAATAATAAGGCATGCCTTTGGGACTATTTGTTTCATCACTGCTCCAGATTCCTTCAAGGTGAAACCCTTCTCAGTTCCACTTCTCTTCTTGACCCTGGACAGTATTTGCAGTCTTAAATCCACTTTGCTGCTCCTTCCTACACTAAATACCCTTGTTTCTCTCATTCCTGAAAACTGCTCCATCCTCCACTGAACTTCTTTCCATGCTTGGGCCTTTCTCCACAAAGCTGCTCCGAGAAGAACAGTCTGATACCAGTTTGATGACATGTTTCTTTCCTTCTCTCCACTACTGGTCTTCGGCATCTTTCCAATATGCACATTGCCATCTTCTCCCCCTTACTACGCTCAGGTTATCCACAGTTTGCCTTACCCAGAACAGCTTTCCTTCCTAGCATGTCATCATCTCCAAAATCATAAAGCAGCTCTCTTGAATCTATGCACCTCTGCAGTCTTCAGCCGAAGCTGCTTTCCATTTCCAATGCCTTCCAGCACCTGTTGCCTTGACTGCTTTGTCCTCAGCTTCCTTCTATATTCTATATTGGTCCAAACAATTCCTCCAGATTGACAGTGATCTCTGGGTTAATACAAAGCTCTCCTTAATGTGCGCATCCTCCTCCGTTGCTCCAGTGTCCTTCACTGGCCCACCTGTCCCTTTTCCTTTATTTCAATGAGTCAGTGCTTTTCCAGCCTCCTGCAATGACCTCTCCTTCCACAACACTAGACATGCATAACCCTGAAAGGTGTCAGACTGACAGCAAGAAAAACTGAAAAAAAAGGGTTTTCCTTGCTGTACTAAATCCCAAGCAACTTTGCCCACATCATTACATTTGCATTGGTTAATACCAAAGTCTCCTTCCTGGCTGCCTCCTTCACGCATTTTCAAGCATCCCCTTACTGATACCAATAGGCTGTTGGTGTTTTGTACAAAGGTCTCCAGCCAGCCCACACCAGCAAAACCCCTTCCTCAAAGCTGGGAAAGGCCCCTTTCAAACTATGCAAGTGTAATATTGTGAAGCGCCAGGTAATGAACAAGATGCTTGGAAGCCAAATACATAAGAAGACAAAATGTCTCCAGCTGTCCTGGCAAGGATTTTCCATAACTTTTTCTTTTTCCTCTGTATTCCATCATTTTTGGGGAATTTTGTGCAAGCAGGGGGGCAATACCTGTCCCACCGCTGTATATTAGGAGTAGCTTGCAGAATACAGCTTGCTGGCAATGCCTTTCCAGAGAGTGGTTTTAATCAGAAAGGCACAAGGCAGCAGAGTAAGCAGAGTTGCACAGATTCTATAAATTACGTCAAGTTTGGGCAGGAATTTGTTGAAGCAGCACTGGTTATTCTTTTACAGTCTCCCCAGGAAAGCTCCACGCTTTTATTGGCATAAACATTCACAGAAAGTGAATTTCAGGACTGCAAGAAGGACTATTAACAGGAAATGAACTTTAAATTCCCAATCTCGATATCTGTCCTGGAAGAACGCAAGATCCATGAGACACTTTCCAGCCACTCATAAAATACAGGCAGTACCTGAATCACACTTGCCCATGAAACACCAGCACAGAGAAGCCAGAGCACAGGGTTTACATCTCTGCTGATGGACCTCAGTCATGCCATGCCCAGCTCCCTCCCAGTTCTTTATACTGAATCTCTAGTGGGGAAATAAAAGTTTAAATAAAGATTAAGATTTATATTGAAATATAAGCAGCATAAAACACAGTTTTAATCCCTCAAACTATAACCTAGATCTCTAATTTCCATAAGACCCCCTGCAAGCACGAAGAGCTGCAGGAAGAGTGTCAGGTCACAAGCAGAAGAACCAACACCCTGATTATCCATCCCTGGACTGCAGTAAAATCTTCACATCATGCAGACATAAACTTTTATTTCTTAAGCAGAATAGAAGCCAAATACCTCAAAAGAAGACATAATCCTAACATCCTAACTTAGCTAACAAAGGAACATCCTCACTTGGGTAAAACAGCAAAAGGAGCAGCTTTAAAACAACAATTCAGTGTGCCATACCAAGGGCACACACTGAGAAATAATCCAGCGAGCAGAGGAATTATTTGTCCACTCTGAAAAATACAGCCCCAAACTAAAAGCTCTAACTCAAAATCTCAAATACTCATGACAGACGAGGCAGCTCAGATAGCAGGAGGATCTCTGACTTATCAGACTACGTTTTCAAGTACAGTTTGACTGTCCCAAAGATCTCGAAGCCCTTGGAAGACTTGGAATTTGCATCCACGCTGTGCAAATTAATTGGTTTACGATGCTCTGTGCCTGATTACTGTTTAGAAGGCACGTGGATTTCTACATTATCCTCCATTTAGTAGCCTTTCTTGAGGGTTGCCTTATAAGTTAATTTAGAAAAACATAGAAACTGTTGTTATTTCTGTACTGCTATTTTAAGATAAAAGCATTTCCTCAAGATCAGTGATCTGCAGGGTGGGGAGAAAAACAACTACAGATCTCTCAGTCCCCAGGAGAAACACTTTGGTGGAATCGTTATCACTGCTGCAAGATTGCCGTGATGAGTTTGTCCTGTCCCTCCACGCCACCGCTGTATCGATTGACGAGGGATTTTTCTGACAGACCGTGAGCTGTGTTTGTGCATGCAGGGTATTTCCAGAAAACCTAATAAACGCGGGCGGGCTGCTTTGAACCCCCTGCTCTTCCAGCCGGCGGATGCTGTGTTCCAGAGGCACAACAGACGAGCCGTGGGTGAGGCCTGGAAACACCTTGGGGTGCCGCAGGAAAAGGGACCGCGGCGCCGGGGAGCAGCGTCACCCTGCAACGTGCCCGTGCGGGTTCCTTGGGCCCCTTCCAAAGCCCACCCAGGTGAACGGCCTCCCCGGGGGAGCCCGGCTCCTCGGGGCGCCTCCACGCGCCGGAGCACGTGGCGATGGGAACGCGGCGTCCCAGCGCGGCGCCCGGCTCCAGCCTCGGCCGCGCGGCACCAGCAGCTCCTTCCTGCACCAGCTCCCGCCGTCCTCCCACCGCGTTATCTCCGTCTTGCTCAACAGCGAAACGCCCCGCACGGTCTTGTCCAGGACCAGCAGCTCTGCGCTACCCCTGCGGCCCGAAGGACGTTCTGACTGAGGTGAATTAACTTCATGAACTTATCTCTGTGAGACCTCGAATGAGAACCTAAGGGGTGTGCAGGGAGGGAAGCATCACCTGGCCTGATGAGGTGCTCGCTGCAGCAGCAGGAGGAGATTAGTGAGCAGAATTGAGGCAGCTGATGCCTCCAAGAGGAGGCACACACGGAGGCTGCACAGAAAGCTTAGCAAGGTCCAGCTCTCTTCTTCTGCACTCACAGAGGTGCCGTTCCCGGGCGAAGGCTCCTGGGACACGAGAGCAAAAGCAAAGAGCCGGAGGCCTCCCTGCTCTTCAACCTCCTGTTGGTTAAAGGGGGGGTATGCTGTGCAATCTGTTTCTATTTTAAACACAAATCTCCCCAACGGGCCTTTAAGGTATGAGGAAACAAGAATAAGCAAGATGTTATCTTGCAGCTTTCTGTGCAACCTTTGTTGTTCTTTCAACAGAGGTTACGACAACTTCTGAGGGTAGATCGTGAGCAAATGATTAAGCTCAGCATCTGATAACTTGCTAGCAGAGCTGCAGCTTCAGAAACCCCCCAAAGCCAAGTACGTGGGGCAAAATCTCAGCAGGCAGCTTGCAAGCACCGCCGAGGTACCTGCAACCCGGAGCTGAGCACACGTGCTACGCGGAGCCTGCGCGGACAGGAACCAAAAGGCTGATCCCCGTGGTGCTCAAGGGCCCTGCACTTCCCCTGGAAACCAGCCCCTGATAAGAGCTAGGACCAGACCCGATTTTAGACCCAGAGACTTGTTTATGCTCAGCGAGGGAGCCGGCACCGCCAGCTCCCACCCAAGTCCTGCTCTCTTGTGAAGCTCAACCTAGACCCATGGCCCCAGGGTTTTCTCAGAGACGTGTGCCAACAGCGCCTGCATTTATCATCCCTCACCGCCTTCCAAGCTGCGGCGGAAGGAAAACTAACCACAACTTCGTCAACTTCTGCTGTCACTAACTAAGAGGAATTGCACCAGTTTCATTCGCTAAACGCTTGGGAAAACTCTGAACAGGCTGTCCTAGAGCTATCAAGGGAAAGAGGAAAGGGACAGAATAGCAGAAACATTTCACCCACTACAGAGGCAGGTTCAGCAGAGAGGAAAGCTAATAAGCAAACCAGATCACCCTTTGGAGATGCAAACTGCCAAGATGGCAGAGACGCCCCTGCCCCAACCCGCTGCTCTCGCTGCCGGGAGATGAGGACCAAGCCCCGAGGAGGAGCCAGGACGTTCCCGTCTCGGCAGGAAGGGACCACGTGTGTGCAGTCCTCGGCAGCTGTGCTCGCGGGCAGAACCAACCCCGTCACCAGCTGTCCCCAATGACGAGATGGGAACTTGCAACCCCCCTTAGACACCAATAGAAATACCCATATCTGTGACAAGCCTTTTGCTCCTGCTGTCTTTAACAGACCCGTCTTTATTCGGTATCTGCTAAGTGCTCAAGTTAATGGCATGAACTCACCTTCACCTGTCAACTATGCCCAAGTCCCCGGGGGCCAAGACTGCCTGACAGCACCTTTGTGTCACCTTTCTCTTGCCTGCTGGCCGTGCTCCGGCCGCCTGGGTGCTTCTCCCCTAAGGAGCTGCTCATGCACGAGGAGTGGGGGACAAAGATAAGCCCTTGAGCCACTGCCTTGACACTGAATTTCTGCAGTGATAAGCAGTGAGGCACACAAGTTCACAGAAGAGCTCCAAAACAGAAGTGGAAAAACCCATTAGCGGGACAACTACACAGGCTTCCAGCCAACAAGAGCAGCATGCTGGAAAGTTCCTCCTCATCCACAACAGCCATTCTCCTCCAGGGCAGAACGTGCAATAAAACTCTTCACAAATCAGTAGCCACCCATTTCCAAAGCAGCTTTGCTGCTGTTGACAGCTCCTCCAGTTGAAAGGTTGATCTGAAATGTCAGCACTCTGACAGCAAGCACCTTCTTGTCATCTCCAGCCTAAGTCAAGGCACAACTAGGCCATGCCCACGTGCACTTGCACCTACACTGGGGAGGGCAGTGATCCCGCACTACTGAGAGAAGACGTGACACTAGGGCCAAATATTCTCGCAAGGAAAAATATTGCCAAAGATCAAGTGAGCGAAGCACAGTCTAAACATTACAGACTTATCAGATCTGTATTGCACCAGCACCACGGGTGAACCACAAGGATGGACTTTACGAAGGAAGCTTGGGCTTCACGTCTGACTGCAAGCTGAACTGCAGCGTGCCCATCAGACACAACAAACCCTAACCCCACCCACCAGCAAATGGCCTAAACATATGAAGTATTCCGAGGTTTTCATCATCTGAGTAATTCGAAAACCTAATCACAAGGATTCCTGCTGGCCTAAACATCTAAGAGCACTTTATACTGAAAGCACCTACTTTCACGTTGGAGTTTGGTAATCAATAACAACAGCCCATTTCCGACTGAAAGAACATTCAAAGGAATCACTTAGCCTAGCATTTAATAGTCAAGTGGCACAAGCTTCAAGCATCTCCATAGCAATCAGGATTTTAGTAAAAGTCTATCTGCAGTCTCAAAGGAAACGTTCTCTCTCAAAGGAAACATGACAAGACCCCGAGGAGCGTGGCAGGACGTAAATACCACCTTGGATTCAGAAATGGAAGCCACACACTCTGAAATAGCCCAGTGAAAGTAGGTCAGCAGTCTAAGAAAGGCTACGTTTAAGATAAAGCATCAAATTGAGTCATAATGCTCTCTGACGGCTAATCCTGCGCAGAATTCCGATTGACGCGACCCTGGCAAATCCAAGGACCACAGGAAAGGTCTGTGAGTTTTGCAAGATATCATCAAAACGATTTTGTCAGATCTTTTCTCATGATCTTTATCAATGCTGAGCTGAGGATAGGAAAAAGGTACTTTTACCTACCTACCACTACACTAGTCTGTGGTTTAGACACTCCTGAAAATGACTCCGGCCCCGCCGCTGCATCCCCATCCCTCCCGAAGCTGCTGAGGCAACGGACCAAGCGGGTCTGGAGAAGCCTAGGGAGGGACAGGGAATCAAGCCCCTGGATACGCAGTAATCCCACTGCCGCAGCCCAGCACCCCTCGAGCCACAGTCTCATGGAGAGACGGTGCTCTGATACCAACCACCAGCAGCTGCACCCAGCGTGCCAGGTGAGCTGGGAAGTCTCATCCCTCCCTTGCACTTCCAGCTCCCGCAGTACCCAGCCCTGCCAGCAACGCCGCAGGCCGGGATTCAAGCACCTGCCCGGTTTGTCTCCGGAAAATGAGGTGCCAGGCACTAATGGTGCACCTCCATTTCCGCAGTTTGGTTTTACACAAGTTAGAGTATTTCCAAACAAACAGGAGTTACGAAACCTGCAGCCCTGTTATCTCAGCCTCCTTTGCTTGCTCAGGAAAAAAAAGGAGAGAAAATCCTGGTTTATGGCCCTTTAGACTAAGAAAGTACCCCTCGTGCTGGCTGGGAACAGCCACCTGCGTGGGCGACGACCGCCGCAGAGGGGCTGCGCTGGCCCCGCTGCCGCTCTCCCCGGCAGCGCGAGGTCTGCGCGTGGCAGCAGCTTTGGTCACACACCACCACGCGGGCCACAGCAAGCCCCAGCAGCCTGGGAGCTCGAGGGGTTTTACCAGCCTCAGGATGCTCCCTGGAGAAGACGCGGTCCCGCAGGGGTGTCCCTGGCCGCAGCCGCCCGTCCCAGCGCAGCCGCCTCGGTGCCACCGAGCTCCCGGTCCCCGCAGCGCGCTCGCCTCCTGCAGCAGCAAACAGGTTCATCAGCCAAGCCCGAGGAAAGCAGACGGTTTGTCTGGACTCAGCACCCGACCCCTGCAGCGGCGGCTGCTGTGGGGAGAGGATCCGCCGCCCGCGAGAGACGGCTCTCGGGAAAGGCTGGTGCTCCCGGAGCCGGCCGAGGTCTCCAGGCCGGCTGACGCCGGCCCCTCGGCCCTCGCTCTCTGGGAGGAAAAGCTAAGACTAACAGGAAAAAAAAGTTTACCTCATTAGACTCTCCTGGCTCCGGTCCCAGAGCCCTTCTAGGCAACGCTTTTCCTGGGAATATTCTTCCTCCTGAGCAGCATCACTCATGTCCATGCAACCTCCAGAGCTACTCCGGACCTCCCCAGACCATCACTAACACTGTGCCTACGGAAACGAATCCATGACCTTACCTCTCCGTGGGCCCCGGCAGGCGAGGACAACCTCGTACGCAACAGGACCGGTGACAAGAACCTCGGCAAAAGGCGAGCTCAGCCAACACGCAGGCTCTCCCTTCCCATTCCCTTCTCCGCACCGGGTTTAACCCATGTCCCTGTCCTTCTCAGGAGGGCAGCACAGCCATTCCATAGGGCACTCCCAAATATTTAAGTTAGCTCAGCCCAAAGCTACTCCGCAATCCTCTCTGTACACAGGGTTTTTAAGTCCAGCTCGGTTATTTATTGACCTCTAGGCAAGCGTGGCCCATGGAATGAGCGGCTAGGAGAGAAACGAGTGACTCGGCAGGACGCGGGAGACGGGAGCCGAGCCAAGGGCAGGCAGCTCCAACCCCGCGGAGCCCGGCAAGGGAAGCCTCCCGTTACATTCGCCTGCCCTTTGATAACACTGCTTCCCGCTCGGATATTTTGGTTTTGACATTATCAGCGATTCAATCGAGTTACAGTAAATAGTTAGGAGAAAAACACCAGGAACACCTCATGCAGCAGCTCCCGTCCCTTAATTCCTCCCGTTTCTGCCCTACTCTGCCCACTCGCCGGCAGCCTGCGGATAAATAAAGCAGACGCGATGCCCCCTCAAAGGCAGGCGGCGGCGGATGGCAGCGAGCAAACCCCACGGTTAAACACTGATCCCCCGCGCAGCTGGGGGCCGGCAGGCACGACGAAGAGATGGCCAGGCATTGGGAGGAGGAGGAGGGCGGCGGGAGGAAGGGCAGGAGCCGCTTCTCCAGGCTCCCCGATGCAGCGCGGGGCAGCGAGGCCGGGGGCGGCTCTGCCCGGCGCTCCGCGCTCGCGGAGGACAAAGGCGCGGCGGGCGCGCAGCACCGCGCTCCGAAGTTCCCGCATCCTCCCCGGGGCGCTCGCAGCGCGGGGGACACGCAGCAACGCGCGGAGATCCCCCCGCTCCCGCACCGCGCGGCACCCCCGGCCCGACCCCGCGGCACCTGCGCTCCGGGACCGGGACCCGGCGGGAGCCGCCGCCGCCGCCGCCGCCTTTGTTGCCGCCGCGGCCGCGGCATCCGCGCGGGGACCCCCGGGGGGGCAGGCGCGAGGCGGCACCGGCGCCGCCGCGGCCCCGCCCCCCCCGCCGGGGTCCGCCCCCCCCGGCCCGGGCATCGCACCGGGACGGGGCGGGGCGGGGGGTCCCCCCTCCTCCTCCGCACCCCCCCGAGCAGCAGTAACAGGGACACAAGGGGAAGGGACCAGACGGGTGTCTCCATCGTACCTGCCCCGCGGGAAGCCCCCCATGCCTGGAGGGCTCCGGTGCTGGTTGCCTTTCCTGGTGGGAGGCGACGAGCTTATTTTGGAAGCCAACCGGACGGGAGTCGCCGCATCCACATCGTGCCTACAGGCTGGTTATGGCAGCGCCGCCACCCGATCATCGCAGGCCGGTTTTGAAGCAGCCGCTGCTCCTGGCACGGCCCTGCGAGCCGCCGCAGGGAAGGAGGGTGCCCGGCCGCCCGCCAGGTCCCCGCGCTCCCCGGCACCAGCGCGGCCGCCTCCGCGGGCAGCCCAAGCAGAAAGAGCCCGGGGGCCCCTTCCGAGGCAGCCCCCCGCGGTTCTGCCCCTGGAGGAGCTGGCTGCAGGGTCACGTCCCGAGCGTTGGGGTGCAAACTGCACCTGCAGCCACGCGCTGATCCCACCGGAGAGCAGGCGGCCGCCGCCGGCGCAGACCTTGCTGATGCTCCCGGCGCTCCGCTTCGCTGAGGCAAAGTCTTCCCAAAGGCTCCTGCAAAACAGGAACAACAGATCTGTAAGGGCACACAACGTGTTTTGAAAGGAGCGCTCAGGAAAAGGAGGAAGAGAACGGCAGCACCGCTGCAGAACAGAGCTTTGCCTGGTGCAAGACGGCGCCTTCTGCGAGCGTTTCGGCTACGGCCTGTGTCACGGTGCACCCTGGCTCTTCCTGCTGCCTGTCACACCGGGAAGTGCAGAGCTTTGCAGGGGGAGCATCACCAGGATTAACAGCGATGCTCCACGAGCGCTAATGTTAGGAGTGCAGAACATCAAAGTTTTGATAGACGCTTGGAAAGGAACCCTCTCAGAGGCTCCTTTACCCGGAGGCGTGCAAAGGTGCAATCAAATGGTTTTTAAAGGAAAAATAACATATTTTCTCACATCTTGATTTCCTTAACTCTTTGATTAAATCTTTAATAGCTTTATTACGAAGAGGCACATCCTCCTCAGCTGCCCAACCTGGCTTCCTGTGAAACCACGGGAAACCACAAGCTCGGTGCTAGGCTCATAGCACAGCAGCCCCTGCACGTAGGACACGTAGGGGGATCTTCACCCTGTGCAACTGCTGGAATTTTCTCCTGCAGTCCCAAACCAAGGCACAGTGTAACTAATTAAAAACAGAAATTAGGGTTTCGAAGTCCCCAAGTCATGTTGTTTACACTTGCTGCCTCAAATCAGCATTGGCGATGGAGGTTTGTACAACCTGCTCTTAAAAACATCCATTGATGGACATTTCCCAGCTGATATGTTTTCCAGGGGTAATTATCTTACAGATGGAAAGTTTGTCCCACAGCCTAGGCAAAAGACTATGGCTGCAATTCTTCTCCTACCCCACACTGAAGGGCAGATCCATTTATTGTCTTTCTCCGCAGCAACCTATTATGAATGATGTGTATATATATATATTGTATATGAAAAGGGTTAACAAGCATCCCAGAGCCTCCTTCCTCTAGATTAAACACTGCCAGTTCTTTCAATCTGTCCCCAGTGGGGACATGTTTCCCTGACCATCCTTGCTACCACCTCTCCTTCCTCACCCATTGGACTTCACCTTTCTTCAAAAACTGTGCCCAAAATGGGACCCAGGCCTCTGGGCTGAGGCCCAAGCTGCCGTGAGCAGAAGGGCAGGGTGGCAGCGTGTTGCAGTTCTGCTGGGATCGACCATTTTATCTTGTCCTTTTCACAGGATAGTGGTGGTGGCACTGACTCACATTCAACTTGGGATGACATATGGTCATTATAATGACCAATATATATATCCGTTATAGGGACGATATGATATATGAGCATATAACGACCGTATGAATATACTGGTCATTATAATGATCAAGTCTTCTGTGAAACCAGTGCCTGGCCAGACTCTCCTGGGACGTCCCTGGGCAGGGCGGACAGCAGTGCCAAGGGGCTTACTCACAGTCCTGGCGCTCCTCCTCCTCCATCCAGGATCCCGGGCTCTCGCACAGGCAGGATGAGTCTTGTTCTTCTGGATTCCCGCGGGTGCAACTTTCCTGGCAAAAGTGAAGGAAAACAAGAGTTCGGTACCATGTTTCCTCCTCTGGCCAGCTTCACACCCAGCCTCCTGGGACGGAGCAGGGCTCCCGAGCCCGTGACTCACACGCCGCCTTCCTCCCAGCGGATCATGTCGGCATTCAGCAGGAGGAGGACGCATTTAAACGGGAGATATACGGCAGACTCCGGGCAGCAACGAGGCGGGATTTGCACAGCCCAGCGCCCACATCACCCCTCCTGCCTCATCTTCCAGCCAGGCTAACAGCAGCCGTTATCCGAGGGGAGCACCGCAGCCTCCGCTCTCCTCGCACGCGTGCGGCTCTGTCCCCAGCACCGTTCCTGCGAGCACAGTCCCAACAGGATCACGCCGGCTGCTGATGTCCTCTGCCCTGCAAGGCTGAAATGGAGGAAAATAAGATTTATTAAGAAATACAGAGGACACGGCATGAGGCACCGAAGGGAGAAGTTCATGTGTTTTACAGCTCAACAGAGCCTGATGATACAGATGATTTTTTCCTCCTCCCCCTACACTGATGACACTCGCAGAGGTAGCTGAGCAGGGACATCCCTGCTGGAGAGCAGCCTCCAAAGCCAGCAGGTCACGCAGCCTCTGCCAGGGCTCCCCCGGCCCTGGCTACTGCTGCAGGAGCCGCCGTGGCCCGGAGACCCCCTTGGAGCGGGTAAGTGCAAGTACAGCACTTAACTGCAGCGCTCCGAGAACCTCTTCCCAATGCCCAAAGCCTCCTCGCAGCTCTGGAAGAGCATCCAGCCCTACTTGCACTGCCAGCCACTGCTCCTGGCCAGCAGCCTCACTAAAGAGTTTCTGGTACTGTTGTATGTATAGGCACTAAAATACCTGCAATGCACCAGGACTTGACAGTGTCCTATGGTCTGTTCTTGCCTTTAGATCATGAAAGGTGGTTTGATTCATGCAGGCCCAAAGTTTCTTCTCGAAGGAATCAGCCACACGATGTTGTGCAGAGCTGGGCTGGAAAGGGTACGGTTCTTGCATGGTCCTTGGCAGGGAGACAGCAGGATGTTTCCACCATGTGCTGGGTTGCATCAAAAGTTAGCAATTGCCCTTGGTTTCTCTTAAGCAGAGTTTAATTCCCATGTAAGCATCTGCATCTTTAACACTTTTTACAGCTTCAGATCTTGAACTGATTTGCAAGCCCATTAACTGCATTTTTGGGTAGCAAAATGCAGAAGCTGAGGGATAGATTTTACATCCCCCAGGCATGTTAACCAACCCCAATTCGTGCAAGCAGCCCTGCCACAACCACAGAGAGCTACTGCTCAACACAGCCAAAAGCCACAGAGCGACCCTGAGCTTTTAGCCTTTCCTGAGAAAGGGTGAGGAAGTGAAGAGTAAGTCCCTAACTGGGGACTCCACCTTCATAATTGTTGGGTTTCTCAGGAAAAAGACAAAGGGGAGAGAATGTGACAAAAACAAAAGAAAAAAGCAGCACATCAAGTAATAGACCTGTGAGCACCTATGGCTTCATGGGCACCGCAGAGGATGGCACAGTCCTGGCCAGGCCCTCGGTGCTCCCCGCCAAGGGATCAGCGGCTTCGCTGATCAGAGTCATCGCAATGAAGAGTTTTGCACGTTGAAGTTACGCTGGTTACACTCCGTGGCCAGGAGCCAAGGAAACTTCTCCATGGCCTCCGTCCCCAGACAGGATCAGGCAGCCGGAGCCACGGGGATCCCGGCTGCTCCGTGTTCCCCGCGCGGCGGGGAGACCGAGGGAGGCACTGGGAGTGCGCGAGGTGCTGAGGAGGCCAACGGGAAAACGCCACAATCCCAATGCGCTAGGATGACTCCTGGAGCCCAGGACTCACCGCTGAGGCAACAAGGGGGGTTCGTCCTGCTGAAGGAAGAGACATGGGGAATTCTTCCCCGGCCTTGAGAACCCAGATAAGCAAAGAGCCAAGGCAAATAAAAGCGTCACCAATTGGTAAAACATGCACAGGAATTTCCAGACAATGATTTATAGCGACTCCAGTGCATTTGCCGGTGTGAGAACCTGAGCACTGTGCTTGGGGTTGCAACACGGCTCTCCCCACATGCATCGCGCCCACCCCACATGCCCTTTTTGCACTAAAAGTGCTTAAATAAGAGCTGAGACACCTCCTGAGCACCCCCACAGCTAGTGGCCTTTAACACCTCTCTGGCCTTTTGAGCAAGAAGGAAGAAACCCCAGCGTCTTCCTCCTTTGGGAATTAGGGGGAGAAGGCCATGAGAGCAGAAGGCCATGAGAGGAGAGGACTAGTGCACCAGTTATCAGCAAAAGCTGCCAGTATTGACAGAGGCTTTTCAAGGCTGCCACATTTTGGCCGCGCGGGTCAGGGTCCTCTGGTTATCTCCGCGCGCCCGCTCCGCTGCGGGAAGGTTTCCAGCGCGGAGCCGCCGCACGCGGAGGGCAGCGCTGGGAGCCCCGCTCCACAGCGGCCCCTCCGCCTGCCCTCGGCTCTGCAGCACAGACGGCTGCGCGCAGAGAGCCACCCCGCTGCCTGCAAACACCAGCCCCATCTCTGCACGCCTGGAATGGTCACCCCGGGAGGCTCCCGCTGCTTCCTACCAGCAAGCACCCTCTATGCCCTGCTCATTTCTTCCTCCATTTCACTCCCCAGCTGCTGGAACAGGAATAGCTCCAATGATCATTAGCCTTTCACAAGCCAGGCTGTCTCACCACTATTTTCTGCAAGACTGGCCTCAATTGCTTACACCTAAATTTTTCACACTGCTAGCAATAACCCTAGTCCCCAAGCATTATTTGGATGCATCGGCTCATAGTTCCTCATGATTACTGTAGCTATTTTCCTTCAGTCTCGTGGTACAGAAGCACTGTGTTGTTATCCCGTTTCACGTGAACATCCTTGTCCGCCTTTCCCCAGATGGGCACCTACCACAAATCCACAAACTTGATCCCGAGCCACCTCGGCCCACATCTCCTGCCCCGCTCCATTACGAGGACGTGACTTCTAAACACGAAGCACCCCCAAAGCTGCTCATGTAACACTGCATAAGGGGGAGGCTGCGAATTAAGGAAAGATCCAAAGGAAGACGGATTTACTGGGGAAGATGATTTCTGTGCTACCTACAACAACACAGGAAACGAGAGTCAGTATTAGGTAAGAGGAGTAGGTAAGTCTTCATTTTCTAAGTAACCAACTGAGCTATATATAAATAAGAAAAAAAAAAAAAAAAGGTCTTTCACCACTTCCTGTATTCAGTATTAAGTGATTCATCTTCTACGTTCTTGTGATAAGAAATTCAGCCCGTGTTTTTAAAGAACTGGGGAAGCTGAATATCGTCAAGTGAAAGATGTCTGGTTGCCTGTCACTGCTGGAGGGGGTGAACAGGAGCCCCCGGCTTGGGAGGAGAGGCCCGTCCTTGACAGACTTGAGAGGAAAGTCAAGCTTTTCCCAACGGGCTTTGGACGTGTTGGACAGAGGCCACTGCAGCAACTGACCCCATTCCCTGCGGAACACACGGGTATTTACCCACCTGAGCACAGCAACGCGGTGCAGGTGGCCGAGCCCCACGTGGATGGTTTTACCCTCCTACGAGGGGTTATGAACTGCAAACACAGGGAGGCTGCAGCCAAGGGGTGGTTGGGGCTCAGGGCAGCTGCTGTTTTCCAGTGGGAGCAGCCTTAAACACACTCAAATGTTTCCATCTTGCCCCTGTATTATGGTAGTGACTCACCCTCTGCAAACTCCCAGCCTCTTCCTGGTGCTCCTGATGCTGCCCGATGGCCAAGGTGATGATACAAGCACAGAAGAGCCTGCACAGACACGCGTGGAGAGAAGCAGAGGTGGCGAGTGGGAAAGATGCAAGCCAGAGATTTAGCTCTTCAGGGAAACAGGGTCTGAAATGCATAAAAGCTATGTTTTTGATTTTAATACTTCTAAATGAGTAGCTGATGAGCAGCTAAGTGGAGGGCAATAAACAAGTTATCATACTGTGCTACCTGGATTTTAAGAGTATTGCATCCATACATGGAATTAAAATTTGAAATATAACAAGAGAGGAAAGAAGGTTCAGATGTTTCTGTATACGGCACAGACACAGTTATCATCATAGATATGTTATCATAGAATCATTAAGGTTGGAAGGGACCTCTAGAGATCATCTAGTCCAACCCCCCTGCACACGCAGGGTCACCTAGAGCACGTGGCACAGGACTGCGTCCAAGAGGGCTTTGAAGATCTCCAGGGAAGGAGACTCCACAGCCTCCCTGGGCAGCCTGTTCCAGTGCTCTGGCACCCTCACTGTTCACAAATTAGGTTGTATCAAGACAGGTGCTGTCTAGACCAAGACATCCAGAAAGCTGAATGATTTATTTGGTGTTACTTCAATTTAGAATTTTCACTGGATAATTGGTGCAATCATAGGTATATTGTTAGCATTTTTTAAAATTTTCTTTTGCACACTTTGAAATTCACTCCTTGAAGTTCTTGGATATTCATTTATCCTTTTTGTTTACTTTCAAAAATATATGCTCTCCTTGCCTGGGCCTACTTTAATCTTTCAACTATTATTTGATTTTCTTCTTACTTTTCTTCTTACAAACCCAAATCTTTATTTTTGTTTACATACATCCAGCTGAACTAAGCAAACTCTTTCGGAAGATACAGAAATCCTTCCTGTTATAACAGGCTCAGAAACCTAGAACTGAGGGAATGATTGCAAGAATATTCCCCTTCGAACAAAGAAAAGCGTTCAAGAAAAGTACTGCAAGAATTGAGGAGAACCCACAGAACATAGCTGAGATGTTCTCATCTACGAGATGGAGCAGGAGAGCAGGGTGATAGCACAGCAGACTGGCACTGAAACCACAGACCGCAGCAACATGACAAAACAGAGCAGAAATAGCAGCTCGCGGAAGTGATTGCAAAATCCAAACCCAGCAAAAAGCAGAAAACATGGAGAAGGAGGGTGCAGACGTAGGAACAAACAGCAGCCCAACCAGCATCCAACCTGGGCAAAGTTCTGCTGAACGTGCACAAAGCAAAACCCTTTTGCTGGAGGATGAAGAGAGATAAAGATCTCTCCTGGAGAAAAATAAAGCAGATGTACTTTGCACAGCCAAGAAAAGTTCAGTAGAGCTGGCCAAGGGAATAACATGGTCTTATCAGCAGCAAGAGGGGTTTCTGTGTGAGACTGGCTCAAGGGAGAGCTGCTTCCTTCAGTGTGGACATGACCACATGAAACTGCAGCAAGGAGTGGGAGCAGATCCCAGGACACGCTGAGCGCCAACGGGGAGTCCTTGGGCTGCGTAGCAGGGAAATCATCCACCCTGGTGCCACGTCCGGAGCCCGGGAGAAGGTGGCTCCTGAAAGGAGGGTTGACACTGAGGGGGCCCTTTAGCCCTGCTGAAAACCCCCTCCTCAGTGTGTGCTGCCCCAGGCGGGGATCAGTCTGCACAGGCTTCACCTCCGAGGGGTCACTAGGGACAAGGACAGCTTGTGAGACCCCAGGAAACCTCCTGCTGGCCTGGACGCAGCGGGGAGGAACAGCTCAAGCACACGGCTGAAAAATACCAGAGCGACAACAGACCTGGTGCATTTGCTACAAAACCAAAAAGATGGAGCCAATTCCCATATCCAGGCCCAGAAAAATTACAGTTCCTCATGCCTAAAAGAAATGCTATCTTTAGTGAAGGGCAGACACCAGAGCATTTCCCATGCTGGAGGCTCCAGCTGCTGCAAGGCAGCAGATAGGACTCACCCCATGACCGGGGCAGCTTGGGGCCTCCCCCCTGATGCTCTGAGGTAGACGGGCCGCAGCTGAGACCTTCCCCACACACTCCTCTACCACCTGTTTGTACTAGGGCTTTCTAACCCTCCTGCCAATTAAATCTCATCCTACACTTCCAGCACCAGCAGCCGAAAATATAGTTCAGGTGTTTCTGGGATCACGTTCTACTTAGGATAGAGAGAAAATAAAAAACTTTGGCTATGCAGAAGGTGAAGAAAGAAAAACTAACATGAAGTGATGGTGTAGGAATGAAAAGGAGAACGATGAACACATTTGGAGAAGCTGTTTAAATTGGAATAGAGAAGGGACAAGATTTCTTGTGGGCAATGCAACACAGTTCTGCTTTGAAAAGGATGCAAGAAATCTCCTGAAGACAACAGAGCCACTCTAGGGACCCATAGGTATTGCCTGAAGTGTTTTAAGATGTTGCACTTGTGAACTGCAAAATGCTGCCGAGGTGGAAAACATCTCGTGGGGACGGTGGTGAGGTGAGATGGGGAAACATCATCATGCTTTTAGCTGAAACATAAAGTGGCACATCAAAAAGCAGCAATCACCAAGAAACACGCAGAGGCACACCCTGCTGAAGATGTTGACTTCTGACATTACAAAAATAAACACAAAAAATGACAAAGATCTGAAGTTAATTATTTTCCGAGGTATTAAAAAAGGCACCCTGCACTAAGGGGAGGGGAGGAGATGCACAATATCCCAGACCAAAGGGAAGGGGAGGGTGAGAGATGACAGTCTAAGCACAGAAGCTTCCTGACTATCTCCCATAAACACGTGTTGACATTTGCAGGCTCATTGCAAACCATAATGGCAAAGCTGTAAGCAGTTATTTATGGTTCAGTCTAATGAAAATATTTGCAGAGACAAAGCCAAATGAAAACAAACAACCGAGCTACAGTCTGAGGCCAGATTCCCCAACAGTTGTGCAAAAAGACCTTCTTCTCTGTTCCTTTTTCTCCACCAAAACACTTCCCTATACCAAGTCAATGAATGCACCAGCAGTGCGCTTCACCGGCGGGATCTTATGGATGCAAATATACAAAAGAAAAAAAAGAAAAGCATTTGAGGGGATTCTTAGTGAAACGGATATGTGTAGCTAGCTCCTACAGAAACAACGGAGATCCTTTCTTTTCCTTTGTTTTTTTCTCCTCGCTCTTCAGAGAGCGTTATCTGAGAAGAGGCAGCAGGGAGTGGGCACTGCCTCACCAAAGCAACAAGCAGGAATAATCCCCACCAAAGACGCCAGACTCCTAGGGATTATAAATGTAAAAGGAGATGAATTTACACAGTGGAACTGAATCCACAGAGAACACTGCAGGGCAGAGCTCACAGCCGCGCACGCGCGCCCCGAGCCCCGCGTCCTGCTCATCCCTTCGCACCTACCCCCTCCTGAAGAAAACTGCATCCCCACCTGCAGCCAGGTTCAAGCCTCTGCCTAGGGGCCTCCACGCACTCGTGTGGCAGCTGCGGCCTCAGGAATAACCCCAGGTTATTCCTGGTGTAGGTAGGAAAGGTGCAGGGATCCAGCTCGGAGGGACACCCACTTCTGGCCAGCACGCACCAGCAGAGCTGCCCTTCACCATGGGTCCCTGCAGACACAAACCACGGCCTGCTCGGCGCGTGCTTTTGTGGAAGCTCTTTAAAACACGAGGATTTGTAGCAGCAGGAAGCGCACGGGGGGTTCACACTGCAGACACACTGGGGCTGTAACTCACCTCCTGCGCAGGGAGACTCAGACTGTCTCCAAAACTGGAAAAATAAATAAATAAAAAATTAATAGCTCCGAGCAAGCTGCCAAGGTCTTTCAAAGGAAAGGGAGGCAAAGTGCACAGCAGAGACAAAGTAATTTGATTCAAAAAAAAAAAAAAAAAAAAAAAAAAACCTGCTAAAACCAGTCACAGGGAGCTTGTGGCTGCTCACATCAGGAGAGCAAGCACTTACCATGGCTTTAATTATTCATTTTCATAAGCCTTCCACTAGCTCTGCAAAACCATAACTGCATTCTATTAGATATAAATAAACACCCCTCGAAACGCCGCTGATGTGTCATCCCGGGTGATGCCTCCCGGAGAGCCTTGTGCTGCGTTACACCCTGACGGGCCCAAAGAAACCAATCAGAGGGTAGTCATTTTGGGTCAGATTTGCAGTTTCTTGATGAAACAGGCATTATTCACACTCCACAACAATATTCCACTTTCTGGAGAATTGAAGCTACACAGTGACTTTAATTAATCATGTGCGTGCTTCCAAGCAATACGTTTTTGTAAATGATGGGAGAAATACAGACGCTGCTCTCCCTCGGGGCTCTACGTGGGTTTTAAAGTAAAGATTGTTGGTTTGGGGGGGATTTTGTAAACGCGGCCAGCAGCAGAGGCAGAGGGGCCGGATCTCGCAGGCGATACCCAGCAGCGCCCACAAGACCCGGTGCTTGCGGGGTCGGGTCTGTGGTCAGAAGCTGCGCTCCTGTTTGCCCACGCCAGCCTCACGGGCCCATTTTTTGCTTTTGAGTTTGTTTCCTGGCACCGCATTGCCAAATATTGGAGTTGGCCCCGATTCTCTCATCTGTACAAAGCAACAGCGCAGGCAACGCGTCCCCTCCCCTTTCCCAGCACCGAGGGCATCGGCGCGCGCTGCTCTTCCCAGCCGCACTTTGAGCCCGGGTTCGAGAGCAGCAGTGACGAGGCCGCGGCTCCGCAGCGGACCCCAACCAGCCCCTACCCCTCCTCTGCCTTTGCAGGGACTTCTCTGCTCCCGTTCTGCCCTCTGAAGCCGGCAGCCTCCTGACGCTGGGGACAGCAGCGGGAAGGGAGCCTCTCGGCAGCCGCTGCGCGTGGGAAGCGCCGTTAGCACCATCTAATGTCGGGAGCGCACGGCTGAGGGCACTCGTCCTTCCCAGGAGGTAGAAAGTCACATATGCAAAGGAAAGAGTTATTCCCCGAATCTGAATTATTCAGCTGTGCTGAATATATAATAAATAATGGATGTGCCTTGTGAACATGCTCTTTAAGGATGCAAAAAGGAGTCTGCATGGCTATCGGCAGGACTGTTTCACCAGGGAGCTGCCCAAGGCGCCCGGCCAGGGTCCCAATGGGCATCGGAGCCACCCCAGGTCCCGGGGGAAGCCGCGGGTGACACCCAAACCGCAGAAACGAGAGTCCTGGGCCCAGCTCCAACGTTGAGAAGTGGCTCCAAGTCACCTTTCCAGTCCTGTAGTTCCCAAACACACACGTCTATGGCCTGTTCTGCACAAGAACCTGGTGTGCAGAAATCCCTTACCGGGATCCAAGAGAAATCCCCCGGGCTGGAGGAAGCTTCTCCGGGTGAGCCGGGGAGTCATGACTGCTGCAGCCAGCACGAGCTCTGCTGCCTCTTGCAAGGGAGAGGGAGCCCGGGCTGAGAAATCAGCAACTCGGCTCAAAAAAATCCAGCACTTTCCCACATGCCGGCGAGCGCAGAGCCCGCAGCAGCACCGGGGAAGGGGTGCCCTGTGCCCGGACACACAGTGTCCAGCGCTGGGAGCGCAGGGACACGGAGGGATACGAGACCCCAACAGCTGCCTTTCACCTGCGGAAATCCTGCTCGCATCTTTGCTATGGTGCAAATTGCAGCTCTGGGTTCCTCCCAGAACCTTCCTTGGCTCAGCCAGCAATGTTTTCCCACTGCAAGCGGAGGCTCCGGGTCCGGAGCGGGCTGGCACTGCTGTGCGGGGCAGCACCTCACCCGGGGGCGCTCAGAGCCAGAGCCTCCCGCTCCGCTTCGTTTCAACAGCTAAATATAACGTCCTGCTTATTCTTGGCGACGGCGAAAACTCCCATCCATCTCCGCACTGGGAGGAGGCCCAGCAGAGGGATCGAGGTCAGGCTCGCGGGAGGTTCCCGGCTAAGCGAGTCCCTGGCAGCACTTCCCGCGGCGCCAGGTGGGAAACATCGTGGGAGCTAACGCGGAAAAGACACCCAGCCCCGGTGCCAGCAGCCTCGTGTCAGTCACGGCTCTGCCACCATCGTAAACACGGTGGTTTCCTAATGACTGCCCCAAACACCTCTCTGTATCCAGAACGGTACCTGCTGAACATGTCATGTTCAATTTCCATGTAGCAGCAGCCTGACAAAACACCCAATCCTGCATTTCGGAGCTCAAGCCAGGAGCTGGCACAGGAAGCAGCCTGGCTGTCCTGCCCACACCCAGGGGAGAGGGAGCTGAAAAACTCATCTCCGCTTAAAAAAAATTAAAAAAAAAAAAAAAGAGGGGGGGTATTGGGTGCTTTCTATGGGACAGTTGTTTTAGTATGGATACATCTGGATCTCTGTCAAATTTGACCAGACTTACAGGAGGGATGAGTGTTTTAAGACTCAGCACTGCCCGGAAAAATCACTGCCAAGAGGTGGGACAGAGGGAGAAAGAAAAAGCAGCAAATTCTCCAAAAGCAGCAAATTCTCCAAAAGCAGGACCAACAACTCGACCAAACCAAGGCAGAAAGACAGGAGCCATGGAACAGCTTCTCCCTGCCTTGCATTTCTCCTCCTCACTGTTTGCAACCCACCTTGGACTCAAGCTGTCCATCGAAGAAGTCAGCTGTGCATTTACCCAAACATCCCCTAATGCTTTCTGGATAGCTGGGTCTTCAGGACAACTCGGTCATTTGGGACACTGCCTGGTTAACATTCCCTTGGATGATTCTTTCCCATTCCTGCCAACTGCAGCTCCTTTCCTAGCATTGTGTCAGGAACCAGGGTGGGCAGGAACATGCTGGTCTGGAAACAGCCCGCGTCCTCCCCTGCACGAAGGAACCGCTCTCGTCCAGCTTCAAGGCGGGAGGTCAGTCTAGGTTATATCTAGCTAACTTTGGCCAGTGCTGGAAGGATCAGGGAGGAAAGCCTCAGGCCTTTTAGGTTCAGCATCCCGCAGCGTCCAGTTTGGAAGGCAAGATGCACAGGAAAACAAAGAAAAAACAAAGAAAAAAACAAAGTTACTTTGTTTTGTCCTAAAGCCAAAACTTGCCATAGGTGGAAAACCACCCGTGGGGCTGAGGGTGCTCTGCAGATTTACAGCCACAGCACCGGCACGTGCCAGGCGGCTGGGTCAGCCTGGAGCCGCTTCCCCCACAGCTCTGCCCCTTTCCTCGGCAATTCCCTTCTTTGGTGCGCGCTCCTCCGCTGCCTTTTAAAAGGGAAGCTAAAGCATCTCACACTATCACTCATTTACTGACACACGGGGAAAAAACGCACTGGGAGGCCTCGGCGTGAGCCTGCGGACACCCTCCGTGCACGGGCTCCTCAGCAGCTCTCCCCGCTCGCCCACGGGGTGCTGGGCACGGTGAGAGCCAGGCCCGGGGCAGCTCAGCTTGCAAACACGGCCTGTCCTGACAGCCCTTCTGCCTCGCTTCCTCCCAAACAGCCACATCGCTCCTTTTTTCCCCTTTAAGGATATCTCCCAAGCTCTCACACTGCGGCTGGATTTTACATAAGTGGCCCTAAGCTAAGTGAGGGCCAGGAAAAATTAATGGGATTTGCGCAACAGCAAATGGAAAACACGGTCTCTTAGCTGACAGCAACTCGCGCCCTTAGGGACAGCGGTGCAGGAGCAGGACTTCACTTCCAAGGAGACTAGCAAGCCAGCTAGGACACGGAGCGGCTGGTAAGCATGATTTCTTTTCCCCCTTAAGTTCTGTTCTCGCTTCTTTTGGGCTGAATCATACAGACTCTTCTGTGTACAGGAAGTTTCCTTTATTAGAGCTACTCTGAGAATAGCCAGCAACTACTTTAAACTGAGAACAGCAGATCTCGCTGAGGTTTGTACTCCTCTGTTTAGACATAGAGACACCTAAGCCGAAAGTGCTCAGGAGCAACAGTGAGAAAAACGTGGCTTTTCCCGTAAATAGCGCAGCGCTACCTTTTGATACGCATCTTTCCCAGCAAAATCCCAGGATTAGTGGTTTGGGTCCAGATCTCACCAAATTATAAATGCTCGTAGGCAGAATCCCAAGCTCCGAAACCTGATTCCAGTTGCGAGCCCCACGGAGCAGGTTCCCACTGCAACTCCCGCAGAAAGTATCTGCGTTACACAGAAGTAACGACAAAAAAAAAAAAAATCCAAGCCACTGGTTAGTCCCATTCACAAGGAAATGCCGGAGCAGGAAAATGCAGTTAGATTTGAGCTCTCATATATATATATGAGAGCTCATATATATATATATATATATATATGTAACTAGAGGGCTAGATAAAATTTTAGTTTTGAATCACAGTCCAAGTCACCATGAAGCACTTAACTGTATTGCTGTTATGGATAATATATCCACTGATCAATAAATAAATCCTATATAATGCATAGGAGCTTTTATTCCCTTGGTATCTTCCAATATTAACTGAGATGCACTAAAAGGACTTCGTTTAACTCTTACTTGTCTGAAAGAGTATAACTAGCATTCCAACACAGCCACATCTGCAGGTCATTTATGTTACATTAATGGGCGTCAGATTGAAGTATGAAAAGAAAGGGCTAAGCCTCTGTAACGGGCGGTATAGCTACGGCTGCACTCAACTCAGCCCGAGCAAGCGCAGCTCCAAACTCCTCTTGCATGAGACGTGCTCATGCCAAAGCGTGGAGCTCCTCACGGCTGCAGACCGCTTCGGACTACGGGTCACTCACATACGAGCCCTCCTGCGTCACTCAGCCTCTCGGTGTGCCTCGGACAAGGACCAGCGCTCCGCTGCCGCCGGCCCGCTCCGCTTCTGGGCTTCAAGGAGGGTCTCCATCTGCCCCGCAGCACGCCTGGCTCCCGGGTCTGGAATGTCGAAAACATCCGGCTTCCAGATCAAGAAATGCCATTTTTGCCCAGTTTTTTATTTAATGCTATCATGCCTTTGCAATGCAGTCCTGGAGGTGCTTCCTCCTCGAAAACAACCTCTAGGATTTTTACACCCATATCACTCGTGCGCCCCAGTGCAGCAGGACCTGCACAGCCCTTGCTCCAAGGGGACAACAACTTTAGCTCCTGCCAAAACACTAAGATTCAGCAACATTAAGTTACGGCTGCAGCAGGACCTACCCACAGAGGCACTGCTAGGCGCCTCTTGGTTATCCCGTGTTGAGGTTTTATTCCCTCTGCAGGCACAGAAGCCGCTGTGGGAGCTGCGATGGGGCCCGCGGGCCGCTGCCTCCTGTGCGGGCTGCTGCTGGTGGCCCTCGGTGACGCGGGGATGGCCGCGGAGGACACGCAGCCCGACCCCAAAGCGTCGTGTGCCAACTGGATGGGGGGGGCGCCCGGCTACCCCGGCCACAACGGGCTCCCCGGCCGCGACGGCAAGGACGGCCGCGACGGGGAGAAGGGCGAGAAGGGTGAGCAAGGTGGGTGAGGCGCGCGGGGAGCCGCCAAGCACTAACCCTCGAGAGCCGCGGCCCCGGCTGCTCGCGGCACCCTCCCTCGGTCCTTGGCTCATTCCTAATTAACGAGCTTTTCCTGGGGACGCTGAGGTAACTCGGCCTTTCCTAAGCAGCTCGCAGCATTCCCACACGTGGGCGCCGCGAGCACAAACCACCTCATCAACCCCAACTCTGTCCCCTAGGTGAGAACGGCCCCAAGGGCGACAGCGGCCAAATAGGTATCCAAGGAATTCCAGGCTCAAGAGGCTTCCCCGGAGCCCCGGGGATCATGGGGATGAAAGGGGAGAAGGGGGAAGGCGCCTACGTTCACCGCTCCGCCTTCAGCGTGGGGCTGACAGGCAAAGTCCCCCACCCCAACGTGCCCATCCTGTTCAGCAAGATCTTCTACAACGAGCAGCAGCACTACGACCCGACCACGGGCAAGTTCCGCTGCAGCATCCCGGGCATGTACTACTTCGCCTACCACCTCACGGTGTACACGGCGGACGCCAAGGTCAGCCTGTACAAGCAGGACAGGCCTGTGCTCTTCACCTTCGACCAGTACCAGGCGAACAACCTGGACCAAGCGAGCGGCTCCGTGCTGCTCCACCTCGACGCCGGGGAGGAAGTCTGGCTCCAGGTGTATGGGGAAGGGGAAAGCAACGGCGTCTACGCTGACAACCTCAACGATTCCACCTTCATGGGATTCCTCCTCTATCCGGACCTGGATGTCCATTAAAGCCAGAGGCTGCATGAGGGAGAGGACACGGTGGGCTTAACCCCAGGACTGAGCTCGAGGGCACGATAGCTGTACTCTGCTTCTTGGAAAACTGCCTTTTGTGGGTACAACAACTGCCCAGGGTGGAATCCTGTTCCTTGGAAATCAATGAGGTGAAACAAGGGACTTCAAGAGCTCACTCATATCCTGCTCTTGTTCTCTCTGAAAAAAAATATGGGCACAGAGCTAAACTTCCTTCCTAGTACATCATGAAACAGTAACACCTGAGACAGGCTGCTTTTTAGAAAAATTTAAAACTGTAAAATAGCAGTTACATTTAAATACAGAATTTAGAATAACCACTTAAAAATTAATTCAGAATACTGTCACGTAATTCAACCAACAGTTTACAATTTGAGCAGAACAAGGAGAACACTATTCAAGAAACTTCCATCTGTTCTTGCTTTCAGCTGGCAAGAGGGCTTGTTCCTGCTATTGAATATTGAACCCCCCTTTCTTATTAAGGCCTTTGACTTCCACCCGTGGTCTCTTATTGCCCTTCTTCAGTCAGACCTCTCCATGTATTCACATACCTTCTCATTGATTTTAATGCTTTGTTTTCCTTTTATGTTTATCCTCCAATATTATCTTTAATTTAGCCTACGTACTCAGGGCAGGGATCTTCTTTTCCTTGTCTGGAAAGCTTTACGAGCACCCAGGAGGCTCCGTAACACCAGCAGCCCTCTGACCGCGTGGCCTGGGGCCTCCTGAAGGGGTGACAGACGTGCTGGTCTCAGACAGGAAGGGGTCTCATGTGGAAAGGAGAGCGGCTCCCCTGCAAACATCACACCTGGCCCAGGCAGCTGAAGGCCCCTCGGGGCTCCTGGGCAGAGACCACACAAGGGTGGACATGCCCCTTCCCAAACGGCTGCCCTGGAAGCGACACCATCTCCTATCCTCCTTTGGCACGGATAGGGAGATCCTGTCCAATCACCACCATCACAAACTCCTTGCTAAGGAGATTTATCAACTTTCAACTAAAAGACTTGATAGCTTCTCAGATACATTCAAAGAAAACTCCTGTTAAGCTTCTGGCCAAGGTAACACGCACCAGAGCTAATGCATTATCACAAGCACAAAACAGCATTGAGAGCTTCTTATGAAAATACTTCTCACCGCAGCACTTGCTACACTCCAGTGAACTACCACACTACAAGTAACAATAAAAAACTCTCTCAGTAAGAGGTCCCAGCGTTTTTATATGCGTCTTTGGGAAGGGTTTCGAGAAAGGGACGTTTTTCTAGCCTCACCTGGTAGCTCAGCAGAGGAGAGAGGGGAAAAAAAAAGGCAGGAAAACTGACTGGAGAAACCATTAACTGAAAGAACTAATAACTGAAACTTTCCCGGAGGAATGTGTGAAGTTTGGCCCATTGGGGCCAAGTCCATGATACAAGGTATTTACGAGAAAGCTTTACTTTCTGGCACTATGGCAATGGCCAGAAGGTTTTCCCACATGCCCTGCCTCTGGCCAGATGCAACAATACACAAGATTATCCAGCAATACATTTGCAAGCATTAGTTTTGCAAACAGGTCTCCAAATTCACTCGCGTCCTCAGGCTACACAAAGACTAAACCCAGAGTCCTCGTCCACATAAATGCCCTCTTTACTGTCCCAGATTTAAAACGCACATCAAGAACTCAGCTTCTTGCGCTGGGTAATTAAATACTAATTTTAGATAAAAAAAATAAAACTCCTAGCAAGGAGTACCTTTGAACAAGGCTTTGCTATCCCTCCACCTTAGATCGCACTGCCTCCTCTGTCAATGAGATGAACTCTGGTTTCCAAACACTTTACCCAAAACCGTCAAGTTTGAATTCATCCTGACGCAGGCTAACCCATAAACAAAAGGCAATTTAAAAACATGGCAATTGCTGGATCAAAAGCCATAAAAGGCTTAAAACTAAAGGAGAAAGTTTGAGTTTTTGCTGCCTGATTTTTTTTCCATAATATATTAAGTTGGATTTTCTAGAGGCAGTGAAAATGGTAATGACTAAAGCACTAAAAGGCCTTTGGGATAAACACGGGAAAAACACTAAAGACTGGTTTCTAAAGCAGCAGCTGAAATGGTAGTTTTCTTTCCCAGCCACCACACAGCAGGAACATATACGCGTGCAGCTTTATGCCATGCACTAGAACTTGAGACACACACTCTGATGGTGCATGTTTGTATGCTTAAAGTCAGGGGAAGGACCAGAATTTCTCATTCAGGCTGTCCAACAGCCCCATCATCTGTATGACCCGCATCAGTACAGCTCCCACGCACACCAGCACCATCTCCCATTTGAACTAACCGTGGCTGTCGCGTCACGAGCGCAGCGCGTGGCAGAAACTCGGAGACTGAGTCTGCCCCATCCCTTGCAGCAGTCCCCCCAAAACCCAAAGTGTCGCTCACACTCCATCATCACCCCATTCCAGCAGCCGGAATTCGTCCCATCTGGGATGCTTGCGGATGCCATGGGGTCCTGCAGCAGATGATCCGCTGGCTGGGAGAGAGCAGGACGGCCGGGGGCTGCGCAGGGACCGCAGAGCTGCCCTCGGGGCCGCGCATCCTTGATGCAAAGCCTGGTTCTGGGTTCTCAGTGCAGTCCCGTCCTGGTTCCAGCTGTGAGCGGGCTCTGTACCCACAAACAGTCCTAACAACGTCACAGGAATGACAGCAACATATTTAAGATGCCTACTGTGTTTGTACATGTGCCCTACCATGGATGGAACACAACAAAACCCCAAAGAACGCTGAATACTCAGACATACAATGTTTTATTTACGTCACTAAGGGTCCAGTCTCTTTATCCCCCCTGCAGGTGGCTTTTCCAAACTGTCTTACAGACTGCAGCCTGAGGCCACCTCCTTGCAGACCATCTGGGTGGAAGCACCAACCAAGCCCAATGCTGCCTGCCAACAACTGATTAAAATATAACTAAATAGCTGGGAATTACATTAACATGTGGTTCGGGGTCCTTTCCATCTGCTCCCTGACAACTTTAAATGCCTTAAAAAAACAACACGTTCCTACCATAGGTGCCTAGTACAAAATTAGGTCTCCTATTTTGCTGTTCTAGCTGTAGTAGGTTCAAATGGCTGCTTTTGTCTTTGAAATTAGTGTATTGCTAGAGTAACATAAACCAGACTGTGCTTGGGGTTAATGCTGCCAGCAGCTCCTACTAGATCACAAATAATAGGACTAAGACACCAAGAATGACATCTTATTTGTCACTTGTAATGAGGGCAGGCTATAAAAAGAGCATTTGGATGAAAATTTGACCCTTTCCTGTCTGCCTCGCCGCTCAGACACAAGCACCTGCACAGCTCTGAACTAGCCGTCCATGAAGAGCAGGACCCCCCAGACCACAACGAGAAGGGGCAGGATTAGAAAATTCTTTCGGAAACACCCGCCAATAAAATATTAAAGTAACTGCACTAGCGGTTAGTGGGAAGAACATGTGTTCGGCTGGCATGAAAAAGGAGAGTCTGGCTAGGAGCCTCTCATTCCAGCAGAGAAACCAGCTGGGAAAGCATCCGTGCCCCGCTCAGACACAATTATAAGCGGATCGTAACTGTGCCCCAGCCCCATGTAATCACTCTGGCCAGCAATTACTAGGAATACAAACAGGAGCGGCACTGAACTGTAACAGCTACAAGAAAGAGCCATAAATGTCTTTTTTTTCTAAGTCTGCATCATATTTACTTACAGAATGTAAACTTGCTAGAGGCATGAACAAAGACACAGCAATTAGAGCAAAGTCCTACATTTACCTAGCCAACCACTGTACCTACCTGCCATCAAACATAAGTCTGTTCTTAGAACACTTCAGAGGGAATCAACGCTGGGTGCACCCTGGCTAGCAGCAGGGCTGTCGTGTTTCTTATGGCACGTGCTTGGGTTAGATGCAGGTGTATGGAAAGAGACAGTGATAACTGCAGAGATCGCGAGTCAGGAAACCTCTTCAGCTCACCCCTACGCTCACGCCAGGATTCCAGTGGTACAAAAGGCAGTTGCTTTTCCAGGACATAAGACAAAATATGCTTTTTCTTACACATATGACAGGGCTGCAGGCTCAACTTGTAAATCAGCCACCACTCCAGTGGGGGAGAGATTTACTCCCAGTGCAAAGGAAGCATAAAACCAACCAACCCTCTACCTGTTACTTCATATGCAGGGTGCCAGACAACTCCCTTCCCAAAAGAAACCTGTGGGATCCTTCTCACAAAAGGATACGAGAATCAGAAAGGGGAAGGAATAGGGGTTATGAACCAACACACACCTATTCCTGGGCCAGCACAGTCAATCTGTCATCATGAAGGAAGTGAAAGCAGAGAGACATTTCCAACCCACAGTACCTGTACTAGAATGATGCAGAAACCATTTCAAAGCAGTATGAAACACCACAACTGTAAACCAGTGTGATCATTAAAATTACAAATGACTGAAAAATTGCTACATGCAAATCGAAATTTCCTTAAACAAGAAAAAATATATATTTAAAAGTAGCTCCTGTTTGTCAAATTAAAAGGTTTTAGAAGGCACTATCTCACCGCTCTGGGCTTTGAAGTCCCCGTACTAACTTGAGAAAAGAATCCTAATTTGAATTATGATGCTGACTTTGCTGCTTAGCAAAGAAAGACACTTGAGAGAACAAGAAAGAGAGTCTTTAAGAGAGGAAAAAAAGTGGTAGCAGTAACGGGGAAGCACATCCTTGTCCTCAAACCCAGGCCTACTGCCAGGAACTTCAAGCTGTGGTCGCTAGTGCCTTTCAGAAGAGCCCAGACATCGGAGTCGCGTTGGGCCTCCCTGTGCTGGTAAGGGAGGGGGCTTGCAGAGACCCCTCCTGCCATCCAGGGCAGGTGTTCTCATGTGTGGAACTGCACATTTAGAGAAGGAAGGTGACTGCCAGCTCCCCAACACCCCAAGGAAGCTCAGTTTATTCATCTTAAACCAATTCCTTCTTTACTTCTTTACTGAGAAAAATACTACTACTGCTATTGAAGTACAATTATTCAAAAGTAAACCTTTTCTCTTCCTGCCCTAGACATTAACCAGAAAAGCCCCAAGGAAAAGAACCCAGGAAAACCCCGTCCTGAACTAAGCCTGATCTCTTCTGCTCTTCTCAGAGCACACGAAGAACACGGGAGCTCCAGGTTCTCCTGCCAGGCAGCAATACACAAATACTATTTATAGCCTAAGGCCAGTTTTCTTTAACCTTGTGAATCTCTAAGAAAATAGACTAAGAAAGTTTCAGTTGAAAATGGACTGCATGTTCTTAAGTACTTACTGTAACATCAGCCCCCTGCAAGTGGAGAATCAGCTTTGGTGAGATTTCAAACTGTCCCACACAAGGCAACGGGACAATTCTGACACTAAATTCACTACTTCCATAAATGCTTTTCAGTTTAGCACCTGGGCACTCAGTTTAGCAACTGAGCACCTAGCAGCTTATAAAGTAACATGCACCAGGTTAAACGCATGTTCAGTGCTCTTAAGGCAGATTCATTCTTTTATTCAACCACTTTAACGAGTTTTGTCAATCTCCACTACAGGTGCAATAAAAAAAAGGTCAATAGGTGAAATGGTTAAGTCAGACAAATGCCCTTTAAATTAAATTATTTTTATTACAGATTCTGACACCTTGCAATTATTTCCTGACAAGGGGCTAATAGCCTACAGACTAATTAGCCTGAAAGACTTGACTAACGATAACTGAGAAGCAATTCAACACTCAAGGGCAGTCTGTTCTTCAGATGGGCCACTTCATTTTAATACCGTACTCCCAAAGTACCCAAACAAATCAAAATTCCTAATAAAAACTCTTACAAATGAATTTTTTTTTTTTTAAGAATATACCCCTCCAACACATCCTCTCCCCCACCCCCAAATTCTCAGTGCAAAGTGTTTTAGTGCAAGGAGAGCCAACAACCACAAAGCAGCAGTAGTCAGAGCACACCCTGCACATGTTTTGCCCACTCACCTTCTGGTGCTGCACTGAGAGCCAGGGCCTCGGCCAGCCCTTGGTGCCTGCTGCTCCTGTTCCCAATAGTGTTCACATTCCTTTTGCGTCGTGCAAACAGGAAAAAAATAAGTCCCTGCAGTGGTATCAGTGCACACTGAGACAGCTTGTCATTTAAGCAGCATTCTTTGTAAGGGATTTCACTAACTCCAAACTTTAACACCTAGTACAGGGCAAGTTTCATCTTCCCAAGGGCCAGCAGTTACTTCTCACACTGTTTTTAGCTCAATAGACCAAGACTCTGGAGGCAAAGGGAACAAAGTAGGGAATTACCGTACACCCAAATACAACGACACTATCTGCTGTCTAAGGAAAAAATCCTAAAATACAGACTTCAAAGAACAAAAAGATGAATAAATTTCAAGAATTAAACTAGGTGTTTAAACCCAAGCATTTCAATGGTATAGAGCCATAACATTTTTCCTCCTTAAAATATCATGATAAAAATACTACTTTTTACCTGTGCTTCCTAGATTAAAGCTGTGGTGTCTACAGTAGCTGAATATCTAACTTGCAGCTGGAGAAAATGCAGCAGCTTCTCAGCAGCATTGGTAAACATATGCATCAAGGAATCCATTCAGAAAAAGCTGCCTTCTTAATCCTAGATAATCCTGTATTGGGGGATGAACGAGATTTTTCTCAGCAGTAATATGTCTTGCCAGATGTTTTGGTATATCTAAAAGAACCAGTGAATAATTTCACAAAAAATAACTCCTGTACAAAAGTTTGAAATGTGGCTATTCCTACCACTTCCAAAGTACACCCCAGAGGGAGATTTTGTCAAGATTTTATTAAATCAGCATATCAGCAAGTAAATTTTAAAAGAAACAAAACCAAAAAACACCCAAACCAACAAATAACCTATGCAGCGTGGCAGTCCACAACTCCTGTTGTAGTCACCTTTACCCATCTGGGTTTCACATTCCTGAGTTTATCTTCCCCCTCATCCTCCCGCATGCCCCCCAGTGGATTTTCTGTTTTGAATATTTTAATAAATAACGGACACCACAAGTGATCCTAGAGCAGAATTCCACATCTCAGCACTGCAGGGCTAGAAGATTAAGTTCACTGGATGTCATCATCATCAAAGAGATCTTCAAAGTCTAGTCAGAAAAATAAAACAAGATGAATTAAGTTGTTTTAAAAAATAAACTGTGTTATATACACATACATACACACATCATATACATCCTACACCAGTACTACAAAACAGGTGAACAGGCAACTCAACTTGTACCATATCAGCTTTGTAATTAACAAAAGCCAAGCAAAGCTTGAACAATAGATTGTTTTTAAAGGGACGCAATGAGCAGTTACCCCATTCAGAATAGCTGAACCCCCCCCAGATCCTCGTGCCCCTCACTAGCAGCAACCGCAACGGGGCCAGCTCAGCGAAACCCCCCTAGTCCTTCCGGAAGCTGCTTTAACCTTTTTACTTTATGTCTGCTTTAGGGGCTGAGCACAGACTGGCGACATAACCATGCTGAAGCCTTTTTACAGAAGTCAAAAATAACCATTACCATTGAAAAAAGACGAAAACCAACCTCTGCTTAAAAATGTGCCATAGTGGGGATAAAACAGCTCGAATTTACAGCAGAACGCCAATAATTTAAGTGGCTGCTCCTGGATACACAGCCTCTCACACTGCATAGCAGCCTCCCGGGCGGACCAAGTCTACCGCAACTGAGGCCGCTGGGAGAAGGGGGCGGCGGAGGGCACCCCCTTCCCGCCGGGCGGCCGCGCGCGGGGCACTCACCGTTGAAGAAGTCGGCGTGCACCGCCTTCTCGTTGGCTGCCAGGTCCATGAGCAGGCCCGTGCTTCCCCCTGCCTGGAGACGCACCCGCTGAGGCCGCGCCGCGGCCGCCCTGGCTCCCCGCGCGGCCGCCGCGGCCCCCCTCGCACCTCATCCAGGTCCACGTAGGGCCCGGCGCCCTCGGGGAACATCTCGTCCACAGCCGGCTTCATGGCGCCACCGCCGCCTCCTCCGCGCCGCTTCCGGCCGCCGCAGCCCGGCTTCCGCTTCCGGCCGCCGCAGCCCGGCTTCCGCTCCCCGCCGCGGCCGCTCTGCGCGCCGGAAGGCACAGGCTCTATGGTCGGTCCGCCAGGGTTGCCACGGCGACGTGGCGCGGCCGGCGCCATCTTGGCGCCCGAGCTGTGTAACACGCGTTGCTGCCCCCCCGGCACATAAGAAGGAAAAAAAAAGAGGAATAAAATATACATTATGTATATACATATATATATTTAGGATATTTTTCCAGCCCTGAGATCATTTCTTCTTTCAGCTGCGGCCAAACAAAGCGACCATACATGCACTGCAGCCAAGTGTTTTTAGACCCAGTCCCATGTCACTGTGATGTCTGATCTGCTGGCAGTGCCTGCAGCAGCAATAATCCTGCGCTGCTCTACAAACATAAAACAAGCACAGCGCGGCAAAAGTCAGCGTGGGGAGGGCGCAACACCCAAGGCAAGAGATCTGGCAGCTCATGATCAGAGCTCTCTGCATCTCCAGACAAGTCTGCACAAAAGAACATTCAAAAAAAAAACTCACAACAGAATCAAACATCAAAGAGTTTATTGGTTTTGTGCAGAGGCATACATTGTAAAAAGAAGGGTGATTTTGTCTGGTGTTACAAAGCAAGAAGGGTGTGTGTGTATATATATATGTTTTATATATATATATATATATGTATATGTATATATATATGTATATATATATATATGACTGCTACGGGGACTAGGCAGTGCTGAGATGACGGCGGGTGCCTGCCCAGGCAGCCATGGTCCCCCCAAGCACCCCGACACAGCCGCGGCAGGACGAGCGGCGCCATCAGTGCTCGTGGTTTGGGACGTCATAGCCCAAGCGACTGCCAAAGGGGAACTGAGCAAAGAAGGTTTTCGCCATTTCATTGATCCTGTCATAGGCTCCCAAGGTCCGGAAATACTCCACGTACGACCAAAAGTCGTTGGCTGAGAAAGGCCAGTAGGGCATGGCTACCTCCTTCTGGTAGACATCTACAACACAAAAATGCAGAATAAGATCCACACAGGACAAAGCATTTCTGTTAAAGCTCGGGCCAAAAGGGAAAGCACAACAAGTTCTGAAAGTGCCAAGAGCTGACCTCCCTTGGACCCAAATCCAGCCAAGCACAGAAGCATTATAAAAATGTGATTACTGGCTGAGACAAATGTCTTTCTGTGCTATGAAGACAAACCCACTGTTCTGATTTTATTTAAAGTCCATTTAAATAAATGGGAGTCATTCCATTAATTAGACTCCCCACCGGACCAGGGCCTTTAGTGAGAATTAAGACCCTTCAACAATTCTATCATCAGACCTTAATTTCAGTGAAGTAAATTTGCAGTGCACGAGCACAGATGGCAGGTAACAAACCAAATGAACTGGCCAAGTGCTGCCTGCAGAGTAGAACTCCGTGTTTTTATCAGCTGATGTTGGATTCACTTGGCAGGCTGCTGATTTGCCCAGTGGGAAAGAAAAGAACATACATGCTGATGAGTAACAGAGTACTACTTGGAGGTTTTATAATATAATGATGCCTGACTATTGGTTGCCACAATACTTGCTGCACGTGAAAAATGTCCCCTATACCTTTTATTTGTCGAAACACAGGTGGTATATTCAATAAATGTTTAGTGATACAAGGAAAGATACTCGAGTAGAGGAAAAATGTTTAAGAGTAATCAAATTAAGATCCCACCCTGCTGTTAATCTCTATACATTTGTTTTTTCATATCTGTCACAATGGTCTCTTCATGTTTGTATCTGTGTACTCAGGATGCTACCAGCTATCATGCCATTCCTACTGGGATGCCCACCAGCAGTAGGACATTGTACTGCAAATACAAAACAAAACAACAAAAAAAGGAACTATTCCCTCAAAATTGCACAGATGTATTTGTGACAATTTGTATTTAAGATTTTTTGCTGTGGAATGGTAAGTAAATACCTTTCTAGTACTAAGGTTTGTGACAGTCTGACATCTCAGAGCCTAGCGTGGTTAGAAGTCTGCTGTTTGCATAAACATAGGCTTTATATTTACATAAAGCAGATAATGACTCGACCATAACCCGCTAGAGGATTTGCCTTTAATAAATCGTATTTGCTGCAGTTTTTTTTTCTCTATTTTAAGATTGAGAATAAATAAGCTCTACTTTTATGCTTACTAATATGTTGGCCTTTGAGTTGGCCTTCTAAAGAAGCTACTTTAAATTCACTCTCCTCTTTCTTTACCAGAACCAGAGTCTGAATTACCACCCACTGAGGTTAGTAAGTGTTCCCACCGAAACTGCTGGTGGGGATCAGGTGGGGGAGTTATGAACAATTCTTCAAATTGTTAGTGATACAAAGGAAAAAAAAGTAACACCAAGAATTACCATCTCCGTCCTGGATTGATCGGGCGTCTGCAAACAAAGAGCAAACTCATCAGTACCAGGTCTCATCCAGAAGCATTTTCCGTTTACCAAAGCTTGGCTGCAAAGCTAGAAGCTGCCAAGTTCTTCAAAGCACAAATAGGTCCCTACTTGTAGCCAAATGTTTTGTTTCTTGAAACAGCCGAATAAAGATTTCCTTATTCGCAGTCATTCAGCAGCAGAAACCAAATACTTTTCACTATCAGCCAGAGTAATTACAACTAATACACTAGCAATATTTGATACTAATTCATTTCCTTCTATTTAGTAACAGAAAAACATATTTCTGGTTTCTTGAAAAAGTAAACAAGAAGAAATATAGCAACAATCTTACCTATAAGCATGTTCATCAGCAGACACAAGAAAAATAAGGCAATAAGCTTCATCTTTTTGCCAGTTACTGCAGGTTTCTGAAAAATAAATTGTGTAACAGACTACAGAAGATTAGGATTTATTCAAAGTATATTATTTCTCTATTAGAAGAATCTATTCTATAATAGATTCCAAATAACGGCTTCTGCATAACAAGATCCAGTTACATTTCTTTATAGTTTCTTAATTGCAACATAAAATATTTTAAAAACTACAATAACAAACTGCGTACTGGTATTTTGCTTTCAGGTGGCATAAATCCAGAAAGATCCTCTGAACTGCCAGGAAATTAAATGTCTTGGAAATATTTTGCTTTGTGGCTACCAATTTCACTTTGGAAGTTACCTCTCCTCTTTCCTTCTTCTCAGAGCAGCAAATGTGTGTAGCTCAGTCAGCTACAAACCCCGAGGACTGGAGTAGCGGCACCACTTAACGAAGGGTGGGGAAAAAAGGCAAGAAACGTCACCGAGTTACTACCCCCGTCTGATTTTGTCACCTTCATCTGAAAGCATTTCAGCCGCTCACTTCTGCATTGCATCTTAACCCCATCCATATCACACATGCAGAATCAACTTGGGCAAGAGCATTTCTGTATTTTGAAGACAGAGGAAGAAAGTCCAGAAGCAAGTTCTGCAATTATTGCTTTTGTCATCTCCTTGATTCCTCCTCTTCAGAAAGAAGTTTTGTGTTTTGAGCACATTGCTAACAGTATGTGTTCCCTCTCTAGCTGAAACACAGGACCTTAAACATTTTACACCCATTTTGCATTTTTACTGGGAAATCTTAGATCTTAAATTGTTTGTAAGCACCAAATGCCCAGATAAATCAATTAGGCTTCTTTAAACAAGAGCTCAGGTCCTAACGAGCTCAGTTTGGATGGTGAGTGCACAGTTACCTTCTGTGTGCGCTGGTAAGGAGTCCTCCGCTGTCCCCAGAACCCTTCTCCCAGCCGCAGGCGGCTGCTCCGGGTCCACCTTCGGCAGGTTGCCGCATGTATCCCGCCCTTGGAAAAGCCTGGAGCAAACAAGCAGTCTGGAGCATATTCCAGCAATATCTCGCGTGTCTTTTCACATCCAGCTCCTACTGGCAGCAGGGCCACCTGGGAACAAAGTGCAGTCGGAAGAGCTCCGGGGTTGGTGCTGATGTGGCCAGGTCACCCCACCAAGCTCCCGGGTTGGTGCCAATGTGGCCAGGCCAGGTCACCTCGCCAAGCTCCCAGGTTAGTGCCGATGTGGCCAGGTCACCCCGCCAAGCTTTGCAGCTGGTCGAGGTGCTCCGCTTGGGCGAGGAGAGGCTGAAGCGCCGGCGCGGAGCTCGTCGCGCACATTCACCCTGCGGCGAGCGGGTCATGCAGTCAATGCAGCCCCCGCTTGCACTGCGCTCACCGAGCTCGCGTGCTCCTTGCCTTTACTTCAGGCCCACAAAAATCACTCCCCGTCCACATCCCCTGCCCGGGCTCTACTTCACGCCCGCTTGCGTGTCACAGGACCCCGGTGCGGGCAAGGCGCCTGCTCGGGGACAGACCGGGCAAGCAGCCTGGCAGGAGGCCCCAGCTTTGCTGGAGCCTGGGCCTATCTCCATGCAGCGCTGAGGCTGTCCTGCCAAGAATTAAAGATGTTCTGAGCAAGGAATAAAGGAGTGCTTTGTGGCATACCAAGCTGGGCCGACTCCTGGGGAGACCGAAAGGAAAATCATTATGAAAGCAGAACCTAGTCCTTCTCTAAAAGGCTCTACTCCTCCTGCTGAATGTTTTCAAGGGCTGCAGGAGTGGCCCTGCACTCCCCACACCTCTGCCCCAATAGCCGACGAGGTGGCACCGCAGCAATGCAGCCCCGGCTCCGCAGGGTCCTTTGGTGCAGCCGTGCTGCAAAGCCCCCTGCACTTGCCCTTCCCCTGCCTCATCTGCAGATCGCATTGAAACAGGCCCTGAGCAGCACGGACATGTGCTGGCACACACACAAAAGCTGTTAGCTGTAATTAAATAAGTAGCATACAGCTGCTTCAGCGTGCAACCATCAGTACTTTTTACTCTATCAATAAGGGGGCGTAAGTGCGAGTGGGTGGTAAGATAATGCGTTTTGGATGATGACAAAGGAAAAAATGAGCATACTGACATAGCCACATCCTGCAGCCGTCCCCCT
This sequence comes from Tinamus guttatus, assembly GCF_059628265.1. Classification (NCBI taxonomy): domain Eukaryota; kingdom Metazoa; phylum Chordata; class Aves; order Tinamiformes; family Tinamidae; genus Tinamus; species Tinamus guttatus. Next base: position 1,869,576 of record NW_028288898.1, read on the forward strand.
GAGGAACTCCTGCTGCTGCAGGAGGACAACAGATCAGAGGTTATCGGGATCAGGATCCTTCAGATCAGAGCGTGGTCTGCTACAGCTCTGAATCATGTTAGTAGGAGGATTCATCTAACTATTGAGGCTCCGTATGACAGGCTTTGGCAGTGTCCCACATGTGCCTCCTTGAGTTACTTACTGTGTCTTCTGAGCCTTGGAATCACCCCGTGTCAGTGCTGGGAAGGATCACAGCTCTGATGCAGCGTGACAGCAGTCTAGTAATTACAGGCATCCAATAACTCTTGTCAGAGCTTGCAGTTTGTTAAAGCACACCTTAGACTTGCAAATAAATTCTTCAGTTTCCTGTGCTAAAAGCAGCGTAAAAATAAGAGGATCAGAATTAACATTTAAAACTGTTACATCAAGGGATAGAGCCATGAGATGGTTATTTTAAGTGTTAATTTGAATTCCTTTTCTATCAAAGGTTTTGTTGCATTACATGAGTGCTTCCCCCCACTGGGTCTGTCTGTTTTTTAAACACAGCATTGAACTACAGAGGAACTAATGAGCTGGACTGGCTCTTTAATCCAGAAGCTGTTGAACAGCAGAGCTCCTCCAGTTGCTCGCTTGCTTAGTTATAATAAAGGTGCACGGTGAGCTCAGCACGCCAAGCAGAGCACCGCATCTTCTGGGGGCTTCCAGCAGGCACCCTGGCACGAGTGTGCTTGGTATGCAGCGAGCACATTCATCCCGTGTCCTTTTTACTTGAGAAAGGCTTTCCCTTTCTCAGGCTTCATGCGGCAGAAGGCAAGCGAGTCCGCACCGTGCCCAGGGCAGAGGCTGGCACGGAGCAGCCGGCAGAGCCCTTGATGAGCAGGCACTGCCCTGCAGGCTCTCGCACCGCGCGGCGGTAACCGAGAACTCCGCGGTGCCCACAAATGCAAAGTCATCACAGCAGCAACCACACGCTCCAGTGGCTACTATACCACTTAACACAGTAGCCCCAGAACGTGTCCAGCATTTTTGCTTCTCCTGGTTTTGAAAAAGCATCAGGAGGCAGTTTTGCTCTTTTCGCAGAGAGCATCATTAGTTCAAAACACATATTACTTGCTGGCAGCAAGCTTTCCAGAAATTTGATCCCAAAGTTTGCAGTATGTTTTTTAGTTTTGTTTTGGATGGACTCATTGACTCATAAAGGCTTTGATACATTATAGAAGGGGCCTATGGTAATGAGTTTATCCCACCAATCTATCCCGAGATGATCCAATCAATACGTATGTTTTGTAGATGGCTGTAAGAAGCCAAGAGAGCCGCATCCATCAGCCAGCTCTGTCAGACAGAAATCAATAGGAGCGCTGAGGGAGCTCCCTGGGGAAGGGGGGAATGCAGCTTGGGCAGCACAGCTGTTTGTGTGACTTGCTCCCTGATGGGGAACAGGGCTGAAACTGCCCGCGCAGGAGCCTGCCCTACACACAGGCCCATTTCTTATGGGCTGCTTTGCACAGAGCTGCCCACTGTGGAACCGGTCAGCCCTCCTTGATGACTAGCCAGAAACAAAGATAAAAGAATTAAGGCAGGAAATTCATGGATGCCTTCGCTTCCACATAGCTATTTTAGACTGCTATTACATGGCACACCCTTCAAACTTACATAAATCCCCAGGCACTGAAGGGAAGTGTTATTGTTTTTGAAGCAGAATATTTCATGTTTATTCATTAGACAAAAGTATTCATAGCTCTAAGAACCTCTTATTTACATAAACAGCACTTCACAGTAGCATCTGAAGTGTTTGAGCAGACAAAACGTGCTCTGTAGGGTTGTATCACTTTGGTACCTTAGACAGATCATGATGATATGTTGGTTTCCACCTTCGGAAACCAATATTGCTTTATTTCCTCTAGCAGTTTGGTCCAAAGGATACAAGGAAAAAGGGGATTTGTGAGGATAGAATAACCTTTACTCACAGTTCTGAGGTGGCCTAGAGCTACCAGGTATTCACAGCCTTGTTGGCTTTTCTTTGCTTCTTTTCCTAAATACTCAGACTACAGAGCCTTTTGAAGTTACTATCTTTGGAGCACTGTAGAACAGAGCTGATGAAGAACTAGGAGGACCTCAGCTCAGAGTGACTACAGAGCAAATTAGCCAATAAAATTAAACCAAATTTTCTACCTGGGTAAATATCTGCCCAGCTCTGAAGGGCCACGATAGCTGACTGTTCCTAGGCAAAAGTAGGATTGGGGAGGCGATACACAGTTCTCACCATGCTGTCTAGCACTTGGTAGCCAGAGGCAAATGGATGATGGAGAGCGATTCTTCTTCCATCATATGCATTTGTGGTTGCTTCCATTTTGCATATTACATGTAGTTACAGTTTCTTTGTCAGAAAAAACACACTACGTAACTAAGAAGGAACCAGAGAAGCAAGGAATTTCCAAGTTATGAGCTGGCTAAAGCAGACTAGACTCTTCAGCCTGGCAAAGAGATGCTAGAACTTAGTTACACCTAGTGGAGTTGCGCTCTTCACAAGAGTGACTACAACATTAGCTGTATTATGAATATCACCCCTGCTTTTTCACTTGTAAAGTTCTCGCTATTAAGAGCATTTGTCTCCAAGCTGCTCTACTTACTGAGGAGGGGGAACAGGAGACTGCTGCACCAACAGACAGACAGGACAGCCTCCAGCACCCATCCTCCCCTTCCTGCATTCACATTAAGCCCTGGTATTTCCAAGCCACCTTTTTGGCTAAATTGTCCAGATCTTGGCTTTACCCGTGCTCAGTTCTTCCCCAGAGCCCAGCACGAACTCAGCAAGGCCAAGTCACCGAGCATTTCCACAGCTCTCAATAAAAGTCACATTTTCCTCTGGCCATTTTGGTTAGATGCGTTACAGCAATGACCTCCTGAGCTCGGAAATATGACTTGCTTTTCGGACTGACTGAATGCCACAGCTGCACTTAAGCCATTAAGCAATCAGCAACTGTTTATTGCTTTCCTTCCACAAAGCAAAGATCATTTTTAAAATAACAAGACCATTTAAAATATTTTAAGTGTTAAGATTTTAGTAGTATGAACACAAGCTTCTTCACATCCACTTACCCCTTTGATTCATAGGTTCATCAAGGTTACTTCAGTATCAGCAGAGTTGTACTAGTCCACCAGCAGCTCTGTCTTCATGAAAGACAACAAAATTGACTAAAAAAAGATTGATGAAAGGATGGACTTGATAAAAAACCCATCAAGGAAACCCGAGTGAGTCGCTAGTGCACTCAAAAGCAATAAGCAGTTGTCCATGTGAGGGCTTTGCCACTGGCTGTTTCCACAGCAGAGGCCAAGCCTGAAGCTGCACAGGGCCCCTCAGGGTTTGCTGGCTGCAGAGGCAACTGCTCCAAAACCAGCCAGCCCTCAGGGCCTTGTTTCAGCAGCACATGGGGATACACATGGAAGACAGGTCCCTGCAGGCTGGCAGCTTTCAGCACAGGAATTGCATGGACCTGGGGTTGATTTTCAGACGCAGCTCGTGAGCAGGAGGTGCTGTTCAGCACTGCAAGGGCGCTACCAGCAATGAGCTGCACATCACGCACGTTACATCCCCACACTCATTTCCTGGAGCACATTTAAACCTTTTCAAACTGTGCAAGTGCATTCATGTGTTGTGGAAGAACTACACCCCAAATACAGGGAACACCCTGGAGAGGACCCTCACACCACCCCAGGAGCCGCTTATGTTCCTCTGTCCTGCAGGAAGGACAAAGTGGGCACCACAACCTGCTCCCTGCTCTGTCACAGGGAGGGCTGCCACGTAACCCACCTGTAACTGCCATGACAGCCAAAAACTCATTCCAAGGGTTCGAATGGGAATCACGAAGGGGACAGAGAAAGAGCCATCCGTGTAATCAGAAAGCACGAGCAGCCCCTGACACACTCCCAGCCCCTGCTACAGGGGGTTCACGAGAACCTGGAGTTAGGAGACATTCACCTGCCAGGCTCCATTCCTGGAGACAGGGTGACGCTGCAGCTCCTTGGGGACAACCCACGCAGTGGGCACGAGGGGGGGATTCTCCTGCCCTGGCTTTCGGTGGCCACGACTGCGGGCAGCCCCAGCTCGGGCCCAGGGCCCTCAGGCTCCACAGCAGCTCCAGGCCTGGCACTGCCTTAGGAAGGTGACCGGCTCCCTCTGCTGTCCACAGCCGACATGGGGGGCCCCATCCTCCAGCTTCACCCGTGTAAGGCCAGGAATTCCCTTGGCTTGCAGACGTCCCGTCTTTCCTTGCATTTCACACACATTAGCTGCTCACCTAGTTCACGTGCAGTCAGCACCACACTTCAGCTGCCTTAGGGGGGCAGAACCATCTCAGAAAGGATAAGGAAATGTTATCTCCAGACACTTCTATAGCTTTAAGATTTACCTAGAAAAGGGCAAATAAGTATCCCAGATTTTCCTTTTCATGCAGGAGAGAAGACAGCACAGCTTCCAGTTGCACCATCATCTCTGTCCTTAAGAGTTTCAAGAGGGGATAGGAAATATTTGGGTCAATGCTCCATTTAAAGCTCAAGTTATGCTAGAGAAAACAGTCCTCCAGCTCCAGCCTCTCCAACACAGCTCAAATGCAGGCAGAGTGAGTACATCTAGCAAAAATCAAGCCAACTACTGACTGTAATAGCTTTTAGTCCATCCTTCAGTAGAAATCCAGACAAGATTGCCTGAATGTTGGAACAGTACAGAGATACCAAACTACCTGAAGCATCCTAAGCAGTGTGGAACAGCCTCTATCCCTCAGATCCTGTCTCACATAAATCAGATTCCTGTCCTTCCCACCTGCTCTTGAATGCTGCTACCAGGGCTGGGGATGAGACCTCACCCCTGCACAACCCAACCAAGCACTGAGTTCCCTGGGCTGAGCTTAAATTGACACCCGGGCCCATGGGCAGAGGGGTTAAGGGGCCCCAGGTGAGGCTGGTCAGGGCTATTACTGCCCTCAGGGTCCTGGAAGCATCTGTCTTTCAGAAGGATGATGCTTTTTTTCCTGATGTTTTTTGAAGAGTTTGTGATGGGGTTAGGGGACAAAGGGTGGTCTCAGTGGCAAGTACCCCAATCATCACTTAGTAAATGTGGGCTTTGTTCCTGGTGGGGCTAAAGCTTTTCTGCATGATCTTGGCATGTCATAAACATGTTTAATCTAAAATCATGCTCAAGTGTTTTTAATATCTTTAAATCATGCTGAACTTAAACCCTCCTGTCTCTCCTATTTCTAATGCTTCCAGTGTTGGTGGAAGCTCAGGACGGGACTGAAGATGAAATACAATTCCTAGGCATTCAGTGAGCTCTCTCCCACTGAGACCATCCTGACGGGACCAGGCAGTGGGAACCACATATTGGCATTGTGGAAGGCGTCAATATTCCTATAGGAGAGCACACAAGCCCTACTTACTTGTTTTTAAAGTTGTCCACGCTCAAGATCCAGCAGAGAAGGGGCATTTGGGACCAAGAAATGCAGAGAGAGAACCCATTCCTTAAAATGTTCCTTAATAAATGGGAACATCCGTTAAGAACTTTATTACTTAGACCTTCTCCCGATTTCTAGCCCAAGGCATGGGCTGCTCTGTTAACCAGGTGCTTTGCAAAGTCTGTGCATCCTCTCGGGCGTCTCTTCCTCTTTTACTGCGTCCAGCCAGGGGAGAAGCTGATCACCAACAGGTACTTCAGACCTCACATTTAAACCACCAGACTCATCTGAAGCCCAACTGCTACGCTGGTTTCGTGCTCCCACTGAACAAGTTTCCACAAAATCCCTTTCTGTAAAACACAGTGTGCTGATTATGTTCTGCTTGGCCTCGAGGCAAGGACCTGCGTTCTGCTCACCGGTGCCCCGCGTCCTCCCTCCCTCTTCATCGCAGCGGCTCGTACGGAGATGGCCCTGACTGTCCCAACAGCTCCTCAGAGCCAGCGCAGCTTCCGATCCCTCTGAACGGGCGGCAGTGCCTGACGCACGTAATCAACTGCAGGCCCCGTCCCAGCGCTGTGGACATGATTTACCGTTCCCACCACGCGCCTCCCTTCCCCACGCCTCTGCTCAGCTATAACCGCCAAGAGGTTTTCACAAACGGCTCCCATTCCTGCAACTTGGCCATTAGCTCATTAATGTGAGACCACCCTCACACCAGGGCTTCTTCCCTGTGCTGTTAGCCAGGCCCACCTCTCACTCTTGCTCTGTCTTGTTCTCACATACTTCCCTGGGCTTTTATCATCACGCTGATGATAAAATGCCCATTTTCATCTGCATGAAACAGCAGGATCTAGAAATAAAGGCTATAAATCCTTCTGTATAAGCTATTTTCCACTCGGGGCATGTGTCTGTGTGTGTGTGAGCTTGTTTGCATTTTTTTTTTTCCCTGTCTGGAATAAATGCAGCTGGTATTTTGGTATCGGTTGTGAAGTGCCTAATATTTTTAATATAGCTTATAAAAAAAGAAAACAAACATTTTTGCTCTGGCCTTGAGAGAATTACCAAATCTGACAAGTGTCTCCTAGTTACATTTTAAGGAGATGGGTCTGTGTATGAGCACATCCCTCTCATGCAGCACTGCCTTGCTCCTGAAGAGCTCGAGATGCTCCACAGGACACGTGAGGGGCTCAGGCTGCAAGGCGCTCAGTGCTTTGCCCTCGCTCCAGCAAAGCACTTATGAACATGCTTAACTTTCTGCACGTAAGTAAGAATCCACGGAAATCAAGGGGACGGCTCCCATGTGGAAAGATAAACATGTCGTTTGAGTGCTCTGCTGGACCAGGGCCAAGGGGCCCAGTGTGGGTCAGGATGGAGCCCTAATTAATTGGGGCTCATGAGGCCCCTTTGAGGTAAGTATTGCTGTTAGGGCTGCTCAAATGTGGAAATGCCATTCCGTGGGAAATTCTGTTATTGCAATGTTTTGCTAAAGGCTAAGTGAATGCAGGATTTAAATAAAAACCTCGTTTAAAGCTTTAAGTTACAAATCGTATAAATGCCTTCCCCCTGCTTCCCATTCCCACCTTCTCTCTGTCCTCAACAAAAGATTAAAAGGAAATAATGATGTTTGTTGCAATGGAAGTAAACTAAGAATAATGTGAGATCCGTGACCATACTTAACCATTATGAATCTGTAAGAATGAACTAAGATTTCATCAACATATCATCCCTTTCAACCCAAAACATGTTATAAACACTGGTCTTGTAGTGTTAACACAGTATAACACAGAGGAGCTAGGAAGGAGCATCCGTGGACCTGGATGCTGCAGTTCTATGCAGGATGCCTGGCTTTAGGATGACTCCAGAGGTGGGAGAGGCCAAGCAGCAGTACCTGACTCCTGGGTGGGCAGGTTGCCCACGGGCCCGCTCGCACAAGCAGGTCTGTCCCCAGCAAAATGCTGGTCTTGCAGCTCCCGAGGGGGAGGCACACGCAGGGTGCGGGAGAGGAGGCAGCCAACACGTCCGAGACTCGGTCTTCCTGAGTCTTCCAAATTGTAATGCTGGCATTTCCTCTGGAAAGACACCATGGTGGTGCAAAAACAGGCGGAAAGCATGAAGGTCACTTACCTTTAGATAACAGAGGAATCAACAGATATTTCTGACAACACTGCAAAGACAGCAAGTAAGCTGGACACCCGTTCAGCTGCCTTCTCTCCCCAGGAATGGGATAAGTCGGATGTTTTAATTAGGTACATGCATTAATGTCTACTGAGTCATGGTTTCTGCTAGGCTCAAAACTAGAAACCACTGAAGTCCTTAGGAGTCTTCAGGAAATGCAGGATTGCCCTGTGTGGTATCAGGAAACTCCTCTTGATGACTGGAGCCTTTTATGCAGATGACACTAAGAAGGAATTAAGAAATAATTCCAATGAGACCCTAGAGGCCCAAGCTGTAATTCCAGCTGTGCCATTGCATTTCTGGGGAAGCACAGGCAATTCATGCTGTTGTCCTGAGTGCTCATTTCCATCCTGGTGGAAGTGCTGAAGATTATGGACACAGAGCACTGCAGGAGAACTAGGAATTATCATTATTAAAACACGGCAAGCACAAACCCAGTAGGAACTGAGGGTGGACGGGATGCCCTCAGCCCTGGTTCCCGTGTGGAGGTTTGGAAGGGTCAGCAGTCTGCCAGGCTGTGAAACCCACACAAGATCATATTAGTGGCTTTCTTGTTGTTTTAGGACAGGGGTTGATGATCTGCCCAGACGAGTCTCTCTAAAGTTCAGCAAGGGCAAGGGAAAGCAGGCAGGAATGTGATAAAAAGCCAAAGAAGGCCCAAGACCCTTGCTGGTTTCAAACACAAATTGTCTATATAAAAATAAACTATTTCCTTGAAACTGGAGTGTGCAGGAAGTTTGTTTTTACAAGTAGAAAATGGAACCTGTTCTTAATGAAGAACACTTGTCTGTGGTCAAACATCTTGTCAACAATGGCAATTCTTTTGAGCTCCTCAGTGCCTGTGACATCCCCAAAGAATTATCCCCAAAGAAATATGATCAAAAACTCCATAAAACCCAAATAAGGAATTTACTGGACAAGATTCCGAGAGCAGGAAATTGAAAAAAAAAAAAAGGCATATTGATTCTGACATCAATTACTTAGGGGAGGCTGAGAAATCTTCACAGGAGGAAGGCATATGCCTCTCATTAGTTGGTTCAGCCATTAGAGAAGCCTGAACACCCCTGGGATCATTTGTGTCCTTCTCATGCTGATGTGACCAAATTGGGAAATTATGTGGAAAAACAATTGGAATGTGCATCTAGTATCAAAGATAGAAAAGGAAAGGCCAAGCCGCACATGTTAAGTTCACAGAAACAAACAGGACGCAAAGGCCACAAAGACAAAATACATTTGTGTACCATTTTTTTTCCCCATGTTCCCCAGAAGCCCATCAAAAAATGTAATATGTAAAGTCAGGAGAAGTAGAAATCTGTTGCTAAAAGGAGGGTCAGCAACTGCTTACCGATGCTTGACAAGTTTGCAGAGAAAAGCTGGTCTGAGTACGTATCAAGGAGCTGTTTCACTGGACAGAAGAGGGGTTAGGTATCTGCATGCAGCCCTTCATGTTTTCTTCCTGGAAAACTTGCAGTGTTTGTTTAGCATTTATAGAAGGAATTTTCTATTCTGCATGTGTCACTTGACTATAGACAAATCTTAACAAAATTAACAGTAACATTTGTGTTGCTGCCTGGATTATCTGGGTTAGTGACATAAAACACATGGCATTTTCTAAGGTCTGTGATTTCATGGGTGCTGCATTTGCTGCGAATGTTGTCACCACAGGCGTGGGTGACAATGGCAATGGGCAGAGCATGTTCAGAACCAATGGGCATGGTTTATTCTGGAGATTCAGCACATTGCCGTGTTACTCGCATTGAAATCCCTCTCAGACCTCAATGCTACATCAAGACATGCAGAAAAAAAAAAGTCTCTTAATGCAGAAGGGGCTCTGTGAAGTTTTCAGGTTTGCTGCCACTGCGTAACTGATTACATTTGGTGTCTGTGTGCTCAGGGCTTAGCACCTTATTATTTTTGTTATTTCCTCCTAATTCCTTCTTTGGAAAATCCTCAGGATAAAGAGAAAGCCTGATCATATTGCTGTGAAAGGGAGATTTGCCATCAGCTTTGATAGGGCCACGATTTCATCTTCTGTACTGCCCCAGTGCTTAATCCCTTATGTGCACAACCTGCCTACCACCCTGAGGCACAATTTTCTCAGCTGAAGCACTACCACTTCATCGATATTTGCAGAATTTAAATGAGTTCCATTATGAAATTCAGAGTGTGAAAGATAATACAGGTTTAAAGCAGCAGCAATTTCATTTGGGTCAGCTACAAATATGACAAATAGCCCCGTCTGACTTGGAACTATATGAAAATTGCAGTTCCTTATGTGTTACACTGCAACAGCCTTACTATTATTTCATAAGCTCGCCTGCTACAGTGTCAGTGCAGATAAACAAACATGAGAAAATCAATCTGACCACTTCTCAAATCCTGTGAAGCACTTGTAAATGTAAATACTACGGGTGGGAAAACCTCAAAAGTCTCTGACCCTCATTTCCAGAGTATGGGCTGTTACTAGATCTGATTATAGAGTGAGAAATGTGAAACTTCAACAACTTGGCTTAAAAAATATTTTAAAAATAGATATCATTTTACTGTTACTAAGGGTAAGAGAGAAAAATCTCTTCTCTGCAACATAGGACAGAATTTAAAAGGTGTCTCTATCAGGATGGGAAATTGCAGACTAAAACATTCCTTTGAGTTAAATAGTAAGAATTAGCATAATAAAAGACAGAATATGCATTTCTATTTTTAATCATGTACTTGGATCTAGGGTGGACCTTATTCCTGCAAACATATTTATGCAGAAACTTAGACAGGTTTCACCGTTATCCCCTCAACTGTTGCATTCTAATTCTTTTCCTATTGTTGTGCTCCTTGTTCTTACCGGCTACTTTGGGAAAAAAATACATCCTGCAGTGCAAACCAGGCTTTTTGCAGCTTTGCATTTGCTTAAACAAAAACTTCAAGCGTACTGGAAAGCTATAGTTGTCACCAGCAACATTTGCCTCAGAGCTCACTTGGGTGGGTGACTGTGTCCCTGTGCTGGGAGCTTCCTGGGAATGACGCCTGCCTGGACCACGGCAGGGACACGCTCTGCACCTTTCCCTTCATGGGAAAGACACTTCTTCAGCCTGGCCTTCATCATTTCAAACAGCACAGGTGTAGATCCCAATGTGGAGACGTTTTGAAAGTTGCTGAAATGGGCTGAATTTCCTCGCTTTCCACAGAAAATCATTTCCTATCAGTCCGTATGACCTCGTCGCACCACTCTTACCTCTACAGCTTTTGTTGCCATCCACTCTTTCTGGGCTTTACATTTCAAAAGCAGCCGTGGAGCTCTGTAGAAAAGGAAAAGGAAAAGGAAACTGTTTCAGGAGGAGTCTGTTAAACAGGCAGCTCAGAGCAATGAAACCAGCTGGCTAAGTGCTGCTCACAGGCATTACTTGAATACTTCCAGTTGGTGAATGAACACGTGTGATGGAGTCCCTAAATCATACCAAAGGCATAGAAATGTTCAGCTTTCCAGGGCCATCATGGCAGGATTTCAGGTTAATATCATTTTTTTGCTACACCAAAGCAAATTTATTTCCAATTTATTTAATGCCACATAGCAGGTCATTCTGGAAAAAAAGAGGTAGCCTTGCTGGTTGAGTTCACCTTAACCTTGATCCATGCATGTTTTCAGATTGAGGAGAGCATTTAAGCATGAAGTTAACGGGAAAAATGTGTTTAAAGTCCTTTTGGGTGAACCTACCCAGGGATTTATGCTTTTTTTTTTTTTTTTTTTTAAGTAGAGCATTCATGCTGTGGTTGGATTTGTTTCAAAGGGTCTATAATATCTTCACAGATTCTATTTCTCTCACATCCTCGTTTTTCCTCATGTATGGAGGTCCTGAGCCCACTTTCATATGTGTAAGCCACAGGAAGACAGATCAGCAGATAGATACCGATATCTTTATGCAGCGCAGATAAAAATGACATTAATAGAAGTATCCACAGTCCATAAGTCTTTGCAGGATTGGGACCATTTGAGGAGATGCATTCCTGAGCATTTCTTCTGATCTGCTGAGGATTTGGACATAATACAAGGCAGTAATTTAGAGAATCCTCCAGATGCTTTAAGGCTGTTCATTGAAGATGAAGCCAGATAGCATGTACAAAAATAGCTATAGGCCTGTCCAGCTTCCAGATCTACCAAAATCATATGGGATGAGCTGGAGAGGGAAGTGGAAGCTCCACAGCAGCATAATGCTGAACAGCTGTGACCAGGGTCTATAACTATCGAACCACATTGAGAAAACGGTCAGGTACTGTCTATCACCTCAGCCATTCTCCTGCTCAGGAATACTCTGTAGATGACAATATTCAAGAGTAAATTGAGCCCATATGGGATAATAGCAGTGCATATGTTTTGTTGTTTCAGGCTATATGTGCTCTGGGTATGAATGAGCTCCCAATAACGCGGGGAAGGTCAGGTCTGGCAGGCGCTGTTTCACATAACCTTAGTTATGTCACACCCAGCAATCCATGTAGGCAACATGTTTCAAACACAAGCTGGAGGCATGAGTCTCCTCTCACATGTATTTGGTTCATGCTACCATTTCTTCATTGTTTTCTGTGCAAATTCACACTGATTTATATCAGCATGAATGAGATGGGGACAGTCCCTTTTCTCCTTGATGCCCTCCTCCCCTCCAGCCCTTCCCTGAGCCTTAGAAAACGGCTGTTTTCCAAAGCAGGACATGCTGGCAATCGTTCCCCCCGAGCAAATTCTGAGGAAGGATGAATGAAATAAAATAATTTAAGCTACAATTCTGGCTCTATTGACACAGCAAGAGTCTCAAGATGCCCTGCAGAGAGTCTGAAATCAGTTAATTTTGCATAGTCTAGAAAGGCCACACATGCATTCAGCTCAGCAATCAGGTTTCTGTGAAGAGCGGTTATTTCTGTGCTCTGCTTTGTTAGTTGTGACCTACTGCTGGTATATGCATAATACAGCAAATCTCCCACAGGATAAAGTTGACCTATAAGAAGTTGAGTTCGGCCGACCTGGAAATATTTCAGTTGTGGTTTTCACAAGTGGCATTGTCAGAATAGGGCAAAGATAATTGCAGCTCGGGCTAAAGGGCAGGGGGGACTGGAAACCATGAGGTTGAGAGCGTAAAAATAAATAGCCCTCTATCACGAGACTAGCCCCATTGAGTGACACTGCTTCTGACAGCAGAATGAAACCGTTTTGAAAGGACTCTGAATATGTATCAGTTTTCTTCTTCCCATGACCCCTAGGGCTATTCTCTGAGAAACCTCTGGCTCCCCATCCTCCCTCCCCCTCCTGTCACTCCAGCCATCACCAAGGCAGGGAAATTCCTGATGATGGTCCCTGTTCCTCTTCAGCACCTGTGCTGGGGCACCAGGGAGGGACCTGCAGGCCTCAGTGGTCCTGAGCAGCCCCACCTGGGTCCCACCTGCTCTGGAGGGAATTTAAGCTCTGGCCAGAGCCATCATCCTTTTCACATCCCTCTTTGGCCTATGGCTCTACTTCTGCTTGGGTTCCTGCTCCCTCGTGGACCCTGGACCTGGCTCCTTGCTGGCTGTGGGTGTCTCCTGGGAGCCATCCTCATTGCCCTAACTCCCAAAAAGGTTCCTGCTCCTGCCTGTAAGGGCTTCATCTGTGCCATGTGAGTGCAGGAGATAAGTTTTTCCTCAAAAGTTTTGAGCTCTGAATGACCCAAAGCTGGAACTATATATATATTTTTTGTTGTGTTTGGCCCCCTCTTTTTGCTGGGATATGTTCAGGTTGCTGTCCTGTACCCTGTTATGGGGAGTGAGCAGCATAAGGAGGAATTTGCCTATTGCTTAGATGTTTTCTTTTCATGTAGGAATTGTCTTGAATATGACCATTTTCCTCTTTTTTTCTTTTTTTTTTTTTTTTTTGTTGCTGTACAGTAGCACTTATGTTTAAAAAGTGCAGGTGCTGTAACAGTACTGCAGGTACTTGTGTTAATGTCTGCCAACCCCGTTGGGTTGTGCTGGAAAGTGTGAACGCGCTCATCTGAATTTGGAGAGCCCTCTTTAGTATGGTTATCCCAAGGAGGTGGTTATTTTCCTTGGCTGCGGAGAGCTAAGGAGTCAGGGAGAGCAGAAGGGAAGGTGGATGCTTTATGTATGTGTGAGCTTTCATTTCCGGGCACGTGTTGTATTTTATGCAGGCAACTCTGGCAAAGGGCTCCTCAGAGTTAACTGGCTGACCCTTCCGAATCAAAACTTTTTGGCTAAAATTGCCATTTAAATGAGCAATTGGTTTGTGGAAACCCCTTTTGCCCAAGAGTAAAGAGCCAAGTAAGATTTTTACATTTAATATTATTTGCCCTTGTCCAAAGACGAAATGGAAGCAAGAAGGGAAAATTCTGGCCAAAAAAAGGTAGAAATGGAGAAATCTTAATTAGGTGCAGGCTTTTGAGGCAGGGGAGAGGAAACAAGAATCCTTTTGACACCTTAAAGGGAAAATATTCATGATATATCTGTACCATTCAGCTATTTCTGTTCATTTTTGTGGTACAAGGCTAATAGCAGATATTGGCATGTTTAAGTCTCCTTGCAGACCTAAGTCCTTTTGACCCAATGAACCTCAGGGTTGTGAACTGGGGTGCCTGTGTAGCTGCTGCAGCACCGTGTGAATGAAACGGCCGCTTGGCTCTGGGAGGGTCAGCAGTTCTGAGGCACTGGGTATCTTAAACAGGCTGCATCTGGGTCTGGGCAAAAGTGCTATTGCTTTAAGTATCCCTAATGAAAGATGAGGAATATGTTTGCAATTAAGCTGTATTTGTAAGAAACTTTTCCACTGATGACTTTCAAAGCTTGACACCTTTTTGTTTAGACATACGAGCAGTTAATACAAACCTTATGTACCACCTACTTGCATTCCAGCCTGGCCTGATTTTCCAGGGTGTGAGAGAGGAGAGAGAGGTCCCTCAGATGTTGAGGGACCTAAGTGCATAGAGAGAAATGTTTTTTTGTGGAGACTAATGGAGTGACTCTCAGTATAGAAGCCTGCAGTAAAAACATGGGAGGTCTGGCATTTGTGTTCTGAGGTTTTGGCACTAACTCTCATGCCAATATTTTAACCCCTTCACTGAGCTGTAGCTCTCCGTATTTATTGAGCATTCCTTAATAAGCATCTCCTGCTGCACCAGTCAAGGAGGGTGGTCTTCAAGTGTGCACTGATGCCTGGTTCCGAAGATGAGAAAGAACCAACGTGCTCTGTCAGCTCTGCTGAAGCTGCAGGGCACCCGCCGTGTCCCCTCCTGCTGGTGACCTGCACAGCAGCCCCCTTCTTGCCCAACTTGCTGGTGTCACCTCCCTTAGCAGGAATGGTCCTGACCCAGTACTTGGCACTGGGCTGTTTGGCTGTGAGATTTTTTCCTTGCTGTGAGATGTTTTTTCCTTTTTTCCTCTTTAATTTTCACTTGCTGTGTGCTGGTGGAAGGGAGGGCTGGATTGAAGGCCAGCTGGCTTCAGCCCTGTGTCCACGGAAGGCTCTTGGAGGGTCTAAGTTGTAATGCATGACTTGTAAGAGCAGTCTTGCCTAAACAGCAGCCAAGTTGTGCTGTTCCTGGGGCTGGCAGGAGTTCAGGGAAATCAGTGAGCACTTCTGTGCCCCTTCTGGTGGCCTCTGAATGGGCCATGTCCTCTGACCTCAGCTCTTGCAGAGGAGGTCCTGAGTTGAATTGTGTGCTTGCATGTGCTGCAGTTGTTCATATTTGCTCTATACATTCTGACTTAGAGGCAGACCATCTGTAAGATGCTTCCTTAAACCCTTGCATGCAGTTTCCTGCTTGGAGATGAGCAGGTCTAAGAACAGAGATAGGTTTCCAGCTCCTGTCCATCCCAGAGGGAATTCAGAGGCAAGGAAGAGAGCAGCACAGTCACTTGTCTGAATGCTGTAACTCACCATAGCACAAAACTGGGGTTCCTTTCAAAGGACCTGTGGGTAGAAGAAGGCAGTGTACTTCCAAAGGGAAGATAGCAGTGGTAGACATGCTTAAGAGAAGAAAAGGGTCAGAACTGGTTCCATAAACACCCAATTTCACTATGTATTTTATGCCCAGGGAACTGATCTGACTCCCAGGAATTAAAAATAACCCAACAAGTTGATGGTGTGAAAAGCATCCAAGGCTGAGTCTTGGTCTAGCTTGCAAAAAACAAGGACCTTGCCAGGACCCTGAACAGGGCTGACTCCTGTAGTGTGCCTGTAGTACAAAGTGAGCTTGGGCCCTGCAATGGTGGTGCTGGAGAGAGGGGTGTGTTGGAAAGAGAAATGCTGCTGAGATGTTAGTCAAGGCTGTCATTAGGAGCCTGTCTGTATGAGGTGAAGCACTGGCCTCAGCAGCTGCCTGCTTCTTTGTACAGGGTCTGTTCTGAGGGGTCTTGGACCGTGGGTTCCTGGGTGTTCCTACCAAGTGTAGACTGGCCCATGGGCCATCCACATCTGCATCCCACAGTGGCAGGCTAGGTGTTTTGGAAGCAGGTTGGATACATGGATATTTGATGTAAAGGTGTGGGTGGGTTTTTTTTTCTCTCTAAAATTCTTTTCCCACTTTGGTTATAAGCCGATTTAGGTGTGAAGCCAAGTTCTCTTTCAGAAGTGAGTAACTTAAATATTCTTGTGCAAGTCTACATATTGTTACTAGTATTGGTGCCTAATCCCTTTTGGAGTTCAGTGAGGCTCTTTATTGTTGCGCTAACTGTTGATTGCAATTTTACTTGAAATGTGATTTTGCTAATTTTGAATTTCCTGGGTTTTATCCAATGATTTTTGGTTCATGACACATTTGAGAACTGTGTGCTAGTGATCTGGGTTATCAGAATCCATTTTTCAATAATCATATGTAAGAGCTTTTTAAAATTCTGCACCGGAGTGAAGACTTGTTTCCAGCCTGCAGTGTGGCTTTAATACTGTCTAGCTACTCAACTGTGGAACTAATTTGTAATTAATGTCCATATAGTTCATAGCAAAGGGACTAATGATGAGTAGACTAATTATTCTAAAATGTTGGCAATAGTTTTTTTTTTTTTTAATGGAGATTTGTATCTGTTTTAAATGGTCGTTGCTTTATAGGCAGGAAGCAATAAACCTGCCGTGAGCAGTTATCTGAGCTACTTCTGTACCTTCAGGCTAGAATTTTGTTGATACTGAGTGTGGTCATGCATAGGCATATGGTAAAATTTAAATGCCTAAGTTCTGTGCAGATTATAAACAGAAAATAAATCAATATGAAGAAATACATGTATTCTCTAAGTTTTTCAATAAAAATTATTGTTCTTGCACCTACTTAAACTTAAATGCATGAGGCTGAATTTCTCTTGCTCAGGCAAAATCCTTAGCTGAAGTGCTTCTCTAAACCTATCTTAGACAGCAATTTTAATGGTCAATGCAGACTATTCACATGAGTTTCTTCCTCCAGAAAGTTCTTAAATAAGTATGAAAAATAAAAAAGCTTCAATTGAAGCAAATGCTTCATATTTGGAATTCGTAATTAAAAATAAACAAGACTTTTCTTTGGTGGCTAAAAGCTTTTGTTTTTCCTGGAATGTGAATTTAAGAAAACTGCCTATACTAAGAAATTAGAAAATTCAGTCATCCTTTTAGGATCTTATCTATGCTCATGTCCTTTGTAATTCCCCTTTCTAGTTTCTTTTAACCAACTGCTTCTTCCACATTGAATTCCCCACTCTTTGGGGGAAGTCTTCATTGTCTTTAACCAAAGTGTCACTGTTAGTACCAGGAGAGGGCATCAAAGAGCAGTGACAACAGTGTGTCTGCATGGGATCCTTTTTAATTGCAGACACTAATGTTATTCCTCTTAATTACCTTTACTGATGAAGAATAAACTTTCCTGTTACTGCAGCTCTTGGAAGAGTGGCTGTACACATAACATGAAAATCTCTCTTCATGAATAATTAAACCCTAATTCTGAGTGATCCTTTATTAATGGATAATATATGTCCCTAGAGATTGTCACAACTGAGGTTTAATTGTTCTAGCTAGAGAATATTTAGATTAAGTTGTCTGTTTTTTATTTTTTTTAGCCTGCCTATTTAGGAACAGACAATAGGCTGCAATAATTTAACTGCATCTTGTCTCCATTTTAATTTCATGGAATGTACTATTAACTCATATTATTGGTTGTCCTCCACCTTCTCTGATGTATTAACTAACTGAATGCACCAGAATTTTGCATTGCAGTGATGTTTTCATCTGTTGTGTAATATACTCCAATCGTGTGTCTTTATGGATGCTCTTGGCTCCTGGGCTTCCCTGGGAATTGGGGATAGTCAGCCGCTCTTCAAAGGGTTGACCTTGCAGTTCATTTGCATGCCAAACTTGGAAGCTAAACTGAAGTGAAAAGAAACCTCTGGGTTCCCTGAGACCTGTAGAATTTTCTGCACCATGAGCAGAGCTTTGAATCAGCTGTGGGACTGAGATCTGGGGGTCTTGAACTGAGATAAAAACTCTAAAAATGCCTTTAGAACTCTTGATCTATAGTTGTCAAACTCATAGCCAGATGTCAAACTAACATTCTGAACATGCTCATATTTAAATTCCTAAATACAATTTAACTTATGGCCTGTTTTTCAAAATACATTTTTCTGAGCTTGAGGGTGATATGCATTTAACAGCTTGTCTTGCATCCTCTAACTGATGCTCCCTGGATTCCACCTTCCAGCCAGGTCTGAGTGGTCTCAACACTTAAACAGCCAGGCAGCAGTTTTGCAGTTCTTACCTTAAGCAGTTCCATTAGGGATGGACCAAGGCTGGGAGCTCCTTTGGTGAAATGCCCACCATGCAGCCCTGCCGAGGTTGAAGGGTAGTTTCAAAAATGTATTTCTACTCTCTGTCCTTGAGCAGGTGAATCAATTGAGGACAAGTGCTTGGAGAAAACCCTCCTCTGGGCACCTGGAAGGGAGTTGAGACCTAGCCCCTGGTCATGCCCCCAGCCCTGTGAAATCCCCCCAGCCAGGCAGCAGCAGCACGTTGCATTTCTGCAGCTACAGAGCTCCTCTGCTGCCCTGTGCTTGCTAAGGACGACTTCTGCCATCTCGTGCAGCTGAGATGATCTCTGCTAATGCACTTCCCTAATGGTTTTTATACTAGCTGGAGTAAGCTGATGGTCCTTCCTTCTTTCATATTAGTGTTAAACTACATCGCTTCATGCTGCTGGGTAATTATTCCCAATACCAGGAGTAAATATCTAGATTAATTCCTATTCCTCAAAGCACTGAGGCTATTGGAAGGGGGAAAAAAAAAAAAAAAACCCACACTACAGATGCTGCTTTCCATGTCAAGAATTAAAATCAATGGCACCATAGCCCACACCTTGGCTGTGTGCATCTTTAGTTTGAAATAAGAGGACTAAATATTTGGCTCTCAGCCTGATAGATTATAGCTGTGTCTGTACCTCATCTTTAAACCAGGAGCGGCTCCTCCTTCCCTTGCCTCCTGTCCCCTTTTTCCTGTCACCTGAAATGTCTATGGTAGTTTGATCTAACCTAGGCTGAGCAATAGCACTGGCCATGAATCCTTTTGTAAGGATCTACTAAAATATTCCTGGCCACAAGCTGCATGAAATATTGCAGAGCACCTGTGGAAGGGGATTGAATTAACCCCTCCTGATTTGTTTCTTCTATTAATCTTTACACGGGGCACATACATCAAGAGCGTATAGTTCATACCAGGTGGCAGAAATGCTAAAAAATGGGAAGAAAATTAGAAGTTGAGCTGGACTGAATTTTTATGAAGAGCAAAGTCAGACATGAATATTTACTTGTTCTTTTATACAGAGCTTGAGCATGGCCCAAACCTTGAATGGCTCCATGGGATCAGCAATCCTCTTGTCAGGCTTAAACCTCAGCTTTTGCTGGAAAGTTGGAGGAAGATGCCCACAGATGGCTTTACCTAGGGCAGTGCTAAAGGGGTCCAGGAGTCCTGCCAAAGTAGAACCAGTATCTTATGATAAGAGCTGTGGAATTTATTGGGTATTTATGCTGCTGGTTAAAGAGGGAGGAGGCATTTTGCCTGTCTCAGGAAAAGCCTTGCAGGTGTCACTCAGTTGCTGGAGTCCTTCCTCCGGCTCTTCCTGAATCCTTAGTGCAGATCCCAGTGGTGCTCCTGACTGCTGAGGGCAAAGGTAAATACCGAGTCCACTGAGAATGGCAGTCATGGTTGCAATGATACCCCTATTCAGTGACAAACTGAGGTAGATGCGCTGGATCTAGGGGCCTCCTTCATAGGTGCAAGGGCTCTAGGACATTTTGTTGCTGCTCTGTGTCCTTTGCAAGGATTTGTGTGTGCTTTATCTGGATCTTGGGGAGAGTGGAAGCTTCAGCTCTACTTCTGAGCACACTGTAGCCTGAAATGTTCAGGCTTGTGCAGACTGATACCTCATCAAGGTAATGGGGTTATGCTGAGTACGGGGGAGGAAGGTAATCCCCAGAATGGCTGGGTTTCCCTGAAGAGGGGGAGAGTCTTCCTGCTGTTTCCAGATTGACTAAGCCACATGGTATACTTGGCTTTTTTAATATGAGTAATAGTGTGCACATTGAGTATAAATCACTGTTTTAAAGATTGTGGGACCAGGCAAAGCTCATTATCCTCCTTGGAATTGCAGAATAAGGCTTCACCAGTGAGGAGTCTGACTGTTACTTGTAGGTTAACAGTCTGAGCACAAGGCAGTACTGGTGCTCACAAACACCCAAAAACATCAAATTGGAGCAGATGTGGCCTGAACTGTGAAGACCTGAGTCTCTAGTCCTGGTGTATACCTAACTGCAGCCTTAGGGCAGAGTAATCTGCTTTCTGTATGCCTGTTTTCAGAAATGTGTACAACTCATTAGGCTTTATCTACTTCTTAAGCCTTTTGTCCTTTTATTCTTCGTGCAGAGTTCATTGCTCATTGACTTCATGAAAGCTTCATGCTCAAACTGGCCATGTGTTGTCTGATTATCCAAACTACCTGTGCAACTCCCATGTGTTTTTACCCATCCTGGTTGCTTATTACTGTTCCCTAATGAGGCCATGCTAATGTCCCATTAATCCCTCCCCATATGAGTGTCCCTGGTCCTGTCCTCATACTTTTATTGTGAGATGCTCCTTTAAGTCATTCCCTTCATCGACATCCTTTGATTGCCAGTAATACTTAATCATTCTTCCCTATGTATGCATGCAGGTGGGATTGCATGTGTAATTCAGAAATGACATCTGCTGAATTTCCAACTTACAGCTCTCCAAAGCAGAATTATTCCTAGCTTCAGACTACTGAATGTGCTCCCGCAGCCCATGTCTGTGCCTGCTGCGTGTACAGAGAGCTGTACTGGACCTTGTCTGAAGTGTGGGGTGCTCCTGTGTCCCCCAGAGCAGCAGTCCTAGGAAGACCTGGGGTCTTGGATTGCAGTGGTGGACGTGCTGGGAGGTAATTGCAGATCATGAGCACTTCTGCAGCAGAACTTAGTATTAGTCCTGACATTTCTAACTAAACAGGACAATTGTCTGTAACTGGAGATTGTAATAAATTGTGTGTGTGGGAAGGATGCATGGTAAAAAAGAAACCTGCTAATCTTAAGGTCAATATATCTATAATATATCAATATAGTGTGGAGGTCCTATCCACTTAGATGGGGATGAAGGGCAAAGTAGCTGTAGGACATGCCCCACTACCTGGGGAGCTACGACTGAGATGAGAGCTGCCTGAGCACCCGACTGCATCCTGGTAAACTGGTGCCCATGTTCTGCCTTGTGTTAATGTGGCTGCAGTTGCACCAGCCCTGCCATGTGGTGAGTGACTGGGCTCCCATCTCCTCATGTGAACCGAGTTACCAGCACAAGGGTATCTCCCTTTGAAGGGAAGGTGATGGTGAGGGAGGCTGGGCTGGTATCTGGGAATTGCTCTCTGCAGCTTTATTCTTGTCCTTGGGAGGTTGACTGGGGAGCTAACCTCTTTAGTTGGTTGAAAATCACGTTGCATTGGAAAACAAATGTCTGGATATTCTTTGTGCTATCCTGAGGGAAGGAAAGTCAATTAGGTAGTAATAAAATTGGAGCACTTTGATCAGTGTGGCATGAAACAAGAGCTACCAGAGGTATGTCTGACAGTGTCACACCAGCAATGCTGACAATGTGGCACTGGAGGCACGAGCCTTTGAGGTGGGGACGGATGGGATAACATTGCTAGTCTGGTGCTGATCCAGCTAACTGTATCAAAGCACATTCCAGGTTTGACACAGGAGAAGGCTGCTCTGCAATCCCCTTGTGCCGACAGTCCTGCAGCGTGCATGCAGGCAGCCTGCAAGCTCACTGTAAGACTATTTTGAGTATGTTGCCCTTGGGTTTAGTTTCACGGATAATTTTAGAAAGCGTATGTCTGGCTCTAATTTCCCCATTATTGCTGCTATTCCATGTGTCAGACAGCATCAGCCCTCTCCTGATGAAACTTTCTCATCATCGTTCCTGACACTTGATACTCTCGCTCCAGTGGTGCTACTTTTAGTTGGTGGGAAAGTTGCAGTGCTCACGTTACACTTTCTGATGTGCACGTGGTAATGAATGTGGCAGTGTTCTTGTATGTTCATTACTTCTTGCCTATTTATATTATAGAAAAGCCATAGCCACACATCAGAACATGACTCTAATGGGCTTCTGGAAGCTTCAAACTCAGTTAAAAGCTTGCAAATGTTGTTTTAGTGTCATAGTAGGCAAAATGACTCTTGGGATCTCCATGCTCTTGATTTTAGTTGCTCACAGCCCATGGGAATGCATTAATGCTCATGTCTTTTCAGTAATAACTAATCAAACACTTAGTATTTCAGCGTGTGGTTTCTCCCTGTCAAGGCCTCTTGCCTCACAATGACATGACCGTGGCTTCCGTAGCAACAGCGGGGTTCTGCTGACACTCCTAGTGGTCCATCTAGGCTGAGTTGGGAGCCAGGGGAGTTTGGAGGAGGCAGCACAGGACCCTTCGGACATTAAAGACAACACCAGGCAGCCCCAGAGAAGTATCTACTTTAACTACTTTTGATATTGGATTTAAAGAAGTTCCTTAGCTACCTATCGCTGTAACTACCGGCAGAGCTGGGGCAACAGTGATCCGTCACATCTCGTTCTTCCAGACTTTATCTGACTTAACTGTGAGTAAACCTTTTCATGCTGAATATGTGCATCAAGCTGAATTGTATGTGAAGCTTCAGCAAATGGTTTATCTATCCTGCTCGAAGGTGTTGTGATAAAGACGGTCTTTAAATTGGCCTTTGTAAAGGTCTAAGACCTATTTCTGAGCTATGGGCTATCATTTCCAATACAAAAGTACTCTGGTTTGAGGGGTTGGCCTCTGTTCATTTATGAAAAGCTATCCCAATCTGATCAAGTGATGGGGCTTTATATATTCTGTTCTTGCAGGCTCTGTAAAGAAGAGTTTGGTAGCTCTTTCCTGGTCTCTCCACTTAGTTTCTGGGATGCCCAGGCAGTTCCCTGGAACTGCAGCCTTCTGCTGCAGTGGTGAGGGATACACGAAGTGGGAGCAAATCTCCTACGTCCTTCCCACGGCTGCCTCCAGGGCATGGTGTGGCTGAGGTGGTAGGAGTCTGCTCTGGATGAAAGGTTCCCCCACCTGTGACAAACTGGAGTCATCAGCACATTACTCCAATTTCTTTAATTTCTTTTAAAGAAAGCCCATGAAACGGTGCATGCACACAGAAATGAGGAGGTCTTGAAGGGAAGTGTGACACGATGGGATGATGGAACAAGTGTTGCCTGGGGAGCCTCCCATGACCCTGGGTGATGGGACCACTGGGGCCTTTTCAACCTGGATCTTCACCTCCTTTGCAGCACCTGGACTGTGCTCAGGGAGTCAAGGGCTGCTGTACAGCACTGAGGCCCTCTGGATCTGATTCTCAGTGCTTGGAAATGTCAAAACAGGAGTAAAGATGAAGTAGAGGATTGCAAGAAGCAAAAATAAGGTTTGTGGAGGAGCCATTTGAGCCTTATATTTCAAATGTTATCTCTGCCCAGCAGAGGTTTCTGTGAGAAGGAGCCTTCTCAGTGGCATCTATCTTTATTTTTGGAGTCCAAGTTGCTTAGTGCCAGAGCCCTTATCACAGCTTCCTAAGTAAGTAGCTCTATATTGACTATGTCAAGACTGAAATATAGGAAGAGTTTTGAAAATTCAGCTTTTGTTGGCCAAGATGAAGGTCTGAAGTGCCCTATCTTAGGTGCCACATCTGTGTGGTGTTCATATCATAAAAATGCCTCTTTTTTCCAGTTTTACTGTGAAAAGATATTCATTAATGTTTGAAGTGCTTAGATGCAAGAGCGCTGAGTTATCACAAGAGACCATAAAGATTTTTTCAGTTCATGCTTTGAGCTTTATGCTGTAAACAGGACCTTTAGGGTAAGCATTGGTCACAGAAGATAAAACCTCAATGAATACTTTCTATTTTGTGTATTGAATGAGGCAGGGAATTTCTGGAAAGAAATAGGATGTGATCATATAATTAGAGTGTATCATAATGTAAGCTCTTCAGGAAGCAGTGCAAAGGCTGACCAGGCTTCTGAACTTTTGAGCACTTGATTTTGCAGCCTTGATCACATTCCCAGTGGTTTTGTGCTGTATAATATCCAATGCTGAAATAGCTGTAGTTGCCAGGTTCAACCTTTTCATTGTTAGCATCCTTGTGCTAGTGGAATATGTGATACCTTTATAGCAAGATTAAAAGAGCAAGGGAGCCATTTCCAGAAGAGAGGGATGATTTTAAGGACTTTTTGATGGGACTGCACCTCATTCCTTAAATGTTTCTGAAAAAAAAATAAATATTAAATATTCTTGGGGCCTTGTTTGCAAACTGCAGAGTTTCTGCATTATGTAGCAATTAATGACAATAACACAGTGAGCTTGAGGGTATCCCAGCATCGCCTGCTGGTCAGCTGCAGTGATGGAAGATGAGGAAGGGGTTTACAGAGGCTTTGCAGCTGAGCAGTGTGGTTTGTGCAGCACACCCCAGTGAGGGATGCTGCAGGAACCCATGAGATGGGACATGAGGAATAGGGAGTCTGAGTTGACAAAGTGGGGCCAGGTCCTCTGTCCTTGCTTCAGCTCGGATGCTCTGAAACTGCAGCCAGCAGCCCAAACCCTGCTTGGATGCTGCTTGGGTCTGGGAGCCTGCTTTGAAGTTCTGGGGGTTGTAGATAGGAGACGGTTTCAGCTCCTATGCAGGAGTCCAGGAGCGTGGTCACGTTCAGTAGGGTTGGCTTGAAAGACCTAGTGTGTCCTGCACCAGGGTGGCCTCCCTGCTGGGGCAGAGGGGACAGTCAGCGGGTTCAGCAGGGCTGTGTCCCTGCAGCAGGGACGTGAAGGAGAGAAATGTTTCTAATTTCGCTTGCCCCTCTTGGAATAGCCAGTATGGTTTGGAAAAATTTCAAGCATGTCTGAAGGGAGATTGCTGCAATAGGAGGTTTATACTTTGAATCCTCTAAAGATATATTGCAAGTAGATTTTTCTAAATGTCATTGGTGCTCATATATGGATGAAAATCCCTCTCAGACATTACGAAGAAAAGCTTGCTAGAGTTCTTAAACAACTCGCACTGGCAATATTGCAATTGCAGGAAGCATGTTATTTCTAATGCTTTCATTTGCTCCCTTTGACTTTGTCTCATGTTGCAGCCTAATGCAGCTCTCAATCTAATTCTCAGCTTTGTCTTCAGAGACTCTGTGCTTTTCCAGCCCTGGGTACTTCACTGCTGTTCTCGAGCCATAATTAGTATCCTGTAATACATGGTAATAGGATGAGTCACATCACTGACTAGTCCTCAGTGATAGCATCCCTCAGGGCTGTGTTGCTGCCTTGCTGTGCTCTCTAGGTGCCAGGGCCACAGAGCTTTTGAGACTTTATGTTGTTGTGTTGCCTTAAGATATTGCAATATGCTTTTGTCTGGCTGTAAATGAAACTAATAGTGCAGGTCAGGATTAATTTTGTTGAAGTCTGGAATGCAAAACTGTTTTAAGTAATCAGGTGTGCTGCTTGCATGGTGTGTTATAGCTGCTGGGCGCAGGTCCTGGTGGAGGGGGCAGATGGTGCTGCCGACCTGGCTGTTTGGTCCTGCAAGGTGTAAGGGAGGCTCCAGCCTCGCTTGTGTGTTGGGTCCCCCTGCTGAGGGGGGCACAATGTTACCTGGAGGTGCTCTGTGAGACCAGGATGCTGCCTGCGTTGGGAGTGCAGCCTGGGGGAAAATGGTCTTTTTTGTCAGTTTTTGATTATACTTCTCAGAATTGAATATAGCAAAGTAGGGATGAATCTGTCATGACCAGAAAGGTGTGCAGACAAGCTGAGCAAAAGATATGATCCGTGAAATGGGATCTGCTTCTCATCTACTCTTTGCCCCTGTTATTGGAGCAGTCTTGATGCTCTGGGTTTTCCTCATCTTTTGGGAGATTTGAATCAAGATGCCTTACTTGGCTTCAACCAATTAAGGGCAATAACACTTGAATCAACAACTCTTGCTTTTGTTATGGAGGTTTGTATCTCTCATTAGACTGAAAATATCTAACAGCTTTATTTTACAAAATTGATCTCGTTGAATTCTTTCTTGACTTGGACTTTCTAATAATCTTGTATAAATACCTTCTGGTTTTATGTGGCTAGAAAGAAGGCTTGGCACTATAGTTGGCATAGGAAAGACATTGCAGCAAAGAAGCTGCAATATTGTTTTTTTCTGCCAAGACGTGATTTAAAAAAGAAAAAAGACAAAGAAAATGCAATTCAGCAACTTAGCAACTAAGCAACTTAGTTTTTCTTTCAAAAGTGCAGATGTTGGGAAGAGCTTTTGGAGGGATGTCTTAATAGTTCTGCACAGTATAGGGACTGCAGAAGAGCTGTATGCAAGCTACTGAACACTTTGCTTGTTTGTAATCTCAATTCTTTTGTATTTGGTATTTGTACCAAGATCTTGATAACTCTGAACTGGGTATACTTGAAAGTCTGTCAGCCGTCCATCTGGAAACCTGACCTGAAGTCTGGTGTGATACACAAAAATCTCATACCACGAGTTTTCCTTTTTCACAAAGAGTGAAAAGGAAGTAAGAACAAGGGAATCTTTGGTTCTGTTATACACGATATAATAACTGAAAAGAGCTTCCTAGAGTGTTTTGATTCAGCTTCTTCCAGCGGAGGCTCTGTGACGGCATCCATGAACTTGTTGAGGCCTTCCTCAGAATTCCGGGCTCTACAGAGGAATTGAGGTGTTGGACCATGCTGCTGTTGCTGCTCCTGTGCAGCAGGATGGCTTCCAGGATCAGCTCTGCTTTGCTGTGTGATTCTGGTCACAGGTCAGCGCTACCGGGGTGCAGAGGTGACTGGGGTCAGCACTAGGCATCGGTGTCCTGTGCCCCTTCTGTGGTCCCAGTGTGGGACCTCCCCACCAAAACTGAGCTGCAAGGGAGGGATTCATTAAAGCCTTGCAGGAAGGTGACGGACATGAGAATCAGGGTTCATAGGTGTTAACCTTTAGTGGGTAAAAATTCGGTTGTTGGAGGAAAGTTATATGGGTCACTGGAAAGTTTTGTTGCTTTTGCTGGTCCTAATATTTGCAAGCCTGGAATTCACAACTGCATTATTCCCTGGTGTGAAGCTGATCACCTGGGGTGCAGAAATCCCATGTGTCAACAGAAAGGGGTTCCTTTTTCAGTATAAACACTGTTTACCAGGCAGTGTCTGACAGGTTTTTACCAGTAAGTATCAGCTGAAACCAACTGCTAGCAAGCACATGACTCACTGCAGGCTGCTCTGACTTGAGAAAAATGTTATTTGCTGCAGGAATCTTGAGCTGAAGGAGCACTGTGGGGGCTAAAGAAGAGTAGGTGCTTTTGAGGTAGTCAGGGAGTCCCCTGACTATTTTAAGCAAAGGCAATATGAGAGGAAAAGTGTGCAAAAAGTGGGATAAGACTTGGGAAGAGCCCTGACAGGAACTGATGGGGCCTGCAGCTGGTGCGGCTTGAGCCTTGTCTTGTCACTGTGCGTGCAGGGGAGATGGTTGTTGGTGCCTGGAAAGGGACACAACAGGCTTGTGGTTCTCTAAGGGGAACCAGACCCACCTAGTGTTTCCTTGCTCTGGAAAACACATGAGAGATCACGTGTTATTCCCAACTTAATACTTCAGGATTATGCTTGGAATTTAATAGTAAGAATCCTCCTAGTTAAAAGTGAACATCTGAGAATCATTTTTATTTAGATCCTCTTGTTCTCAGATTCTGTCTTTTGAGGTCGTCAGGGGGCTACCTCATTTCACCATGCAAATAAGTAACAGCATTTAAGTTGGAAATGAAGGAAGAATTCAAAGAACATCAGTATCTCATAATTTTGTATTAGTTAATAGAAAGCAACGAGGTCTGATGCAGGCTTTTTATTGTGTGTATGTGCAACCAGTTTGTGAGGTCAAAACCACCACTAAGTTGAGTAGCGTCAGAATTTCACCATTAAGTCCACGTTTCTGGGACATTATTGTTTTGTAGGGACTTGGTGATCTACGAGTTTGTTAGAACTGGACCTTCTTTTCCAGGCTGTCTCCCTGTGGAAGCTTGGAGATAGCCCTCAATGCAGTTGGGAAATGTGTGGAGGGCAGTGCTGTGGGCTGCTCCCCAGCAGTGGGGCTGAGCTCTGCAGGGACACCAGGACACGCGTTCCTGTGGCCGCTTGCAGGCCTCCTCGTGCCAAGCAGGACTATCCCAGAAATGTATCTGCTCCGTGATGGCGATTGCAAAGGGATCTCTTCATGTCTTACAAGATAATGTACAAACAGCTTGGAGGTTTGAGCCGTCCTGTGTAATACTAGCAAGAGTCACAAGATGGGGCTGCACTAGTTAGTCACCCAAACTCAGTACCACTGAATGAAGGGGCCGTGGGGACGCAATGGCTCTGCTCTCCTTGGAAGGGGAGCACACCCCTGGGGAAGTGCGAGGAGCAGCGACTCTTCCAACCTCTGGTTTGTGTGGATATGGCCCTGATAAAAGCGTTCCCCGAGGCAAAACCCCCCAACAGCTCATGCTGTCTGGGCTGGGAGTTTCCTTTCCCTTTTTGGACCCCTAATGCAATGTCTCTGCAGGCTTTTTCTTCATTAGTCCTAGGCAGAGGGCAGGAGGGTGGTCCTAGGGGATGCCTTAAAGTGAGCAGAGGCTCCTCTCCACCCTGCTTGGGAAGGGGTTAAAAGCCTGCTGAGCTGGGTGTTCAACAACTTTAGTTATGTCTTCTCTTGAAAACTTATAAAATGTTACTTTAAATAAACCCTCATTCCTTCATGCTGCCTGTTAAGTGCAAACAATGAGGACTTTCACTTCAGGTACTGCATGCCTTGAAAAGGCTGAAGATTTTTTTGACCCGAAACACCTAATTTAGACTCTGTGGGTCTCTGCTATGCAATAAGCTCATTGCTACAGAGCTCAGAAATCTGTATTTTAAAATTGCATTAAAATAGCAGATGTTAAAAATATGCAGCTTGGGAGAAGGAAAGCTCCCCCTTCCAAAGCACATAATAGATAACATTAATATGTGACATCTGAGACTGCCTTTGTGCAGTTGTACATTTCATGGTATCTGGACTAAGTGATGATAAAGCAACTAAATTGGATGTGGCTTGGAAGACTTTTGTCTGCATCTGTAATTCATCTGTTTTTCACTGAGGCAGGAGCAGTGAGTGCTCCAAGAGCACTGAGCAGCAGGGCAGGTCCCACTCAGGGGTGGTGTAAGGGGAGCTGCAGGCCACCTGAGTGTGACCCAGCTCTCTGCCTATATTGACATGAACAGGTAAGGACACCAACCTGAAGCAGAGAACAAGCTGATTCTGATTGCAGCTCACTGAAAACAAAACAAATTGTCTGAGGCAGATGAGTGCTAGTGGGCACTTAAATTCCATCACTTGATGCATCATGTTCTCTAACTTGCAGAATTCCTTACATGAGGAAGGACAGCTTACTGCAGACTTCATAGCCATGAAGAGTAGATGCTAAGATTTTAACAGCTACTGCGTTTGTATGTGTATATATGTGAATAATTCCCCTAAATGTTGCTAAGTGGTTCTTTACAAAAAGAAATGAGGCAACTTGTATCTTTGGGTTCTCTTGAAGAACAGTCAGCAATCCCCATGGGCTGGGCGGTCAACATTTCACCTCTTAAAAAAGCAGAGGAGGACAAGGCTATCTAAAACTTTTGGAATCTCAAATACTATATAGAGGAGGTTTGAGTAAGAGGAAATGCTCGATGGAAAGCGGGAGGGGCTGCAGAAATTGGATCGTGTGCTGTCTTGGTTTATTAGCTTGGGACCACTGGAATTCCAGGCTCCTGTCATGGGCATGAGTCATACTTACGTGTGGTTACAGCAGAAAAAAGATGCAGACGACTGCAGAAAATAATGCTTATATAATGCTCACTTAGAAACATGTTCTTTCCAATTGTTAAATTGCTTGAATGTTGGGTTGAGAAACCTGAACGTTCTTCAGTTCTCCACAAATATGTATGGATGGCTCCAGATAAGCTCAAGATCTGTGTGTGTGCTTTTCATTATTTTGTTTTTCTTGTTACCAACTCCAATGGAAGCTTGATGGTTGATGCTCTTCTGAGGAGAAGAGATTCCTTCTGTCCCTCTGAAGCCAGTACAGTCGTGCCAGTAGAAATGAAGAATTCAACTTGTAGTTCTTTAAAGTGTATCTTAACCCTGGACAGGAATATGTGGCAAAACATGCTGGTATTATATGGATGTACATGTGCTAGTAGTATACCTATATCTAATGTACTTTTCTATTTTTGTCATGTTCTGGCTAGTAGATTCTTGAAGTACATGACCTGGCATGTTTGAAATAGCTGTTTGTTCCATAAAGCTCAAGTAAAAATATCCTACTAATTTCATTTTCCTGGTAAAACTGATTAATGGAATATTGTGCCTGTAGACTATCAAAGCATTAGATGCTTGCTGACAATTCTCTGTGATGGCTCTGTCAGCCATTATAAAAAGGTTATCTATTACCTGTGTTTTGAAGGAGTCCATTTGACTCCTACTCAGAGTAGAAAAACATACTCATCTGCAACTGACTTCGAGCTCTTAGGGTCACTGCTAAAAGAAGGGGAAAGTGTCAGATATTTGTGCTGCAAATCTGGCCACCTGTTGCTTTTGGCTGAGTTGTCGGGTGCACAGTCAGATGTGCAACATCCTTTCTTTAATGGTGTCTTCTCAGTGGTAGTAGTGCACAGTTTATCTTTTGGTGTAAACTTTGCAAGGACTTGGTTATCCTATGGTCTGGGCAAAAATTCCATGTGGTCTGATCTGATGGAAGGGCAAGGTATTGAGATGGCACTGCTCACTAGCTGAGGGTTTCTCAACTGCTCACTGCATAGCTGCTATGTAGTTTAAGAATGTAGATGCTATCATCTAAATTCAGCCAGTTTTTTATAGCATTAAAAACACCACAGTGTTTTACTGAGTGCTTTTACCAGCTTAATATGATAAAGCTTTACTAGGGATATTATAAGGTCAATAGGTTCATGTTTTGGGTGTTGCATATTCTTAGGGTGGTACTAATGCTTCCAGGTACAGCTGTAAGAAGCCTAGGATGCATTTAATACCGGCATGGGTTTTCTGCAGAATAAAGAAATAGCCCTCCCATGGGAGAAGGAAAGCCTTGGGACAAAAATGCCACTCTAAGAGCAGAGTGCAGTATGGAAACTATACTGGGCATAGGTTATCACTTCTAGGGAATGTAGCTTCAAGTTTGAGTTAGTACAAATGATTCCTTTTCCAATCTGACCCCTTTTCCCCTCCATAAATAGTGTACTCCTTGCTACCAGCTGTAGTTAGGGCTCAGTTTGAGTGGTCAGACCGAACAACACAACCCACAACTCCCACTGCAACTGATCCTTGAAAGGGGTTAGGTGTTGTGATGTTCTGCATATGAAGAGGGTCAAGATGAGGAATCAGACATGTACCTTAGGAGTGGGACACAGTCATGGAGCTGGTACCAGGAACACTGGTGGGTAACTCATATGTAGCTTTTGCAGCCAACCTACCCCTGCTGTGCAGTGGAGGGTGACGGGGGAAAGGCAAAGTCACTTCCTGGGACACTGCAATACCTAGCCCGAAGATAGCCTTAATTGTGCAAAGCTGAGAGCTAAGCATTGAGCTGTTATCTTTGAAAATGAAGGTGAAGACAGTTCATGTTTATAGTGCTCATAAAATGCTTGGCAAATTATGTTCACTAAAACATGAACTATCTTAGCAATTGCTCTTTTTTAATACAGTAACCAGGGGAATTATTCATGGACACTTAGTTTTAAACTGGCACAAAATATTGCATCTCATCACTGAGGAGTTCAGCTAGTTCCTCATTACAATAATAAAGATTTAGAATCACATTAACTTAGTGTTATATAGAAACTGTAGGCTGAGATGCTATTTCAGTCCTTTAGGATTAGGTTGTACAGAAGGGATTCCATAGTTTTAGATGCACTGCATTAAATCTCATACACATGACAGTAAAAAAGACAGTTTCTGAGCACTTGGGTCAAGAAATATTCAGGCTTACAGTGGCAATTCTCTGCACAGCAGTTGATATAAAAGCTGTCCATGAGACAGGCTTGCAGTGCTGTAATTAGGGCTACAGTTGAAGATCTTGCTCAGTAAAGAACATAGGTTATGTAAAAGGTGGGAGAAATAAAGCTAAATAAAAGCTTTGCTTCTCTCCAAGTGTGCAAGGATATCAAAGGGACTCTGTTCTTGGAAGTTTCCCTTTTACCAAGGGAGCAATATTGGAACCAAATTTCAAGTGCTCATCTCCCTGTGACATGTTAAGATGAATTTCTAGTTCTCTGGGGTTTTAGTGAGGAACAAGATTTGATAAAGGTAGTGAGTGATGCAGGGCTTATAGCTAGAGTTGATTTTTTTTTTTTTTTTTTTTTTTTTTTTAAACGTCAGTAGCAACTTGGCTTTTGTTGCTCTAAGCTGTTCCCTGATACATTGCAGAGTGGTACACCTGCTGGACACACCACTTTGTCAGTGGCAATAAACCTGCTCTATAGTTTCAAAACTATGCCTTCAAGGGCACTGAAACAAATCTGGTAAGGGAAAGCCACATCCATTACTCCAATGTGACCAGGAGAAGTGATATGTTTGGACAAATTGTGGTAGATTCCTATTTACACTGGACAGAGGCTAAAGTCACTTTGTGAAGCTTCTTCAAGTGTGTTTTTGAGGGGCAAAAGTTATAGTAATGCTCCTCTGCCCTTGCAGGAGATTTTCCAATCTGCAGAAGTTTAAATTTAAACATTATTTTTCATCTTTGACACTAAGATATCTATTTTATCTTTTTCCTAATCTTAATGAGAATTTTTATCTTAATAAGATATCTTAATAAGAATATCTTTCCAAGTTTAATGAGTAGGGCTAATATGCAACTTTGATATCAGTTTTCATGGATGTAATATGCAACAAAGCACTAGGTGAGCACTAAAAAATATCCCAATTTCTGTTTGTAAAGGCACATGTAAAGAATCAGCAACAGGGGTTGACTACAGAAAAAGATCCCAAGTAGAAGATTCTAATCTGGTATCTATTCTGTAAATGTTTCATTCTTCTGTTATTTTCTTATGCTGACTGCCAGCTGATATAAGATAAAGAATGGAAAGGGAAAGGATCCTACCTACCCCAGGTTTTCAGGAACAAGGGAACTAAAGTAAGCATTTTTGCACTCAAATTGTTATCAAATATCTTCTAAATAGTATTTTGTGTAGAATGAAGTTTTTATTGCTGATTAATTGCACAATAAGTAGGACAAAGTGGTCTTGGGAAACTATGATGTTTGCGCATTGGCTTTCTTCTTGCTTTCTGTCCTCCATGTCCTTACTCGGAGGAGTTTTGAGGCATCTAGCATGGAATTTTTTAAAAGTGAGCCAGACTCCCCTAAGGAAAATTCCCACCTAGACTTAGTCCAGCTGCAACTTTAGAACCCTGTCAAGTCACAGCTTTTCTTAGGAAAGCAGGACAATATTGCCAAGGATATTTTGGATCCCTGAAACAAGATTTACTGTGGCTCCAGCAAGCAAACACATGGTTACAGAATGGTTACATTAGCCTTAAGGCAAACTGATGTAGAAGAGAATCTAAGCATGAAATGAAGTTTAAAACTTCTTGCTGAAAATAACTGGTAAAGTCAGGAGGAATAGCCTATAAATTACTGGACATGTCAAAACACTTTTCTTCACTCAGGTCTTTTCTTTCTGCTACAGTTCATGCTGACTTTCCTCAACAATTCTGATGACTTGCAATTAATTTGTGGACTTTAATGTGATAAGGCTCATGAGGACGTGCCCTGTTGAATGAGGGTCTCAGCGCTGGCTACTACATTGAGCTCTGACAAGTTCATGAAGGCTGGTAGTTTGTTTGAGATGACTTCAGTTTTTTTCAAACAACCTTGTCTGCTGTCTAATCCTTTCTCCTAAAAGCTATGAGCAGCTTTTGTAGTCTTAATACCTTTCTTTGCCTGTGTCCTAGGACCTCTCTGCTGTCCGAGTCCTTACAGAAGTGTCCCCCACACTTCTGTGCAGCCTCTGAGAAATGCCGAGTGCTAGGCAAGCCCTCAAGTATCATACTGGCCTTACCTGAGATGCTGGCTTAATGGTTCTAGATGTTGGCTGTACAAATAGCCCACCTAAAAAAGAGCAGCTTTAAAAACAAATCTGACTTCAAGAGTTTAAGATGTTGACTTACAGAATGTTTGTGGTGGGAATGCTTGGTCCAAGGTTGAAGCATACTGCAATGTCCTTGTCCATGCAGTTCAGATGCTGGGGAGCTTCATCCTTGCTGAGGCTTTGCACACCTTCTGAGGAACCTAGAATGAAGTGAAAGCTGAATGCATGTAACTGCAGAAGATGCACTGCTTTACACTAAGGAACTTGTCTTTACATCAAGCTGTTATGCACTTCACATATGACAGCAAGCAAATGGTGTTGACTTTAAGATGTAATTTTTCCTTTGATCTATTGGGGATTTAAACTCAGGAGCATATTGTGCCATGAAATTTTTTTTGCATGCTTACACTTTGATCCTCAATAATCAAAATACCTTTTTTAGAAACACATTTTGTTGTCTTATCAGTGTCGTCAGTAGATAAAAAGGTTTTTACAGCTCAACCTTAAGTGACAATAAATATTCCAATTCATAATGCCTTGGTTTTCTTCATTTCTCTGCCTCCATATGTGAATCTATCTCCTTTCTGTGTTGGAATCTAACAGCCTCTTAACACTAGGTGTGTCTGTATGGCTAGCGTATGCATTTGCATTAGGATTTGCAGATCTGCTGCTGTGGCCACTCGGTTCATTCTTTAAATATATTAGACAGACCTACACAGTGCCTTCAACGATAGTCTGAACTTAAGATCAGAGGCTTTTGGCTAGGTGGTAGAAAAGAATCTGCTTCTAGTCTTTTGCAGTGGTTTTGCCACTTTGCTTCTTGGATAAGCATTTATCAATGCTTATAGCAATATATTTGTTTTACTCCAACAGATTTTTTTTTTGAATAAATGTAGTATACTTTGTATGGATGCTTCTTGAGCTCCTCCAAAGCACTGCGGTCTTAACTCCTTGGCACAGAGCTAAATTGCTGCTCTTGAAAGATGAGGGTTGTCTAATAAGATGTCCAGGAGATACACTGGAGTTGCTGTAAACAGTGCGCTGCAGACCTGGAATCTGTTCAAACTCAATTTACAGTATCATTGCTAAGAAACTTTAGCTAACTTGATAACATCTGTGAGCCTCAAAGCAGTAAATGCTCCAGAAGAGGCAGACAGTGCCGCCTTCTTTCTCCTGCTCCTGACCTTCACAACAGCCTTGTGCTTTGCATGTGAGGGGACCACATGTTAAAACTTCAGTGGTCTCTGAGAAACTGGAGTTCTCGGCTTGAAAGAAAAAATGTGCTGCAACTCCTGCACTCTTTGCTGTAAATCCTCAGAAACAGAGGGAGGTTCTCTCTTTGGAGACAGCTGCAAGCCATGTGTTGGCGGTTTGTAGTGCTGAGTCCTCATCCTGCTTGCATGCACATAAATACACCAGTGGAAGAGGATTTACGTAATAAACTAATAAAATTTGCCCTTTACAAAACACTGGTTAAGTCAGAATCAGTTTTTGCGTTATGCTGGAATATTTAACAAATAATTGCAACTTGGCCTGTATGCCAAGCTTTGCTCTTAGACAATGCTGCTAATTTAGGATACCAGCTGAACAACTAGTAACCAAACAGAAGAATGATTCACTAAGAGCTCAGGACGAAACCTTGTCACCCACACAACCCTCATGCTGGCTTATTTTCTCCAGAATTTGCAGTGGGAAACTTCCTTTTGATATATTGTGTGTCAAATATGTGTTTAA
Source organism: Tinamus guttatus (assembly GCF_059628265.1). Taxonomy (NCBI): domain Eukaryota; kingdom Metazoa; phylum Chordata; class Aves; order Tinamiformes; family Tinamidae; genus Tinamus; species Tinamus guttatus. The sequence goes on from NW_028288898.1 coordinate 1,905,574, forward strand.
TATAGGTTGTTGATCTTTTGGGGTAGTTGTCTGGATTGATTTAAATGCCCAACACCAAATCCAGCTGCACCTTTCTCAGAGGGGACATTGGCTGCCTCTTCCCTGGAGCTCCGATGCTCTTGGGCAGCACGCAGCCAGAAGCCAACTGCAGGAATGTTGGTGCCCTTGCTCCTGCCATAGCAACATGTGGCAATGTTTTTCTGGTGAAGGTGCAAGAGGGTTTCAGGCTTTCTGATGTTTCAGGTGATATTGGGGTATATTTGGAGCTTCATCCCTTGAACCAGGATGGAGGCTTATCTGTTCGGCTTACTCTTAACTGTGCAATAGTCTTCATGCTCTTCCTAGAACTGTTTTGCGCTTCTGAAATGTCAGTTGCGTCACTAAAGCTATACACTTAGCTATAATGTTTGGTACTTCCACTAGAGTGTAGGTGCTAATTGTCATCAGCAAGTCAAGCAAACCATTGTTTGCCATTACCAAAGCAAACAGAACTGTTTGATTTAGTTGTACTAATGTCAGGATTCCTCTTAAGAAGTGTTAGCATGGGTTTTGGGTGCTTTGTGGGTATTGCAAAATTCTTGAATGGGCTGGCTTTTGGAATAGGATGTCTTTAAATTGATGCCCCTGCTAGGTGAATCACTTAAACACCAGGCACTTGGAAAGACTGAGCAGAATCAGTGATGCAGGCAGGGATCACAGGGTAAGCCAGGAATACCTGGTCCTTGAGGAAGGAGCTCAAGTCTTTCATTTTTCTACAACTCTCAGCTTTACTCATTCACGTTTCAGATAATAGGGCACAAATATTTTCTCTGCCTGTTCTCTGTGCTTATAGACCATGTTTCACATGACTAAAATTTGGTGTTAATATTTACACCTGAAATTTAACCTTTAATTTAAGTGGACAGGGTATGACTTCGCCCTTTCTGCATGCCACAAAGTTCTTGACCTGCAGGCAAATACTTCTCAAATGCTGAGGTCTACTGCTTCCTACTCTTTCATCCTGTCCTTGTACCTTTACCATCTATCTCTGTATTATTTCTATTTTTATTCTCTGATAAATAGTTCCCTAATCTGATGCTTCTCATGTCATATACCCACTGGCAGTCATCCAGCCTTTACATTATCCCAATCTACTTCATGCTGTTGATGGCCATAAGTCAGAAGGCTGATGTACCATCCTAAGGAATCCAAGGATCTTTAGGTTCAAAGGTCAAGGGCAACCTTTGTTCTAAAATGATGAATGGGTGAGATGTTGGCACCTTTGCTTCAGCAAGATCGATGAATTGGTTTTCTTGGCAAGTATAGCAGTATCTGAAATGGGTGTCCCAGCAGGTCAGGTAGTTTCTGTAATTCAAATTGGTTTCAGCTTAAAATGCATCTGTTGCTTTGAGGGGCATTGTAATACGGACATTCCCTAGCTGATCTTTTGGATGGAAACACTGGAAGGGCATTCTTCTTTCTTGTCTGGAAGCAAATATGCCTCTAAGTTGCTAACAAATCTGCTTCATTATAACTTTGAAAATAATGTCAGCTATGAAGTATTTTTATTGTTCAGTTTAATATTCAATTACTCTAGATCAGTGGAAATGAGAATGATGTCTATCACCCAACTTGTTCATCCTTCTTACTGAGCTTTAATGGGAGTTGCTTCCTGTGATCTAGGTAGTCATATACAACGGCTTCTTCAACTGACTTAACTTCAGCTGTATGTGTTCTTTTCTCTGTGAATTAGTTGTTTTCATTTCTGAAACACAGTTTGTCTATAACCCATGTAACCTTAGCCTTTTCTAGGAGATAAGGAAAATGACTTTTTTCCCCCCTGCCATTATGTGGCTTCATTGATTGTATTGGAATTTTGCCAAAGATGAGTAGTGTAAAGCTTTGGGAGTGTTTTCTTTTCTTAAATTGGGCCACTGAACTTCTGGAAAAATTAAACCACTTCCAGTGTGGAAGCCAGCAAAACTATTAACCCATATGGTAGCATTCAGATTGAGATCACTGACATGATCTCATCCTGGATCTAACTTTTGATGCATCTCAGCAAGAAAGCAGTGGAGTGAAAGAACAGATTCAGCATTAGAAAAGTGTTTTTTCCCTCTTGCCGAAAATTTTACACTTCGGAGACTCCCTTCATCTCCTTCCTTTCCCAGCAATGTTCATGAATCATAAAAGCCAAATGTGAATGGAAAAATAGGCTGCTCAGATTCCATCAGCTCATCCTGATATCACTTGTTGCAACTTGTGCCTGATAAATTTGCCCAAGACTCATCAACCATGACATCCAGCTCCACAAGTGTTTTTATTTGGCCTGATTAGTCTGAAGAAAGAACTTAAGTATGGGAAAAGAGCAAACAATTAGATAGTTTTTGTTGGCATTCAGTTGCTACACTGGACAGCCTTCTCATTTCATGCATCAGCTGCAACGTATACTCATCCAGACAGCCACATGAACCCGAGGCTGCACTTGCATCAGTGTGCTGCTTTTCAGGAATAATAAAAGATAAATAAAAAGCTGCAGACACCTGACTACATTAGGACTAATAGCCTTGTTCTAAAGCAGATTGAGCCCTGGCAGAGGCTGCCTGTGTCACTTAGATACTCACTTGGGTTCTCTTGTAGGAAGGGTAGCTCTACTGGCTTCATCACAGCTACTCTTTAAGATCTCTTTAAAGACCTTATCTTGGTATTGTGCTTTGCATTCGGAGATGAGCTCTGTTTTTGGAAAGAATAAATTAGCTGTGATTGGCTGATAAGCAAAACAAAATTCTTAGTTGTGAACTGAACAGCATCTTACTGGCTCCTGTAACCCCTTCCATGACTCCAGACCTATTTGCTGACAGCTCTTCGCCTCCTCTGTCATCTTCAGCAACTTCCCTTACTAGTTCTCTGTCTTGTTAATCTCAAGTGTCTTCCTTGTTAGTCAGTCTGTGGCTTTAAGTCACGATGATGTGCTCAGAGCATATGTACATGCTGAATTCACAGGATCTGTTTTCTGTAGTAGCTCACTGAGTCTGCAGCCCATCTGCCTGAGCAGGGATGTGACTCAGGACATAGCAGCCAGTGTCTGTCACCTCTGTCTTTCCCTTGCAGATCAGGCTTTTGTTGTCTCTATCCTCCCTGCCCAAATCAGTTGTGTAAGCTAAGGCCTGTTTGTACTGTCAGTAGTGTTAGTGGTATTTCTCAGTGAGATGAGCAACAACACACATGTTACTAGATGGAGACCCTGCACATGAATCCCACCTCGTAAAGTGTTTTGGACACTTTACAGATAGCTTTACAGAGGTGCTCTCCAGCTGTTGACTAAATAAATGGGGATTATTGGGATTGCAATGAAGACAATCCATTGCCTAGGGCTTCAAATTTAATGGGTAGCAAAATAAACATGACAGGAAAATAAGTTTGTGTTTTGAGCCATTACTTGGAGCCTTTGCCTATTCGCATGGCTTCAGTTTTCAGGACTGTTGAAGTTTCCAGGTGCAGCCTCAACTAACCCAGCTACTTCCATCAAAGTCAGTCCATCAAGTTTCACCACAGGTTAGAGCAGCTCTTGGCTCCAAGCTCTTTAAGTCAGTGACTCTGTGGGCTTCACCCTGGCACAGAATAACCCATGAGTGTGAAATTGCTTAAATTGCTAGCTCAGAGCCATACCCATGGTGAGAGACGGGTGGTCTCCAGTGCTGACCCTGCTGCTGTTGTGGCTACAGCCCACGCACGTATTGCTGAACTAGCCTGTGCAGACCAGTGTGATGGCCAACAGCTCAAAGAGATTAACCCTAGAGCCTCTTACCTCTTCCTTGGTGGCCCGACGAGCTTGGACCAAGCACTTCTAGTGTAAATCTAGTGGCATCCATGTCCAGCCTAGTCAAATCAGAGAAAGATCAGTTTGCCACTGCAGTTTGAGTTCTTGTTCCTCAGTGGGAATGAGGGCCTTCATTGGACACTAAATCCCAGGGAAACTCTGTTTTTCCCTGTTCTGAGGTATATTGTAACCAGGCGTGCATTGGAGAGTAACACTTGGGTTCTGAGTGTATCAGGGTTTCACACTGCAAGCTGATAGCTCAAACACACAGCTCCAGATTGTGCACTGCTGTAGGCAATGCCTGTTGTATGGTGTATTCATGCTGCCTTTGTCATTCCTGCATTGCAATGTGCAGAGGGATGGTGCACTGCAAAACTGCCAGAATGAAATTCTGCAGGGATGCCAAGTCATTAAGGAGGTAGCCACAGCTTTCAGCCCAGCTCTTGAGACCTGTGTGGCATTTCTCCAAAAGGCCTGACAGGCAGGATCTGCTGACAGGTCTGAGTCATGAGGCTAGGTGTTTAAACCAGTCTGAATACAGGAACAGAGGCAATACTGAGGAGCTTGCACCTTTTCTGATAGAGGTTGATTGGATGATAGAGGCTGTGCTTGGGTGATAATCACCATCATCAATCCAGCTTGCTCCTTAGAGCCAGAAGTTTATGGGTATGGGCTGGTCTGTGCTGCCGGTCGATGTGAAGTTTCATGCTCTGAGGTGTTCGGACGCTCCTCTAGGTGGGGAGAGAAGCCCTGGACTATGATGTGGAAGGCTCTTGGGATAGGATTTTGACTTAAATCTATCGTTAGAAGTTGAGAATTATATCATTATAGTTATTGGAGGCAAAATAATGCAGCTGCTGGTTCATGAACGTATGTGCAGGGTTGGTTCAGTTGCGTGCACAGGGCAAGAGCTGCTGAACGTACAGGCCGGGGAGGTCGTCTGCATTCCGGGTCCTTGAGTGGAGGAACCTGACAACACAGTGGAATCTGAAACGTATCCATTCTGGGTAGTTCTGTAGATCAAGAGTTCAAATTCAGCTCAGTCACTTCCATGTTCCTATTAGAGGTTATTGCCCATGAAATGAAGCTTCTGGGGCCAATGAGTCTTGGAAAACAGCTTGTAGTTGAGCTTAGCTGCAGTTGCTGGGCAGTTCTGTGGTCACCTTCCCCATTTCTCTTGAATCTCTAAGTGAAAGTCTGAGTCCCTTTCTTAATTCACCACCTGCTGCACTGGCAGCTTAATGGACCAGATATTAAGGAGACTTTCTTGGACAAAAGTCCCTTGGTAAGAACCAAAACTAAAAACAAGGACAAAACTTCCAAAATCAAATAAGTCTCGTTTCATTTGAAATATTAAAAAGCCCCATTCCTCACTTATTCCCTACTTCCTTCTTATCTGAAATCTACCTGTGCAAAACTGAAGCAATCCAATCTGGACCTGCTCTTGAATGGTCTCTAGGTTTGGGGGTACTTGGAGGCAGAGGCAATTCCTATTTGAGCTTCTTGCTTCCACATCTAAATCTAAGTTAATTACACCTGAAGTCAAAGAGCTTGTGCTAACAAAAATTTAGGCTTAATTATTGCTCTGACTTTTTAGGCTGCTGAGTTCATAGAGTGGAGACAGACTTTAAACCAACAGCAACGAGGTTTTAGGCAGCTGTAGTGTATTTTGCTTAGGAGGCATTCAGTAATGCCAGTCAGGACTGGAATACTAATGGGCATGGCTTGCAGGTCTAAGTGACAACAGCAAGACAAAATGTTGGGGGGAAAATCTTAGCCCATGTGTTCCCATTTGTGTGGGTGAATAGTTAGCTAAGGGCTGCAGGACCAGATAAAACGTGGATGTGTGGCGTTCTTCACTTGTACAGGCAAGATCTTATGCAAAGAAATACTGCCAGTGCCTGCACACGCATGCTGCATGCGTCCACGATGACCTCTGTTGCATTTGCATTGCCTTTTGGGGAGCTGCAAATCATTCAGGCAGTAAAAGCATATGGCAGAGTAAAAATGTAGCCTGCACAGAACATAAATAGCAATATGTTAAAGCAATAACTGGAGCACAGTTTTCTAGCAACCTACTGGATTAAATACTCTTCGCATGAAATGCAGACATTTTTGAGCAGCGACAAACCTGGGTATAAATAGTGACTACTAAAGATAGTAAAACTTCTATGGTTGTATTAGGCACTTGTAAAACTGTCACTTTTTCAGATTTTTATACAGCTTTTATCAGGCCAGTTTATAGAAGTCATCTCACTTAGATCTTTTCAACATCAATTTCTAGATCTGTGTTGTGCCCTGAGCTGCAGCTGGAATATGCTGACAGGGCCTGTCCAGAGACTCCTGCCTTAGATAAATGTGTTTCTTTATTTTGGTCTTAGGCTACAGATTGTCCAATCAATAGTAAATAAAGGGCAGGAGATCTTGCTAATTCTCTGCTACCAGAATGTTTTGGGGAGGGAAGATCCTTCAAGGTTTCCTACTTTGCTCCCCAAGTGATTTGTTTTTTCATGGTGAGCCAGATCAGCTGATTATGGGTGACTCTGAGCCCCTGAAAGCCCAGCCTGGTGAGCGGAACGTACCCTATTTGACTTTGAGCTCATTTCTGCCCTCCCCACTGTGACGCGTCTTTGCCAAGCAAAGAACAGTTTGCACTTTAGATAAAAATAAGTGAAATTGCAATGGCAGAATGCCCAAACTTGCTGTTTCTGCTTTTTTGTGCAATAACGGTGCACAGTTGTCCTGGAGTCTGAGGGGAACAATAGCACAGTGCTGTGCAGGAGACATGCATGCTGATAAGGGATCAAAGGAAGCAAAAAAGCTTATGTAAACCTGGAATAAAAATAAAGGGCATGCTTTTTAATATAAGGTCAACATAATTAAATGCTTAGCTAGAACAGCCTTTGTCATTCACCGAGTAATAGAGTGACTCCAGAAGACTCATCCTCGCGATCATCTCTGCCTGCTGTTTTAAGGTGACTTCTGAACCATGAAGCACCTTTAAAATATTTTTGGAAAAGTGCTTGTCACTAAGTCATCTTCTACCTACAGGTACTTTCAGCCACCTTTATAATATATTGCTAATGTTATTTAAATACAGAAATTTGTGGTGTATTGAAGCAGCAACTGCAATAAGAATGAACTTTCCCATATCCCCAGAATTTCTGCTTGGAGAAGACTTTCTTCCACCTTCTCTGGAAAGACCAGGAAGAGAAGGTGTAGGAATTGTTCTGCTGTAATCCACATGAGTATTTAAACTTCAGGCTTAAAATCTTTATACACAGAGTAGCAGCAAATCCGAGTTACTCCTTTTAAGATAACAAAACATGACACCATTTTCAGGCTTATCAAAATCCTGTGTAATATTCTTCTGCTATTCAACCTTTCAGCAGCTTTCTGTTCAAAAGGATGCGCACAAAATTATTTTCAGGCCTCTAGCAATCCTGTGTGTTGATTTACTTTCTCCAGGCTGACTTCTGCTTTATTTCTTTGAAGCTGCACCTTTTTTTTATTTTTTAACTCAAGCGTGATCACATGCCTGTCACCTAGAACTTCAGACACTTCAGTGAAGTTTCTATACTAGATGGCAGAGGAAGCTGTCAAAACTCCAGAAATACAACTCTGGGAAATTTGGATTTAATCAAGTTCTTCACATGGTCTGATATACTACTGCTTTTTTTTGCAGGATAGCTCTGACTTGGATAGCACCAAAGAGCCTGAGTGGTTTTATCCCTTTTGTGAAGATCAATGGGAGTGAGATCCTGAAATGGCTTCTCCCAAGGGCCCTGAGTGATCCTTAGGTTCATCACTTGTTTGCACAATGTCATCCTTCTCTTGGGGTGGTGACTCCACTAGGCAAACAGGCTTTCAGGTGCTGACTAAGCAGCTCTTTCAGCACAAGCAGGAGATGTAAGAGGTAGCCTTGAGCACAGTGCGAGTCCCATGGTGGTGATGTCCTGGAGAGAGGCCAACCTCCAGCTGAAGGTCAGCTGGGCAGCGCTGAATGCCAAGGCAGGAGCGCTGCCAAGGCAGTGCTGCAGCTCCGAGCGTGCCAAAGGGAGCCACATCTCGGTGGAAGCACCGAGAGGAGCTTTGAGGGCCCTACAGACTCCAGTGAAAAACGGAAGAGCATGTGGCCAAGGCATCTTCATCGGTGTCTCCCTGAACGTAGACCTTGCTCTACATGCACGGGCAAGGAGCTGGTGTCAGTGGGGCAGGAACGCTGGTGAGGAGATGAGCAGAGCCCATGATGTGCTGAGAAACATCTCTGTGGTCCCACCATCTGCTTCTCTGTGCTCTGAAGTGGTGGGGCCAAGGATATTCTAAAGTGTCCTGACAAAGCCAGTTGTTAGAACAGCTCTATTAAGAGTAGTGCTTGAGCATGTATACTAAACTTGAGCCTGACGCTCGTTTTTATAGTAAAGTTATAAATCTTGAAAGTAAGGGTTTGCCATAAAAAAACCTCTACAATCCTGAGGCCCAACAGTGCTAGTGGGAGCCACTGCTGTGGTATGTTTTGAAAAAAAATAATGGTGTGGAATAGCTTGTGTTAATTACTCCTAAACCTGTTAGTGTGTTATGCCTGGCCAATGCTGAGAAGCTCAGTCTTCTTGTGCCATAGGAATGGCATTTAGTTTGGGGTTTACTTTTTTCTATAAAATCCAAACAAAGAAAAGATTAGACAGTATAATGATTTCATGGTTTAAAATCTCTGTGCTAGAAACAACCTAATTAAATTCCTGACATCATCAGTTTTGTTAGTAAATAGTAACCATGGATGTGGAAGAGTCTTGCATCTCATTACGTTTAGCATTGGGTTTCAATACAAGAGTCATTAGCTGTGGTGTGGAAGTATAGAAACAAAGGGAAAGGATGGGACACAGGGGTTTTTTTCCCCTCTCATTGATCCAGAACACAGTCTGGGATGAATATCTGTAATGAATTAGCATAGCTTTAATGTAGGGCAGTAGGCCATGGGTTTCTCTAGTGAATGCAGTAAATGGCAGAACATGCACAAGATAGAGTATATATTAAATTAGTGTTGGACTTGAGAAACTAAGTAATTGTGTAGTGTGGTTAAAGCAAGTGCGTTGTACGCTAGCTGATAGAGGATGTGTGTGTATGTACATACTGGGATCAGTGCAATCCAGATGCATAAATCATTTGCTACACCTGTCTTAATGTGGCTAAAAAAATCCAGCTTTACTTAGATAGGTGGTGACAGCATTAAATGCTCAAGAATGGCTGAATTAGCATGCAGACAGCAAACATGGGCAGAAGGGAAACAGACTGGCTCATAAAGGAACTGATTGAAATTACTCAATGGCACTCTTTATTTAATACAAGATGTACTAGTTAGCACTTCATTTCAATACAAACAACAAATAAATGATGTTTAGTTTCAAGGCTTGACATAAAACTGGTGCCTTGGAAGGAAGTGGGGTTGGATCAATGTAATCGGAACAGATTTTGCTTTGGACTTTTGAGTAAATTGGTACAATATGTCTGAGAGCCAATATACAGTGTGCTTATCCACTGCTGTAGGCTGTAGATCTGCAAATACTTACATTACGCTTAGCCTCACAAGTAGTGATAGTGGTTGCAAGGGCAGTAACAGGGTGCTGAATGTAGCACATATGCAGATGTCTTGCATTGATTTTAGTCAAGTTTCAAATATATCTGTAATGCACCTTTAATGCCTCTTTTAGTGATATGAAAAGTCATGTTAAAAATATGATATTGTAGATTCTGACAAGAATGAGTTATTGCACATGGATTTCCAAAAGGAGACTTACTTTATATCAGTGACATAGTGCCAGCCATCTGTTTCTTTACATCTTCTGTAGTGGTTGTGCAATGCCAGAGCTTTCCTCCAACTCCAGCGAGTCTCAGCTGGAGCCAGAAGGGACATCCAGCTGCCTTACCTTCCAAGTCCTGCAACTCGGAAAGGATAACCCCTCAATACATGTCTTTAAAGGATGTGGGGTAATCTGGACACTGCAGAATTTGGTGAAAAGTTGTGTGGGGGTTGGACCAGGGGCTGTTTTGTGGGTCTTTGCATGCAGTGAAGTGCTCCTTGAAAGATTATGTTTAGGTTTCTCTTGTTGTAAGAGATTCTTCCAGTCACACCTGAAATCAGAACAGGCTGAGGAAGTCCTTAAATCAGCAAGGGGAAAAAAAAATCTAGGAAATGATAAACTTTAAAAAGTGAAAAGGAATTTTGAGAAAGTTGTTTTCAGTTTATAACTTCAACTGTCAATAGAAAAAAAGGTAAACTGGAAAAAGAACTTGTAGCTTTGACAGTGAATTGTCAGGGCATAAAGGGATCTGTGTTGGAAGCTGCTATCCATCAATATACCTAGCATATAACACATCTCTGGAGGCCTCTTAAGTGTGGAGCTTGGTGCAATAAATCTGTTCCTGCAACATATTTATTCCTTTGTTACATTTGTAGGGAAGAAGAGGTTTCATTATGTGTTCTTTATAGCAATGCATAAAACGCATATTTAATTCCTGCTCTATATATTCCATATTTGAGTGGCAGAATATTAATTTGTTATATAGTTTTTCTTTGCAACCAGTCCCTCTTTTAATGAATCATTTTGGTGTTCCTAGAGAACTTATACAAAGAGGTATTCAGGAAATTGTTCTTAGTGATTTATTTATTTTCTAAGCTGTTGTCTTGGTGTATACAAAAGGACTCACTAGGTATAGTGGAAAAATAGCACATCTGTGTTGACAAAGCATCTTAAAAGAATTTTTGCTAATGTTGATGATGTTTTTGTACTTAGCAGATATTCTCGGCTATTTGTAACACTGAACCCACTATTGTAATGTCTTTCGTTGGATAGTGTTGGAATGATCTGGAATGGAGCTGACTTTTCTAATGCCACATTGCCAGTTCATTTGCTACAGTTCTGTCCTGTCTGGAGAGAAGATTTGCTTTTGAAAGGGAAACTTCAGTTTAGTTTTTATTACAAAAAAAGTAGACAAAACAAGTAGATAAACGAGACCAAAAAAAAAAAGTATGAAACTCCCCTTTTCTAGCACAACTGAACGCTGCCTATGAACTTCATGTAAGATGCTCATATTTAGTCTTTTTTAAAATGGAAGGCCTTTTGCTATTAGACTACCAAGTAATAGTAAAATAGTGCAAAGCATCAAACTTGTCATATCTGAACCTGACTCGAGTCCTGCTCTGCTTCTGCCTGTACAGGCATCTCCACCAGGGATGTGGGTCCATGGCTGAGACCAGATTGGTGCCTGTATGGAGATACCACCCTCTAATTCCAACAACTTGAGTAGTCAAAAGGTGTGAAGGGCCTAATGATGCCTCCTCTGGTGACTATCATAACTGGAAGGTGACTCTGATCCTTAAAAGATTCATGGTCTCTTTAGTTAAGACTTTCATGCATATGAAATGCTTTGGCTTTGTTATTTAATAGCCAATTTTATGTTTGAAGTTAGACATTTCTCTGGAGCTTCACTCCAACTTGCAGTAATCTTGCATTTTATGAAGTTTCTACCATTGGCTAAGTTGATGACAATACCTTTTTCTCCTAGTATTTTCTCATCTGTAGAGATGCTCTCTGAATTGAACAATTGTCTGAAAGGCAAAACCAAGCCCTGTTCATGGTGGTTCTGCTGCTTACAGCAGCTTTAGTAAACTGAGTGCTGGGGGAGATGCGAGTGCAGATTTATAATGGTGCAACAGGGGACACAGAAGGGAGTCATTTGTATGACTTCCTTACTGCGATGAACAGCTGCAGAAATTCTGATCGCAAAGAAGTGCCAAAAATAATTCTGTGTGCTTTCATCTTCTGTTATGAAACAAGTGCTGGAAGAAAAACGTCTTCCCAGGAAGGAAATAAAGCTAGGAAAACTGATTCAGTGTAGGCAGTGACTGACATAATGAAATAAAGAATGGTCTTGTCCTGGGAGAAGTGCTGATTTCATGCTTATTTTCTTATGGGTGAACTGAAAGGTCAATAGAGTCGAACTGTTTTAAGAGGATTTCAGAGTGGGTATAGTTAGAGCTCACTGGATTTTTTTAACCTCTATTTATACATATATTTAGATTTTCAGGAGTCCCTCTGAATACATTTGGCACTCTGAATTGATCAGATATCAAGGGAGCATTAAATGGACTCAATTAAGAAAGTCTGCCATGAATGTGAAGTCAGCACAGTGCATAATTTCTCATTTGGTTTTCCAGAACGTTTTCACTTCAATACACTTCCTGGACAACACTTTTTGGGCTTTCTGATTCATCAGCTCACTTAATGTCTGTTCTTTCCTTCAAAACAACTGCTGCGAAAGCAAGTTGCTCCACTCGTGTTATTCACCCACAAGAACAGGAGGACCCCTTTTGGCCAAACGCACTACGTGGTATTGAAACAAATGGGAAAAGTAGGAAAAACCTGTCACGCTCTCGTAGCCAGCTGTAGGAGGATTTCCTATGGAAGATTCTTCCATTAGGAAGAGTCCCTTGAAGTTGAACTGCAATCCCTGATGTGCAATTGCTGCTGGATGCTCTTACATGCTGCTGAGTTGGGCAGGTTTCCATCCTCCTCCACTGCCTCTCTGTGCTCCCAGCTCTTCTGAATGAGCTTGCTCAATTAAGAAAAGTCCAAAGACAAAATCTGGTGGTGGAGTGCAGTGTAAGCTGAAATAGCAGTGCCTCCTGGTCATAACCCAGAAATTGGGGGTGGTGGGGGAATTGGGTTTGTCTCCTGTGATTCAGAGCCTGATCCTCTTCACGTATGTGCGGTGCTAGGAAGTCAGTGAAATTCTTTTCTGCAAGTGTTATTGTCACATCTTACTTGTGGATCCCTGTGGGGGTTAATGGTCCCAATTAGTGGCTCTAATTGTATCTTGATAATGCCTTATTTTATTGCTAAGGCAGTTCAGACCTTTTGCATAGCCAGTTTGTGCTTTTGAGGAATTGCATCCGTGTTTTTTTTTTGCATTTGCATTCATTCAGAGTTAGAAACTGGCCCCATAGAAATCTCAACTTGCTCAGGGCTGTAAGCATCAAAGGTAGATTATCCAAAATGTTGGCTGTAAAACCAAAAAAAAAAAAAAAAGACTTTTTGGTCTTTTTTTGCAGTCGTCTTTACTCAAGAGGAAATGAAATGTAACAGCCTGTGTGAGTCATGCATTTTTAGTACATCAGCTTTCACTCTATAGCCAGAAAATGTAGTAACTGCATCGGGTTTTGTCTTGAATAGACATTCAAAGACTCTGGCACTGGAAAGACCTGCCGTACTGGACTGTACATGCCATTGCTTTCTCCAGACACCTCAGTTTTCACTTGGTTCTTCCTTGTGTCTTTGCATTTCTCACCAGTTTTCTAGATCCCCCTAAAAAAAAAAAAAAAAAAATCCTCTGAACATCAGGAGATAAATGAAGCTCATGTTATCTCGAACAGTGTCAAAATCAGCCAGCTGTCCATTTTTATAGCTTGAAATCTGTGTTTAAAACTTTCCCCTCTCTTCTCACCCATTCTGAATAGGGAGCTCCTTGTCTGTGCTTATGCTGATCCAAATGCTGCCCTGTAAAAAGTGCCCTGGCTACTTTGGTCTTTCCGGGGCACTTGTCCTTCTCTTGGCAAAAGTGCAGCTTTGTAGCTTCTGTAGCCCTTTTTCATGAGTCCTGTCAGTCTGTCCCTTCAGACTCACGGGTGATGACGATGCCATTTTGGGCTAATCACTTGCATGTTAAAGTACTTGTATTTGTTGCTAGGTGAGTAATGGATAACCGAGGAGGGAGACACTTGATTTTTAGGAGGCAAACAAGGCTTGGAGTTCTGTTAGCAAAATAAAAACAAGTGGAAATACCTTTTGTGATTTGCTAGACATTTGGTTTGACTTAGAGGAAAATGTTTTAACTGTTGTCTTTAGCATCTTTTCATCAGTTTGAACCCATTCTTTCTCCAAAAGTTATGAAACACTTCACACTGTAAACATGACCTTCTTTAATCAAAATCTGTGCACATGAATTCTTGGATGATGAGGTTTTCACAGGTTGCTTTGTATGGCCACCTGAATCTCCCCACCAGTACCTGCAGTGTGCTATCATCCTTCTTTAGATGTTGTTCATGCACTGGACCTTACATATTGGATGTCGTTCCATTACAGTGATTCTGTGCTGACCCATTAAGGCAACTCTCTCCTGTGTTTCTACTCAACTAGGGCTTTCTGGCCTTGCCTAAGTTAACTTGCCTCTTGGAAGGCAATAATTAAGGTGGATTCTGCACTGAATCGGCTATTTGTGCATGTTCCTGTACTTTGATTAAAACTAGCTAGGTGTTTTTCTCTATGCATCAAATACTTACCTAAAACTAATATGAAAAGAATATGCTTGAGCTTAGTATATAGTCTTTGATGTAACCCAAGTATATGCCTCAATTAATAGAGGTTCTATACATAGTCTTAGGCTTCTTGCATTTAGTGCCAATATCTGTGTGTAAAATGTGGCACATGAGGACATCAGATGGATTTCTAATGCCCTCTGAAGGGTCCTGGGTTCCATAAGCCAGTTAATGGATTACACAAACCATGTGCAGCATCTCCATTTCTTATGGATATAATGGAATAATAGTTTTCATTTAATAAACAACCCAAGCATAATTTAATAAAAGGGCATATACTCCATTCCAGTGAATGCAGCATGCATAAGTGGCATATCAGAGCTGACCCCTTGTCCTCTTCTCTATCTTTTCCTTAACTAAGAAGCTTGGCACACATGAAAATCCGCCAGTGCAAATTTAGGTCACAAACAGATACTAGTTGCTAATATGCTGTGCCTCCTAGGGGCTGCACTATGGTGAGATACAGCTTGATGTTTGCACTGGTTAACTCGTAAGGTCTTGTTTGGGGCTATTTCCTTATTGAAACTTCCCCACTATTTTAAAAGGCTGGGTTCTCATCTGTTGGCTTCACAACCCATGCAACTGTAGTGAGGAGAGATGGCTGATACACTGGTGAAAGTGCATAAATACCACTCACCCACCTCAACTTGCCCTCAGAAAAACAGCTCTGGAGAAATGGGATTGCTGCCTTAATACCAGCAGTTCTTGTCTTGTTTTTTTCCTCTCCTGTGAACAGTGTTGGAAAGAACAGAAAGCAGGTGTCACTACTGTGAATTACTGCAGCACTTATTGCCACCAAGACTTGGTCCTGGTATGGTTAAAAGCAGGGTATGTGCACCAGGGTACCACAGACCTGTCCCAAAACTCACTGGGGTTGCAATATCCTTCCAGTGTCCTTGAGTCAGGAATCAGGCACATGGTCGTCACTGGGCCGACAAATCCTGATTCATTCAACTCCCTAAGCTTGTGAAGAGCATGAGGAGGACAAATGTCATGGCCCAGGGCCCACAGTGGTGCCAGATTTCCTTCACAGAGCAGACAAACCCTCATAACCAACCCAGGATGGCTGTGTTTGCCATAAGATGATGAACTGTGTGTAACAGATAGTATTATCACCACCAACTAATCTGTGCTTCAAAGTCAAACAAAGCTTGCCTGTTACCTTGTGAAACACTGGTGAGATTGATTCTCAGATTTTTCACTAAAAAAAAATATCTGTAAGAAATACCAGCACTAGGCAAAAAGAGATGGCTCAAAATCCAGCTTGAGCTTTAGGGACCTGGAGTCCTCCAGGGACTATCACAAATGTCATGATGTCTCCAAAGTGCTTGATTTGTGCACACTATGTTCTGAACTAGCAGAAAGATACCAACTCACGTCGCCTGATGGTGTCATAGCTGCAGAGGCTCAGGAGTAGATTATTTCAGCAAGTGTCAGTGTTAATTTATACATGCCTGGGATCCTCTGCCTTTTCCTGGAGGGTTCCTCCCTCCTGGAGAGGAGGGATTTATCATCAAGTAAAGGAAAAATTTGGTGTCCAACAGGCAATGCCAGGGCTTGCTCAGCATCCTGGTGTGCAGTGTAAGCCAGAGGAGAAGCTAGAGGGAAAGGATGGCAGAAGCCTTGCTATAAGCAGAGTTTGTTGATTATTAACTCTGCTCATGGAAGTACCACCTAACTGCTTAGTACGAAGGAGCAAAAATGAGCTAAGATGTGCAATGCTGATCTTCTGGCAAGAGCCATTAATATAGATGTGTTACAGCACTGCAAATACAGCTTTACTGAAAGCAGTTGACTTGGGTAGGAGTGGCTTACACTGTAGCACAGGGGCTAAGGAGTCAAATTCCCCTGTTTCTCTAGAAGAATTCCCAGGATTGCTGCGGCATTCGTGAACAGAAGGAAGTTTACATCTAGTTTAACTGAGTCATCACATGTAATTTCTCAGTTTGGAAAACAGCTTTTCAGTTCCTTATCTGTATTGCCTCAATATAGCCACCTCATATTGCATGCTTCATATTGCATTTGAAAGCAAAGTAATGGTTTATTTTCAACAACTAACCAAAAGAGCTTTAAAATGTAATTTGAAACTCCAATTTGAAAATGGAGTTGCACGTGTAAAATGTAACGTGCATTCTGTACACCTGTATATTTTCTGATCCTGTATCATACATGCTCAGTTTGCAAAGGTGCCAGGCACTTGCGCTAATGAAGGTTCTGCCCAATTCCACTGTTTGTAGCTCTTGCTCTGAGAAACACCAGCAAGTTCAGTCAGAGGGAACCCTGGGCAGTTGCTGAACCACAGGGAAATTGGACAGTGAACTTGACCTAGCAGCACAGAACCAGGGTGTTTCTTCACTGCTCTCCTGGAAAATAGGTTCCTTCTCCAAAAGAGCCCTAGTGCAATGGATCATTAATCTTCTGCAGAGATCTTCAGTGAGGATCCCTGTCTAAAACCGACAACATTAAATGCCAACTAGAACATTCTCCTCGCTGTGTTTTTTTTTTTTTTATGAATAGCCTAAACAAATGTGTGTAAATATGCACAGGCAAATGTCCCAGGCATATTTCAGTGATAGCCCATGCCTGCAATCATCATTCCAGCCTACCAAGCTACTGTTACCCTTCATTAATGAGAGGACTAGGAGTATAGCATGGATCTAACATCTGGAAATTGCATGTAGTGAGATGTGGCATTTTCCATGTCTGTCGGTTCACTGATCTCGCCAGGTATTAGGTGTTAATGAAGGCTTAACTCCATATCTGTATTTTCTTAATGCTATTCTCTCCTCTACGGTTGTTCATATGCCAGTTTTGGATGACTTGTGCCAAGTAGCTTTGTAGAGGACTTGACCCAAAAGTATAGGGCAGGGTGATGAGAGTGTGAGCACTCGGTTTTGTCCCCAGGATGAGTCACCTGTTTTGTTTGATCACTACCTGTTCTCTGGAGGGAAGGTTGAATTAGATTCTTTGCCCTTGGGATGGGATTTGTGTGGGATTTGACTTCATGGAATGAGACGTGTGTGTGAAATAATTGCATCTTCTGGACAGAAAAACCTTTCAATTATCACACACTAGCTGTGCCATACCCCTGTAATATTCTTCTCATCCTGCTGCTGCTTGGAGCCTGTTTAGGGACACAGGCTGCCTGCTGGCTATTAGTGGGTTCTCTGATGCAATCAAAGAAGAACCAAAGGGTAAAAAAAAAAAGCAGGAGGAGAAAGGGATGGTGCTTGTCATGCTACACCAACAGTCCTCTTAGCAGGTTCAAGGTCATGGGACTAGCAGTAACAGCTTGGGCACTAAGCACCTTTAGGAGCTTGGTCCTAGCACCTTCCCAGGTGCCAAACAGGGGAGAACAACAGGGTGAGTGAAGCTACCTGTGCTAATTTATGAGCTAACAAGAGCAGGCTGATGTGGGTTTTGCAATGCTGAGCAGGACTGTGGTGGCAACCAGGGGGGCTGCTGACTTGCCTGTCACAGCAGGCTCGAGAGGTCAGGGCTTTGCTGTGGGCTTGGACCTGTGTTGATGCAGGGAATTCTGTGCCTGCTCCTTTTCCTGCACTCCCTCCAGACATGATCTCCAGCTGCTGCTGTGGTCCTGCAGCCCTGTTACTGCATGATAGCTGCACAAAGTTGTGCCTGGGTAAGCTTGCTGGTATCTACCCTTGTGTTTACACCCCTCATACCTCCCCTTCAACCCATATTGTGTGATCCAGCGTGTGGAGACCTATGCACTGGCCACAAAGCTGAAAAGGCTTAAAAATAACTTAGTGATGTCTGGATGTGCTAGCAATAGGGTTTGCTTTTTTGTCTTCTCAGTGCAGGACCTGCTTTAGTTTGCATCCATGCAGCAGAAAGAACGAGTGCTTAAAAACTAAACTGCTTCTGAGCTAAAGTTTGGCTCTGAAGCCAAATGCTTAAGTATTCTGAGGACAAAGGGGCTACTGAGAACAGTAATGCAAAATGTCAAATAAGTTCATTATTTTGATGAGCTAGTTTATATTCTAGGATGTTTTTTCTCATGTTGATAAAGTGTCAATCTTAGCTATGAACTTTGCTATTTATGACCTTTTATACAGAGCCACAAGGCAGAAACGGAAGATAAACAATTTAAACAACACAAGGCAAAACCAGAATTCAGCAGATAACAGGCACCAGTGTTAAGTAAATCATCCCATGGTAACAAAGCTATTTGAAAATGCAGCAGCATCACTTACAGTACAGTGGGCAATTAGTTTTAATTAACTTCAAATTCTGACATATAGTGAAAAATCACTTCTTTTTTTCCTGAGTGCCCAACTAGACAAATGGAAGTCGGAGTATTTGTTCTGCTAGAAAAAGCTATTACAAGAATTATAATGATGTTGTTCACGCTTCTATTGTAAGTGTTATGCTATGTTTCTAATTTTTTATCGATTAGCAACTTCAGATAGTGCACTTGATCCATACTATAAGCCTTGGAATGAGAAAACTATTTTTTAGAGAAGACTGGTATTTTAAAGACTTTACTGAACTCATTAACAATTTTGATCGGACTCTAACATATTGTGATTTTTACCTATAAGAACTAATTTTCTTAGATGTCTTTCAAAATAGAGTTTTTGAAAGGTTTTTAGAAATGAGACAGGTTTTGAAAGGTTTAGTCAGTGTTAAATCTTAGACTTTAAATGTGATGTTGCACATCTGTCACTGCGGAAGCCCCCAGTGTGGACCGTGTGGGAGGTGAGGGGGGTTAGGATGGCTCAGTGGAACATGTGTGCACCCTGTCACAACACTCCAGGGAGACTGTGCAGCCCCTCTCCTGCGTGCCCAGCCTGTTGGCCCTTTGTAGAGAGCATAGACAGACTTTCTGTAAGTCATCTTTGCAGCGTATTTTGTGGAGTTCAGTGTTTCAAGAGAACGTGGCACTTCAGCATGTTCCACCAAGAAGGGGATGCTAGTGACTGTCATCCTTAATGTTGGAGGGGTACTTGGTAACGAGGCACATGCTTGTGCCTCTCCTCTGGGCTTGTCTGTACCCTGAGAGAAAGCATAAGGCAGGGCCTCAAGCTCTGAAAAGGCCACGCTCCCCAGTGCTGCAGCCCCTTGGAACAGTCCCTGATTAGCAGAGGTTCCTTGCTGTGTGAAGAGCGCTGCTTCCAGGCCCCAAGTAGTTCCTCAGAGGCAGATGTCTCTATACTGTGATCTTCAGCATGCAAGTTTGGTGCTGCTGTCCATGGAGTCTGCTGTGACTTCTTATCATTCACTATGACACCCTCTAACACTGTTTTTGCCTCCAGTACTGTTGAGAGGAAGAACTTCTGGATGGTGAGTCTGTAACTTCTTATTTCCTTCACTAGTTATTTTCTGCAGTATAGGAAATTAGAGCTAAGTACTTCTGCTTACATTATGCAGCTCTGACTGCTCAAGTAACCTACTTGATTTCCCTTGGGTTGTGCAGTAGCTTCTCACATGAGTAAAAGTTTGGAACCTTCTTGCTGGTTCTTTGTATGAACATGTAGGCTGTCATGCAGACAGAGGCAAGCAGCTCTGCTACTGTCCTTACCTGCTCAGGGACCAGGACACTCCAGGAAGCACAAGAATTCAGACAGAACAAGCCAGTATTACTGAGATGAGAATCCTGTCTGTTACCGTGCAGTCCACACATTGTTCCCTGCATTGTGCTCAATATCAATTTGTGGTGATGCTGCATTTCTGCCTTTCTACCTTAAATCTTTAGTAATATTTTAGAATTGCTTCTCAGGGAAGAGTTTTTAATGAAAAAGCTGATGTTCCTAACTCTTGTTAGAGAAAATATTTTGGGTCATCTGGGAGGGATCTGAAATCATGATATCAAGAGAAGACTTTGGCGTATTTTACATGGTGTATTCTCAAAATAAGCATAGTGGGTATGATCACTGTCAGAGGGCACAAGCCAATTGGCTAAGGAATTATTAGTATAAATCGTAATAGTTGCTCTTACATTCCCAAAAGGTAATGATAAATGGTGAAAACTGAAGTCTCCTCTGTCGTATGCAGGATGTTTGTTGGTGTCAAACCTTATTCAGTCTGGAGAGAAAGACTAGGATTTTTCTTACCTAGTGGCCATCCTGACCTGCTGGGTTTTGTGCTGTTTGTGTTCCCTTCCTAGACCTTTTGTTGGCTGGTGGTCCACTTGTATTTTAAATGAGTGTTGTGGTATAGCTAACAGCTGTGCCTTTCAGACATTATTTTTTTTCTTTACCTATGATGGGGAAAAATGCAGCAGGCGCTGCTAAAGCTCCTTTTGAATAGGTCTGTCTGGTAAAATGAAAAATGCCCATGAAATAATAAGGCAGTACAGCAATGCTGCTTTCTGACCATCAAAAAGGTCTGCACACATTTTTCCATGTGGAATGCATACAGAGCAGGAAACAATTCATGGTATGGCAATGCACTTATTTTCATTGTGCTCAGTATTTAAAGCAAATGAGAAGAGAAGGAAATGGAATCTAAACAAAAGAGAATGACAGGCCTATGCTGGTAATTTTTCTATTAAAGTTTCATAGTGTTCATCATTAAGAAGGGGAGAATTTTGAGTGAATTTACCAGCAACAATTTTCTAGCAGTGCTTCTTAGTCTTGGTATAGTTATGAATATTTCATGCTTGGCTGTTTTTTACTATTAAAATCTATATTGAAAAATTTATCCTCAGACTTACAGTTTGCTCCAACTGGAAATATAGTATTCTTAGCCTTCTGAAAATCGATTTCATATTCTGTGAAAGAAAGAAAAAGGAAGCTTATAGGACAAGCCTCATTTCAGCTTCTTAATTACAAATTCTTCTGCACAGAGGATTTTGTGTTTCTTTTGAGGCTGGTTAAGTTGTTTTTTAAATGAAAATTGGCTTGTGGTTTGGGCTCATTCCAGCACTTAAACAGGTCCTTACCTTTAATTATGAGTAGTCAGCTAAGTTCCTTAGATACTTTAGTAAAACACGTGCTAGAGTATTTTGAAAAATTGAGTCTCTAAAGATAAAGCTTTAAAGACTAGATTATTACCTTTATTTTTGTAATGACTAATGGACACACAGGGTTTGCTCTGGCAACTGCATTGGCAAGAGCAGGCCCTGTGCCAATTAAGTCCCATTGGTGAAATGTCCAATATTGGAGATGGGCTTATCTTAAACACATGGGAATTAGCCTAGCTTCCATTTAAATCACTGGCAAAACTCCAGCTGTTTTCAGCACCAGAAGGGCTGAGACAACAGGCATACAAACCCCTGATTCTAGACCTGATCCCTGCTTTTCTTAGGCAGCCAAAGCTCATGCTGAGTCCTGTGGTCACTTTAGCAGGATTAAGACTGAGCGGATTGTTTGGGTAGGTTTATATTTCTATTCATTCTAAGAAGTACTGATACAGTTCTCAGTGATGTGCCATTAATAATTATTCATTTGCAGAATAAAAACAAAAGACACCTGTTGACAAGGTAAACTGCGGTCGTTCCAAGCAAATTGCTGAAGTGTAATAGTGGCATGTATGGTAATGGGTTAAATAGCTCTGTTATCTGTAACTTTGTTCCAGCAGAGCACTTGGGCCTGTGTTTACCTGGCTACTCCACTGAAGTGGAGCACATGTTTGGGTGGAAAAGGGCCTAAATGACTTGTGCTCCGCTGCGTCATGTCTGTGTTCTGTGTCTTCAGTCACCCCCTTGCAAACACAGCTCTGGGACCCGGCTGCATTTTTCAGGGGGGAACCCCCTGATTTCCAAGGCATCTCTATCACATGGCTATTTAATTGTCCTTAGAGATTCCTTAGAACCACAGGTGGTGATTTCTCACCAAAATAATGTCTAGAAAGATGTGTGATACCTGGGTGTAAACTCTGCAGGGCTGTCTGCGCCCCTGAGTATTATTGAAGGTGATAATGGCTATCCTAATGATATGGATGCCTGAGTAGCATTTTCTAGAATATTTGGTTTAAATTAAGATATATATATATATATATATATGCATGTATGAATTCAGATACTTGCTTAGTCATGAATTCTTTCTAATATTTGCCCTGTGTTAAAGCAAAATCTAAACACTTTAATCAGAGACAAGATGTGCAGACAATGTACAGGGTCTAATTTTATTTGTAGAGGAAAAACTCTGACTCCAGCCTGAAAAAAAAGACAGTGCAGCCTTAATTCATGCTTTTTAAAATAGTTGTAAATCATCTGAAATATGTGTGGTTTTCTTCATATGTTAAAATAACCAATATTGCATATATGGACATGGTGGCTCATTGATGCTGAAATTCCTTGACATTGTAGGTGCGTATCTATTTAATTCTGGGTCCTTAATGGTATTTTGAGACAAGGAGTGGGGACAGGAGATAACAGCAATCATGTCTGTATTAACAAAATGAGAACCAAATACATAATTTTATGTATGCTATATTACTTAAGATCATAAAAAGGGGAGGAAAAGAAGATTAACACAAAGATGAGGCACTGAGATATCAGCCATGATGATCTCTAAAGGTCCCTTCCAACCTTAACAATTCCATGATTCTCTGCTGCTGCCCCAGGCTCTTCATATGACCCTTGAAAGCTGCAGACAGCAGCTCTGACCTGCAAGGCCAGAAGTTTTCTAAGGTGACTCTCCTTTTCTCTCTGCTTTTGAATGTAAAAACATGATTTGTTCTTTCAGTTTGTTTTCAGTTTAAACGATGAATGTTTTGCATCTGATTGGATTTTATTTCTCACACAAAGAATTAATGGCCTATTGTCTTAATAGGAACTAAGTTAATGCAAGTGAAATGTTCAAGTGCCATTCCTTTAAACTATCAGAACACAGCTCAGGCAACTCATCCACAGCTTGGAGCTTGGTCTCCCATTGCTACCTATGGGAGTATATAATGGTTAAATTAGCTGCAGGTGGGCCTCCCTGTTGCTCTTGAGCACATTAGAGGCATCTTGAGAGCTCCAAGTAACCTTAAAGAAGTCAGACATAATGGCCTCAAACAACAGTAATTCTCGTAGTTTATAACATGCTCCAGATGCTGGAGAGGTACTGAGCAAATTAGGCTCCATTTATGGGAGACTTCTTGGGTTTTGTTGCTCTGGAAAATGGTGTGTTTTGGGGAAGTGGAAAATACTCATGTGTGCTAAGGATAATTGAATGTTGTGGTGCAGCAAAGCAGTTGATACTGAAGCATGGCTGGGAGGGAAAATGACTGTGGAAAATCTTTCACAGTGGCACTGGCTACCCTCAAGGTGCTCCTGGCCCCAAAGGGAGCTAGTTGGAGAAGTAACACCTTGCCATGGAGTCTGTGGACACAGGTGAGGTGGTGGGAGCTTCCCCAGAACTGGGAAATGTGGCGGTGCTCAGATTCAGTGTGCGGGAAGGCCACAGTGCCAACTGTGATTTGTGCTGCATGTCTCTGCCTGTTGGGTACTGACCTTCACAGCCAAGCCACTCTGCGTCATCGATGTTGCGGTTTAGTGCGTGGTGCATCCATCTGACAGGTAGAGAAGGATGTTCCTCCATCTCGTCACGGTGAGCGCATGCTGGGGTGATGTCCTGGAGGCTGGTGGTCAGGATGGATGTGCTCCATGGTGGACAGACTGCACAAGCCAGGAGAGCCTGGCCATCAGGTCAGCATATGGGTGATGTTCCCAAAGGAACCCCATGGATGTTGCCCTGTGCAGCGTGTCCAAAAGTAGGAACACTCCGGAATCAGCTAGCCTAGGGAATGTACAAATAGATGTGTACCCTCCAGGAGCTATTTTTTGGTGCTGCTTTGTGTATTCCAGACAGGTTCCCTGGCTTCTGTTTGGCCTCACTGAGGGCAGCAGTGACCTCTTAGTGTCCCCAGTGTCCCTCATGATGGGCCATGATGAAGGCACCATGGGCTGGGCCCACCTGGCGTGGGGAGCCCTGTCATGGCCTTGGTGTCGCAGTGCCAGGGGCCTGACACCTCCCACTCGCCCAGTGTGCCTGGTATGAAGTTGGCCCTGGTGGCATCAGCCCATGGAGGCCTCGGCTCCAGGTGGGCCAAGGGCCAGGCCCCCTGCTCATCATGGTGCCTGTCCTAGGGTCCCCCTGAGGGGAGCGGCGCCAGGGCGGCTCTAACGGTGACTCGCGTCAGGGCTTTTCTCCCTTTTTTTCCCCCTTTTTTGTTGCTGTTGAAGTCTAACGACCGCCGAGGCCGCGGGCGGGCGGGCTGCGGCGCCCCCTCGGAGCCCGCCGGGCGGGCGGGGAGCCGCGCGGCGCTGAGGGGAGGGACGGGGCGGGCGGCAGGAGGTGGCGGCGGCGGCGTCCGCCGCACTCGGCGCGGAGCGGAGCGCGGGAGGCGGCGCCGCCGCCGGGACTCGAACCCGCGCCCGCCGCCACCGCACGACTCGCAGGGGCCGGCGCCGCGACATGGCCGCGCGGGGCGACGGGGCCCCGCGGCGCTTGGGGCTCTGCTGGCTGCTGGCGGCGGCGGCCGCGGGGCTGTGCGGCGCGGCGGCGGGCGCCAAGGCCCCCAGCTGCCACGAGGTGCGGACGGCCTTCCAGCTGCGGCAGATCGGGCCCCTCAAGCTCGTCCCCGACGTGCCCACCGCCGGTCAGTGCCGGGGCGCGGGGGGAGCGCGGGGCGCGGGCAGAGCGGGCTTGAGTGCGTTCAGCACGCTTAAATAATGTTAAAAAGTTTATATGTATAGCTATGCACGTATATGTGCAATAAGTTTATGTATATATAGCTGCACATATGTGATGCGTATATCTTGCCCTAGAATAGGGCTACTTCTGTGCTTTGCCCTGAGCAGCATTGCTCTGTGGCTGCCTCTTCGCTGTCCTGCAGCGTCGGGCTGGGCGGCTTTAACGCCCTTTGCCTCCCTGTGGCATCCCTTGGGCGCAGGGACACAGGGATGTACAGCACTGGGGAGCTGGGAGCTCGGTCTTGCTCGTGCGTTCGGCAGCAGGGACAGGAGAAAGGAAGAGCAACGTCCCCGGCTGTCCTGGAGCCGCACAGCGTCGTTACGGGGTTAGCAAAAGTTAACCGGTAGCATGGGGGTTGCTCTTTGCCTTCTCGTAAAGTTTTCCAGGCTTTCAGGGCACCTTTGAAATGCAAAAGTAACCTGTGGTTAGGAAGAGCTTTTTCTGCGTATTGTGTAATTAACCTCAGGAATTCATTGCAAATCAAATACTGTCATGTCCAAAACCGATGGACATACGGTCATTCGTAAGAGTTCACTGTTGATAATTAAGTTCCCCCCTGCTTTCCCTGGTGTTTGTGTTTTAAAGCTAGAATTAAAAAAGATTATCAGCCTCTCATAAAGCAGCCCCTATCTGCTCCTTGCTGGTGTAGAGTTGTCTGTAGGTGTTCAGTGGTATAACTGTCACTTGTTGTGGTCAGTTTATTTTTCACATCTCTCTTTGAAGCAGTTCCACTTAAAGCCAGAAAAAGTTGATGGAAAGAGTGCTGCTACCTAAACTGAGCCAGGAATGTCATTGAGGTGTGGGTTTCTGCAGTGGGAGACGAGGTGGGACAGGCTGTTGGTGTGATGTGCTGTGGCTGTAAATGACTGTGGTGCTGGTGATCTTTGCCTTCCCTTTCCATAAAGCATTTGTGATGACACCCAGCTAGAAAGTTGTCGCTGAGCAAGAAATTACTCATTATTTGTGGCAAGAAGAGGTCTGCAAGAAAGGCATTTGGACACTTGAATTATGTTCCTGTTCTCTTGCACTGCTAGCGGTGACAGTGGAAGGAGGTGTATCAAGGCTTCTCACCCAATTTGCTGCATGTTAACCCCCTTCCTTTTCCCTGAGCTCTTTCTGAAAAATGTCCTCTAAACTTAGGTTGTTTTAAATGTTCTGCAAACACAGGCTTGGCAGGTACAGCCTGGGGGCAGCGATGCCCTTCCAGTGGGCAGGTGGAGATGCTGTGATGGTTCGGAGGTGGCTTCGTGGCATTCGTGGGTCATATTGAACTTGGCCTTGAGTAAGTGAGTAGCATGAGGGAGGGCAGTACGCTTGGAAATCTCAGCACTCACAAGGGTTTCTGGTGAGGAGGCTGCTTGGAGGGGAGCTCTGTGTACTGATCCTACCTGCACCTTCAGGGTGCTCCAATCCACCCCCACGTGTTTTGTCCAGCAATGCCTCGTGTCCTGGTCTGCCTATGAAGAGCTACAGAAGGGGTTTGTTCTGACAGCTGTTATCTGTGAATATATCTAGACTTTTTTCCCCTACTAGGCTCATGTTATTGAGCAGTTTCCAGCCCTGTGCGCTGTCCCATCGCCTCCGGGCTTGTGTGCGCGCTGGGCTGGGTCTCGGGTGTGTGCACGCTGTTTTTGGCTTCTTTTCTAGCAGATGGCACTTGCAGCCCTGTTGCCTGTGCACTAGATATTTTCCATCGTAGCAGTGTTGAAAGCCCTTGGCAGCTCTCAAGCCAGTGTTTATTGGCTAATAAAACAAACCTGACAGAGGCGAAAGCCTTGGGGATGGCTCTGTTGGGGTAACAGCGGAGGCAAGGCGGGCTCCTCGTGGTGCTCCTTGGGACTGAGTTGCTCCTGCCCTTTGGCTGTCGCAGGCTGCGTCCCCGAGGGCGCTGCCAGCAGCTAAGCCGGCGGTTCCAGCGTGTCTGGATGCCGCTCGCGGCGCGGTTGCGGAGGGCGCTGCGCGCCGTGGCCCCCGGCAAGCCCGGGTTGTGTTTCAGCCCGGCCGAGCGTGGGCACGGGCCGCCTTGACGCTCCCAGCTATGGGCAGGCGTCTCCGCGGCGTCACCGCCTGCCAAATCTGTGGTAGGAAGCCCCAAATGTCCCGCTGGAGCCTGGCCATATCGAGGCAGCGAGCTGTGGCGGAGCCAGGACACACGTGGCCCTCCTGATCCCTGAGGTCATCCCTTATCCATCACCAAGAGAAAATCCCCCCTCTTCGCACAGGTCCAGCCCTGTCTCATGCTTCTTGACTGGCATGTGGCTGTGCAGCCCTACCCTGTGCAGTGTGTGGGGAGTGTATGGTGAGTGTATAAAGATAAAAGGAGCCAGCTGATTTCTGCAGAGTATAAAAGATGAGTCTGTTGCTTATTAAAGAGTCCCAGGAACTTCTAATGTCCAAAATAATCATGTTGAGGACTGCTACAAGGAAGGTGTGCGTATCTGATGATCATACTGCATGCTCTGCTGCTGCTTTAAGCTGCCCCCATTGCTCTTGGAGACTAACGTCTGAAGGGCGGATTTTGTCCTTTTAAAAGCTTGATTTATTCCCTGCTCTCCCTCTGCACCTTAAATCAGCAGAGGAGTTCATTACCATAGACATGTGCTGAATATCCTATTGCGGGGCTGAACATGCATTAACAATTTCTGTTAAAACTATTTTACTTTCTGAATAGCAACAGGAGAGTCCTCAGTTCTTCCCAGCAGCTCTTTGCCACATGCCATGTATGTGTTAGTGTGTTTCCTCCTATCTCAGCCTGGGACAAAGCTCCCATATATCTATAAAACTGACCATTTTTATCATGAAATGGATCATGCCATGCATTATTTTTGTTTTAATACCACTAAGGTCTCTATTTCTATCATCCTAACAAGAACACTAATTCCCCCAGGAAAGGTGCAGTGTTGGAGTGCATGTTGCTCACAGCAACACTTTTTTGAAGTCACTCCTTGATCTGGCATATGCCAGGTGTGACGGGTGCTTCTTTTGGGGGTCTGGAAAGTTTTTGCCCCATCTGAGTGACTAAAGGTCTCTGCTGTGAACTGCAGTTTATGCATGTGTTTGCTGTTAGCCTGGATACTGCTGTAAGGCTGGTGGAGTAGATGGAGGGGTACCTGGGAGCAGGGTTTGCACAGTCACATGAAAAACACAAAGATCTCGTTTCCTTGTTTTCTTCCTTTAGCAAATCCCCATAAGTATGTTTGTCCAACATCTTTGGCATTACTGCTTGCTGTGGGGCTTGCTTTGCAGTGCCTCTCCTCTTGCTGCCACACTCGCTACTTCCCTATGGATGTGCCGCCTTTCTGGCAGTTTGAGCCACAGACTCGACTGATGTGTGGGTCTCGAGATGGATCCTGCTTCCATCTTTGCTGCTCTCTTGCTGTATGGCCTAAACCAAGTCCAGCTGTGCTCATTTCCCCTTCTGCAGGCTAAATAATGAAATACATTTTTGGGGGGGTTGCAGCTGAAACACTGCTCTAACAGCGAGGAAGATCATAGGCAAAGTACCACTAAGAGGTACCATGTTTCATGTTGACCTCAGAATATTCCCCTCTCCATGCTACAAAAAAACCACTAGAAGTGAACCTGGTTTCTGGTGAATTGGAAGCTGATGGAGTCATCCATCCTTTTCCTCTCCTTCCAAGGAAGCCTGAAGGAAGGAGCAGGCTTTCCACAGCCTGCGCAGTCCGAGCTGCAGACCACGGTTGCTGTGATAACTTTGCAGCTGCTCAGAAAGGCTCTGATCCTGCAGCTCCTGGAGGAAATGATGCTTCCTCTGTTAATCTGTGCAGGGTTTTATAGCAATATGCAGCCCCAGGTTGTCTCCAGAAGTGTTAACCTGAAACTGGTGGTGACTGGATGCAGATGGGACTCATGCCAACAGTAATATCTTTCCTCCTTCCCTCTTTTGCTATGTCTAAAATTTGACACTTGACCACCTGCTTATTCTGTAGTGTGCCCTCCTGAGAGCCATCACAGGCAAAAAATCTGTTTAAAAGTAGTTCCTTGTAAAGGTGGAATCACTCTGCCACCGCCAGAGGGAAATCTCCAGTTCTTGTATCCCTGAGCCTCAGAAAAAAACAGTATCCTCAATGATCTGCATAAGTGTTTGCTCTGGGTGAGCAGAAAGACTGATTTAACTATCTAGATCAGCCCTTTTCTTGCAAATGTCTTGGTAAAGAGTCCAAAAGTCAGCAGAGAACTGACTCCTCCAGCCCCCCTGAGCTTGGTGTTGCCATCCAGCCGAGCCAAGGGACGGAGCCAAGCTGTTCCTCTAATGGAAGCTGTCCATCCACTCTCAAAAATCGCTGCTGCAAAAAGCTTGTCGAGTGGTTTTTCCTCTGGCCGCTGCCAAGATCGGGACTTTCTAATGGTAAACTGGGTCTTAACATGGAGAACAAATTTAGGAAGAAATGACCTGTGCCTGAGATCCTTGTGCTTCTCAAGAGCTGCCCCGTAGCATCAATGTTTTGCTGTCAGTGACTGCGATAGGGAATAACAGGCGAGTGTCTCCCGTGCTCCCTGCTGGGTGTAGCGGGGCTGAGCAGCGCGTCCTCATCCAAAAGGGCAGCACTAATGAAAATGCATTAATGTGGTAAGTGGAAACCTAGTTGGCATGATAATAAGTGCTGTATAAATCAATAAAGTAAATACATCAAAGTGAGTAAAAGCTTTTATAAAGATTAATCATGAAAAATGGCATGAACCTGAGGGTGTCTGCAAAAAGCAAGGCTGTATGTGTAAAATGCATCCTGCACAGTAAAATGGATTTATCTTGAATTGTTTCTTTTTTAGATGGGATAAAACTATAGCTATAGTTCCAAGTGTTGCAGAGCCTTTCTAATTCCTTTTTCATGAAACCATAAAATAATTCAGGCATATGTTTAATAATACTTCAAGTAGATGCTCATCATTTCCTGGTTTAGAGTCCTGCATCTGCTTCTACAAGAAATTACAAATTCTGATGGATCAAAATGAATTTCTTACTGACAGCCAAGCCCATGACACAATGAGAATTTATACCCAGACCCTCAATCTGTCAGCTTGGTTGGGTGTTACTGTTGAATATGATTGAAGAATCTTGGAAGAAATGAGATGTTTGCAGATCATGTAATGTGGTGATACTTGTTTCAGTCCCATTAAGGTAATTTCTAAGCATCATCAATGGATGAGATAAGGTATTCGGTTGACACTTAACAATTTATCTCCTTAAGAATGAAAAAAGCAGCACATGTATCTCTACGTTCTTCTAGGTGCTTCAGGCTTATTTAATTTTTCCTTTGGGGGAAGGAATTGTTTTGCAGAATTGCAGAACACAGTATTTTGTTCTGGATTAAAACAGCTTGTCCAGTTCTGTTTTGAGTTGTGCAGTCTGCTGGACTAGTATTGATACCTGGTGGCAATTAGACCCACGTGTCATAGCAATACCATGGAGTCAGTCCCCTGCTCCATGATCTTCTTCAAACACTTAGGCTGCTTCTCGTGGAGTCATGATTTGTGACTTCTGTGCTTCGGTAGCAGGTAACATGTAGGAGCCTCCTCTGGGTTGGAGGTCTCCTGGTTTGTACGAGGTGCTTCACAGGCATAGTCTTATCCTAGCCCTCTTACCATTAACTTTATAGCATCCTTGGCTGTGCTGCAGCTCCTTGGGGTCTCCTCTAGGTTTGTTATAAAGCACTAAGCTCTTTTATCAGTATTTGGCCAATGATTTATAATGCAGCAGCCACAACCTTGTGTCTCATTGTGGCTAAGTGCCATGCATATGCTATTATTAGAAGATTTTATAATGGAAATCTATCTGTTTTCCCTCTTTTGGTATATCGGTTTTAAAGGATGAGTATTAATTATACTTAATCTATTCATACAAGCAAGACTAATGTTTAGAGTTCTTTTGAAATTTCGAGGCATTAGTTTGAAGACTAAAAACACTCAAGATAATGGGAGATGTGTAAATGCTGATTACTACTACTGAATTTGTTACCTTTTGCAGTCAAACTTCTCAGGAAGTATCATTAATACATATAATACCCTCAAGTTTAGTGTCTTGGATTTTGGTAGGCTAAAAGACAAGAATAAAGCACATGTAGTGAGGCAGTTGCATAGGAACTTCGCAGTTGTAGAAGGTGGCAAATTATTCCCCTAGAAGCTGCCTTCAGCTTCTCCCCTTTTCTTGTGATGTGTCTGCTTTAGTTGGTGTTTTGAGACCCTGTGCAGTATCCTGCCTGTGTGTTGTTCCTGGGTCTCTATTAATAGTGGTGGCCAGCGCGTGATGCCTCTGGAGTGTGTAAATACCAATTTCTGCTCTTCTAATTGCTCTGCCTGCTCCCTGGGGTCATGGTCCTTCCCTCCTCGGAGCGGCTGCGCCGAGAGGACCGTTCCCTTGTCGGAGGAGACAGCCCTCGGTCCCCTGCCCAGGCCACTGCCAAGTCCTTTAAAAGCAAAAGGAGAGGCCCGTTTCCTAGAGCCCCGTGCTGAACCCCATGGTCCCGCATAGCTCGCGCCGTTTTGTTTGGCAGCCGGTTAAAGGGGGTAGTTGGGCGCATCCCTAAGCGTTAATGGTTCGATGTATTCACGGCTGCAACAAGGGCCCCATTCATGGGGACGCCCCGCTCGTTATGCAGGCGAAATTCCCCTTAGTGCTGCTGTGGGATCCGTGTGGATGAGGATGGAGGGGGGAATCGCGCTTGTGTTTGCACTGGGGAAGAGATGTTGTAAAACAGGAGGACTGATTGCATTTTCACAGGTACCTGCGCTTTCTGTGCTTTAAAGTAAGGACAGCAGGAAAAGTGACGCTTGTGCCACTGCTGCAGCCTTAGTCAATAGGTGCATATAGCATCATGATGCTTTTACCAGGGAAACCTTTGGGAAGTTACTAAGTGCTCCAAAATTCATGTTTCCTATCTGAGCCTTGAAGTGGTGACTCGGAGCCTTTAACTGGGGCCACGAAGTTTTTCAAACTTCTGACTCATGCTAATCAGGGTGACAAGATTTTGTGATTTATATACAATATGGGTATTTTCCATAGAAAACCTTCAGATTAAGATTCCTCACTCTTAGGTGCACATCAAAGTGGTGTGAAAGCCATAAAGAAGCTAAGCATCGCCTAAGAAAGCCTTTCAAGTTCCAGAGAGTGCTTGAACTACTAAGGGTTTTGAAGTGCTCTAATCTCTGACATGGGTGACGTGCTAGGCTAGCACTTTTGTGTTTTGTCACAAATCATCCATGCACACAGTGCAAAGGGACCCTGACAAAGTCATTTTACTTTTGAAAAGAGCTGCTGCTTTTTTTTTTCCATACCATTATGCCTCCCATTCACATCTACATGTTTGCTTCCACTTTGTTCAGGTCTAAGTCGTGGGGCATTTGCATAGTCTTCCCTTTGTACTCACTAAATATGGAGTAAAATGAGCAAGATTTGTGCTGTGAAATTAAAGCTCTACTCTTGAGAGATCTTAGGGGCCAAATCCTCACAAAAGGTACAGCAGCATCGTGCTAAGGAGCTGGTGGCCTGAGCAGCTTGCCCTGAGTGCTGTGCTGGGAATGTGGATAAAGGAAGGGTAATTTGATGAAAACTGGGTGTAATTATGAAAATACACTGCTGAGAGCTGCTGAAAGAATAGATTAATACAAAATGCTGCT
Source organism: Tinamus guttatus (assembly GCF_059628265.1). NCBI lineage: Eukaryota > Metazoa > Chordata > Aves > Tinamiformes > Tinamidae > Tinamus > Tinamus guttatus. The sequence continues at coordinate 1,938,029 of NW_028288898.1, forward strand.
GAAATGGACCTGAAGCAATCAGCTGGTGCAGTCCTGCTATTTGCAGCCAGGATTAGCTGTATTTAAATCGCTTATGGAAGATCACTACCTTCCTCAGCTATCTATTCCAGTGCTTAAATACCTTCCAACTTGTTTCTCCTGAGTGCAAAACTTGACTCTCACTAAAATACGGCTGCTTATCGTATCTCTAACACCTGCCTTTTCATGTCACGTTTGTGTACCTGAGAGCTGCTGTGGGGTGTTTGGCTCTGATCCGGTGCTGTGCATGTGCTGCTGCCACAGAGACAGCGTTGAGGTTTTCTGTGCAAATCAATCTGAGACTGGGACACAAAGAAGAAACCACTTCTGGTTATATCTTATTGTGAAGTGAGTTTTGTAACTGTGCTTGCTCTGAAACTGATTTGCGTATTGGAAAAACTGCACCGGTTTAATTGATTTGATGAATGATTTTAAGTCAAGATGCAGTAACACATGAACTGGGCCCAAATAAGGTTTTTCAATGTAAATTTTAGAATATTGCAGTGCAGGAATTGTGTAGCCAGACACAACATGGGCATATCAAATTCCATGCTCGTTAAAGGCAAAGCAACCCCTCACAAAACCACTTTAATAGTGATGGAGAGGAGCACAGAGAACTGATTTTGAGTGATCAAACTGCATAGCACTGAGTTTGCAGGGTGGTTAGTGGCAGTCTGCAGGTTTGCAGCACAACAGCGTGGAGGTACCTGGATGCATTAGGCTTTTATGGAGTGTCAGGGCTGCAATAGTGTGTGTGGATGTATATATATGTACACACACAAGAGTCATTTAGATACATATATGATTCAATCTCAGGGCTACAGAAGAGCTTTTGCTGCTAAGCTGGAACACGCACGTATTCGCCCTGGACTTTGGCAGTAGCCACTTCTAACTATTGTGGATGTGCAGGCAGAAAGGTAGAAACCAGGTTATTGAAAACAGAAGGTGGCCAAAGTTTTAAGGCTCTGGCAGATAGGAACAGTGTTGTGTGGCAGGGGAGAATGCTCTGTCACCTGGGGAAGGGAAGTGTGAGGATCTCCAGTTCAGCCTCCTCATTTAATTTCAGTTCTTTGGGGTGCTGCTGCTTTGGGGTGCTCATGCTGCAGTGTTTAGCAGTGCTTTAGTGTTACCAAAGCAGGGAAATTTGTTCTTTGTGGCTGGAAGAGCAGGGCCAAAGGAGGCTGTTAGAGGACAAAATATGGAACCCAGCCCTGCTCCCTTCCAGGAGCCAGTAGTGGCCACTGAGAGACCTCGGTCTTGTTAGCAGGGCCAGGCTCTTGCTGGTTCATGTTTGGGGAGCAGCACCCAGCATCTCGTAACGCTGCCCTGTGCCTGCAGTTGAAACGGGTCCCTGCAGCCCACGAGAGGAATCGGGTGCACAGAGGAGCCCGTGCTCTGTCAGCCTGCACAGCTGAGAGCTGGCATGAGCTTGAAGGGCAGGAAAACAAAACACATTTAAAGAAACTCCCCCCAAAGCAGGGTAGAGATCTAAAAACCGAGGTGAGAACATTGCTGTCAGAGTAATGCTTTCAAACTCCTGGCCTTAAGAGGGGCTAGATCTTAGTCACCTAATCTTAGTTTTGAAGTCTGGAAAGAATATCTGTTGCTATTCAGAGCAGCTCAGAGTTGTGTTTGGTTCAAGTATTGCCCTTTCAGTTTCAAGCTTGAGGAATCAGATTTGCTCTTCCTAATCTGTGTTGCCCTAGATAAGTTGAGGGGGAGGAACACTTGCCCTGCTCAAAAAGCAGCGGTGGCTTCACAGTACCTGTTGGTGCATAAAGTGCAGTTTACATTTAGTACAGTGTATAAAGTCCTGTGGCAGCCCAAAGGCTTTAGGAGCCCCTCATGAAGGGTTTGCCTCTCTCTTTGTCCACAAACCAATCGTTACTTCGTGGTTGCTGTTGCCCTGAGGAAGGAAGTGCCAGTTCACATCTGATCTCAGAACAACCAGAGCGTTGTCTGTGGTCTAGGTGGGCAGAATAGGGCAGAGGAAAAAGGAAGGAGTAAGGGCAAAAGGTCATTCCCGCTCCTGACTTCTTCAGAGGATCCACATGCCCAAATGGAAGTACTGTCCTGGCCTTTTAATCTCACCGGGCATGGATTAGTTTTCTAAGGGGCCCTTGCTGCTTTTTGGTCTACTTCATTTCATCACCAACTCTCCCATGTGTCTGGGGATTTGACTCCCATCTCCCATGGATTTTAATGGGATGCATGCAGCCAAAATCACAACTAATTGCCTAAAATCAAATGCCTGTTATGACATGAATCTGTTAGGTTATTACAATGCTTCCAAATTATAGTTCATTGCAGGTTCATTTTTGATTGACTTTTGTCTTTCGTGCAATGGGAAGCTGCAGCTGGGGTTCCCGACAGTGCTACTGGCACAGGAGCCATTTGGGACCCCAATCCCATTGAGCTCCCATGAGTGTTAATGTCCTCCTCGCCTGCGGAAGCAGCACCGTGTCCTTTGCCGTCTGCCTGGGATGGCCCTTGGTGGCCCTGGGTGTCCTCGCTGACACCCGTGGGTGCTGAGCCGAGCTGGGAGCTACTGCTCTTCACTGGGGAGGCCAGTGCAAGGGGTGAGTACTTGCCAACATAGCATCAGCTGCTTGGCCTGCTTTGAGCCCTGTCAGTGTTTGCGATGCCTGTTTGGTCAATAGTCTCAAGGTGCTCATCATCCTTTTCTCTACATTTTGGGGTTTCTATAATTTCTTCCCCCATCTCCCTAAAATTAGAGGCATAAAATGGAGAGGAGAATGGAATCCTAAAGGAGTTCATTGGTATACTGGGGATAGCATGGATTTAAAGCTTATCCAGTAGACTTGTTTATACCTTTGGTGCAAGATGTTAGAATGAGAATCGGCCAAGCTGAGCACTGGGCTTCATATATGGTTTTCAAGTGAGATGGTTTAAAAAAAAATCAAGATTTGGGGGCATTATGGGAGGCCCAGGGAAAAGTTTCACTCCCCTCTTGAGTACTCTTCATTTCAGTGTCCCCTTCTGAGGCTGCTGGTCAAAGAGTTACCAGTCCCTTTGTCCCTTCAGGTTTTTCTTCTTTTTCCCCCCACTTTCAATCTAACCTTCTTATACACTTTTATGTTGACAGCTGCAATGAGAGAGAATAAGAAATACAATCGAAAATGGACATATCGATGCTATGGAAATTTTCTTTGCTGTGCTACCTTGTATGATTCCTACTGCAGGAAGAAGAGAATATTAGCAAAAATTCCTACTGAAAAAAGGTTGTCTGTCACTGCTAAAACAGCCGGCGTCAACATCTGAATTATCATTAGGCTTCAAAGTTGAGATGAATGAGGCAATTCACACCTTTCATGAAGCGATTTCACTTCATCTCCCTGTAGCCCCAGACAGACAGCCCAGTATTGATTTGCATTCAGAAGTTTTCTTTGTAACTGTGCTGGGCTAGAAACTCATGACTTTGATTTAAAAACAATTTCAATTTTGCTGTAAAGACTGTAGTCCAGAGAGTTACCTATGTGTTTTAGTTGAGTTTTCTCCATATTTAGTTTCTGTTGCACTTCCTTGAAGGACTGCAAGTCCCAGTTCTGTGACAGTGCACTGCTTTTGCCACTGGAGAGAAATGCAGTTCATTGTCCTGGGAAGTCATGGGGAAGGAAGATATTCCTTTGAAAATAATTTGTATATATTTATGACTTGTATTGGTAGGAAAAATGGATGGGATTGTATTTTCTGCTGTGAAGATGCAAGACATAATGATGAAGAGTGATAGTAGGCTCTTGAAATTTATGGAAGCTCTTGCAATATTTCCTCACCTGTGTGCTATGGTCATGTGTTCACCCCCTAAAGGACTCGACTGTGGCCTGATGTGAAGCCTTTTATTCAACACTAAGCAGCCTGTGGGAGTACAAGATCAGGACATATGGCACTGTCGTGTGCAGGAGAGGCTCTTGCTTGTGACTTGCATGATCTGCAGCTTTTGCACGAGGGAGCTGCTGCTTCCCTCACTCGGCTCTTGGCTCTTCTCTCAGGAAGCCCTTGCAAGACCATGTTGTGGTGGTTGCAAACAGCAGGATGCAACACCCGTTGCAACTGCCACATCGGTTTGCAGAGGGGCAGCCTGGCGTTGATATCCAGCATTTCCAAGGAAAGACTTTGAGTCGGGGGAGTGGCACAAGCAGGTCAGTTCTTGCAACAGCTCCAGCTGCTTACGAGGAAGCCGTGGCCTGGGAACATGCCCTGGCCACTGGGTTCCTCACAGCAGGGAGAAGGGTAGGAGGGCACCCTGTTTGAGGAGGGTGAAGAGAGGTCCCAAGAGGAAGTCAGGAGATGGAGTTTTCTGGGAATGCAGTGGCATTCTGTGTATGTTAGTGAGACATGTTGTGTTCCTGTCCAGGTGTGAAGGAGCTTTGGGCAGGTTACGAGCCATGGTGACAAAGCTAAGGAGTCTGGCCAAGCACCAACTGTGGGAAGAGGGCAGAAAGCATTTTGGAAAGCGGGCTAAAAACCAGAGTGAGAGCTGCAAGAGCAGGCAAGTGACACAGGGAGATGGGAAAAAGTGAAACACTCAGCAACATGCCTAACAAGGCTTCTTTGTGCAGATGCTGCCCTTAGGACTTGTGTATTTTGGAGAGTTCCTGCTCTGGAAAGGGATCAGGGCCAGTGCCTGTTGGCCTCCAGCTGTCATGCAAGCTGCAGCCCTCGCTGATGCTGCCAGCTCGCTGCAGTTGTGACATCCAGTGCTTTTTGCTGTTGTTTCCACTCCGTTAAATTTGCTGGCATAATCCCATGGCTGTCAAAGTGGTCCTCCCATTTTGTATTTATCTGTAGGCGTATGTACATATTTTTGTACATTCCCTTCAACTAACGCAAGGTATTCTGGCTGGCCTGGAAGTAGCTGCACATGCCAGTATTGCAGTAGTAGGTCATCTAAGTAATGCTTTATGAACTATAGGTGTTAATCCTTTAGTGTTGGTGATTTTTACCTGGAGCAGCATTTCTGATGGTGGCCTTAATGGTGCTCCAGTGTGCTTTAGAATAACAGTGAAAGTCCTGTGTTCAAGTTAAAGAAAACTTCTGTTCATGTTTTATGATGTGAAGGGAGATATTAGGCAAAGGGAGATTTTCATTGCTAATGTTTTCTAAAGTGTGCATGCACCTTTGTGAGATGTATAGAGAGCAGGAACAAATCTGGGTTGTGGGGGCAGGCTCACTTCAGCAGGTCTGCAGCCTTTGGGCCTTGCAAGGCCTTTTAACATGCTGTTTGCATGTGTAACCTTTATAATAGAGCTGGTAATGGGATTGTTTTTATAAAATGGTGAGAAGAGATGGAAATAAATGGATAAGTTGTTTCCTTATAGTCAGAAAGGAACCTTTTAATGAGGTCTCGATGACACAGTTAATCTGAGGCAGAAAGAGCAGACATCTCCCTGTGATTTAGGGGTCCGGAGGGTCCCCGCAGCCTGTCTGGATTTTCCCTTTGCTCACGGGGTTGCAGACTAGCTGCTGTTTTAACATACTGCTCGCTTGCACCAGCGCGTCCTGCTCTCTGCAGCCGCTCTTGTGGATGGCTTGGTGACTTCACTGCAACCCCTGGCACGTAGCTGCCTGCATTTCAACTGCAGGCAAATTAAATGACAACTGTTAGACTGTGCTTAATTGCTGACCGTTCCTGGGGAGGAGGCAGCAGCTGCCCGGGAGGGCCGAGCTCAGGCCAGCGCGTTGGCTGCTGCTCAGTTGGGCCGCGCTTGGCGCGAGCAGCTCCTGGGCGCGGCGCCACTGAGGCGGCGTCCATGTTGGTCTGCAGAGACAGTGCAGGGCAGGGAAGTGTGGGGCTCTGGATTAGGGCTTTGTTTGGAAATACTGCTGGGAAGATTGGCAGAATATGAAGGTATAAGCACTACTGGGGGATGAATTGCACTGTGCTGGTCTCTGGTTAGGGGTAGCTGAGGTCTAGTCCCTTCAATGGGAGCTGCAGGCCCTGTTTGTGCAGGTTGGCCTGTGTTTGAGGGTGAAGGGTGAGGGTGAAGGCTTGGCTGCTCCAGAGCTGCCTTTTCTGCCTTCGCAGCAGGCTGCCCCTTCCTCTGGGGACTACATGTGTGCGCTCGTTCAACTAGTTTAATGGCCAAAGTCTCCTTGCCTTGACTTGTACCAAAGTCCAGAGCAGAGCCCTGACCTCTAGCGATCCAGAACAAAATTGAACTCAAACCAGAGACCTGCTCCCAACCTGCCTCCCCGAGCAGAGCTCATCAGGGGTGTTCTGTACTCTTGGCACCCTCAGCAGTTCATAACTGGGGTAGGGAGGTGCTTTTGGCATGGACAACGTGTTTTTAGGTTGCGGGAGAGCTGTAAATAGGGGTGGTTGTTGCTTTCCAAAATATTTTTGTTGTAGACTAGGCAGTAGTATGATTTTCTTGCTTTTTCTTTGTGTGTTTTTTTTTTTTTTTATTGCCTCCTAAAGGCAGTGGTGCAGTGTAATGCTGTTCCTTTAGATACCGAGTGGATATTACTGGGTGGGTTTCACCTCTGCTGCAGCCCTGGGGCCTGGGAATGGCCATTGTGCCCCTTCTCTGTTGCTGCTGGTAGCTCACGGTCTCTGAAAATGCCAAGTTGCCTCTATTTCAGTGGTTTGGTGCTTGCTCTCTGTCCTTGTGCTGGTTCTTGAAGTGTTAAGTATTCTCTCCTGCAGTCAGCATGGGCAGGTGATAGTGCCCAGCTTGAACACGGGTGCAGAATAAGTGAGGAGAATTAGGACATGTGATGTTATCTGGATGTAGGTGAGAGTCATAAAATAAATTGGTGCCCTGGAGACAAAAACAGAGTTTTGCAATGCTGTTCCTTTCAAGTTTTATTACAGTGGTTATTGTTTTGGGACTAAGAAACATAACCTTCCTTTGCACCATAACAATAAGTATTTTAATTATTGTGTTTCTTTCTGTTTGCCTCTATTAGATTCAGATCTACAGATCTGTCAACACAGAGCACCAACATGCTGCACCAAAAAGATGGAAGAAAGCTACCAGGCGGCTGTCCGGAGGGAGAGGACGCAGAATATCCAGGCTCTGAACTTTGAGCTGAAATACATGATAGTTGGTCATATCACAGCCTTTCAAGGTAGGAACCCCTCAGCTGCTGCAGTCTCATGATGAGTGACTTACAGAACTATCCTGCATAAATAATGGGAAGATTATTCTTTTTGTTTTTCTTTTTCTATTCTCAATTCATCACATGCTCTAGTCACCAGTTTGTTTTACTTCCCTCTCTTCAGGATCCTCCTTTCCTAAAAGGGTGAGGGCACTTAATCTCGGCTGGTATTTTAAGCATATGCCTAAATCTAATTAGGAATAGATTTAAGCTTATACCTTGTTCCTGGAATTGTTGAAAAAGATGGGCATGGATTTTTTGAGATGTTTTAAAAACATTTCAAGTGCCCAATGGTTGTTTATGCCTTTTGAGTCTCTCCTGTAGTCAAAGCAATTACAAATGCAAAAAGCTGAATTAAAATGCATTACTTGGTTGATGCTGAAGAATGAGAGCTCTTAAACATTTAAAGCGAGGAAATGGCTTTCCTTGTGTTAAAATCTTTCACTAGCTATTAGGTCACAGGAAGACCACTTAATTTTCAAGAGTTATGTCTGTGCAGTTTAATGTGAATGCAGGAAAGACTCTGCATTCAGTCTCTTCCTGTAACTGCCTGTTCTCAAAGCTGTCCTGCTCCAACAGGTTGATGTTGGTCTACATAGTTTCTTCATATAGGTGGTTCCTGAGGACTTTTCTTCAGAAAGGCATTTAAGCACAGGCTGTGACCTTGACAAATATGAGAGTTGATCGATTATATCAATTGCTGAACTGACTGAATTGAGCTTGCTGACTTCTTTGGGACTAATTATGTGGTTAGTTTGAACTCTGCTTTGCTATATTTGGGACTGAGTGCTTGGCACTGTCATGGAATGGGTTTTGAAAACTGGCCAGTAGCTGTGAAATTATGAAGTGTTGAGGTCCAAATGATTAAACCTGTGGGTACAAGATGTGTGTGTGTGTGCCTTTTAGCACACAGTAGCTCTTTTTGTCTAGTTTCATCCATTTGGGTGAAAAAAGTATTTGATATAAATAAGGAAAGCAATGGAGAGTAAATGAAAGATAACTTATTGTCTAAAATTGGACAGGAGGAAATGTTGGAAGTTGGATGTGTCGAAAACGCAAGATGAATTTGACTCTGCTCTTGGCTATTCCCCTCTGTTTCCTGCTTTTTAAGTATAAGGGGAAGAAATGGCATTTTGGTTTATTTTGCAATTAATCTGGGAAAGTATTTCATTATCCCACATGGTTTAAGAAGGTGGTTGCAGGGAATTCTGGAGGAGTGCCGTGGTCAAAGGGTGATGGGCTTGGCATTGTTTAATGCGGGTGAGTTATTCAAGCCATCTTTTGGTATCATGGTGGAATTAAGGTAAGGTCAGAATAGATTAACCCAGCAGCCCCTCTAGGTCAAGCCGGCAGCTTTATTGTCCATTGCTGATGAAGGCTTTTGATGAAAAGAAAGAAATGGCTAGACATTTCACACAGTTTAAATTTACAAGCGTTTTCCAGAAGTGGGTAAACAGGTTGGTGGTTGTGACTTGTTATGCCTGACTGTCGGGCTGCGCTAGGTGGGAGCACTTGATGCAACTGTGCTGTATTGATGAGAGCTGCCTTTGTCCTTTGGTTTTGCCACAGGTGTCAGTGAAAAGCTTCTCTTTATCCTGTGCTGTATAAACATTCTGTTGCTCAGAGTAGTACTATGTGAGACATGTACTGAGAAGGAGGATTTTTGCATTGAAATGTGTCCTTTGAGTCTATTTTAGTTTGTTACTATTTTGCATGATAAAGTGTGACAGACAAAAGAAGATTTAAAGTCTCAAATTCCATATTTTATTGGTTCTTACGTGCCTTTCATATTTTTTTTCCAGCAATGGGAAGGAACTCAGACTTGCCAAAAAGATGCCATTTATTCATTTGTCTGGGGTGGTCTTTGAGGTCTACATGCACAATTTACTTGCACATATATGCACACATACACATAAAATATTTTTCTTTTGAGTATTGTTAGAGACAAAGTTGTAGTTGGTCTTGCTGCCTACTGCTGAAGCAGTAGTGGCAGAGCTTGAATTTCAGTTTCGAGACAGCAACATGTTCTTTCAGAGGGCTTACATTTTTGGAGTTCACCTTCTGTCATGATTTATTGACATAGAAATTATGAACTTGACAGCATTATCTTGTTTTTTTTCTTTCATGGAAATCAAATGTCATTGGCTGCTGAGGGCCTTCTATTAAATACCTCAAGTATTAATGGGAAGGAGCTTTCTGATGTGAGTAGGAGTTATGATAAAGGTTTGATAAGTATTCCCTGTATGCTGCCTGGGCATTGTAGTCTGACGTTTCAGTTGCGGACAGGAGAGTCCTTTTTTCTTTTTTAAATTGAGTAATTCTGCCCACAGCCGAAATAAGACAATTTTCATAGGTGCCAGAGTTGTGCAAAAGAATTAGTTTGTAAGTGTCAAACAGCCCCCAGCTGTGGGCAGATGTGTTATATTTGGGCTAGTGCCTGTTTCATATGGATAGCCGGAGCACTGTGGGGCAATCCTGCAATGTTTCCTCATCTTGATTTTTCAGTACTGGCAAACTAGTGCTGGCCCAAACACTTCATAAATTCCACTTCTGTGTGGCTGTTTTTAGCTTGAACTGCAGTCAGTGATGCTGTTGCTGGAGTAGCTGATCGGAGCAGCAAAAGGTGCCACTTGACATCAGTGAGGGACTGTAAAGGTTCTTGCTCCCTCCCTGTTAGTAGCAGGAGAGAAGAAGGGAGCAGGGATGAAGGGCCGATCAGGATGCTAGGGAAGCGCCTCATCCGAACTGGCTCAGGGAGAAACCTAATGTGTTGGCAAAAGGTGCCTTGAGGGTGACCAGGTCCCGGGTGAAGGCTTCCTGGGAAGCTGGTGCATTCACTTCTGCTTGATGTTAAATTCTGTGGTCTGCCCTAAGTCATGACCATGGTGTTAGCCACTCTACGCGTGTGTTGTTTGGACACGCGTCACTCCGTGTGGAGTCACAGGCCGGGTGAACGAGCAGAGGGGACACACATGCACGCCGCAGCGTTCACGAGAGCAGCGCAGAGGGGGAGCACCGAGTGATCCCAATAAGCTGTGGTCTGGCTCTTTTCAGGTGGTTCTGTTTGGGCCGCTCTTTGGAGCGGGTCATGCTGTCGTGTCTGGAGATGTGCCCATCTGTGTCCCCCTAGCTCCTGTGGCTGCAGCCTGTGACACCCTACAGAACCGCTGAAGCAAATGATCCCACGCGATGCTTTCATTTCACAGTGCGCTTTCTCCTTTGACAACCACAATGTTCTCCTTTGAACTTAGTGGGTTTTTTCTGCCTTTTTTTTTGTGCTTTTTTTTTTTTTTTGTCTTGCATGTAAGCAACCAATTGCTGAAGCTTCTCTAGCTTTGGTTTTTGAACAGATCAATTCCTTCTTGGCGATGCTACGTGTTACTTGGTGCAGTCACGTTCCTCTTCCCTGGCGCAGTCCGCGTGTTCCCTGGGGGCACTTCCAAGCCAGGCAACTTTGGTGGTGGATTAAAAGTGGCATGGGCAGACGTGCAGGCAGAGCTGCTCTCAAGATGTATCCAGAGCCTGATAGGAGAGCTGTATTGCTGACAGACAGCAGAGCCCCTGTCTTCCCTCTTTCCTGTCCTTTCAGAGAGCACTGAGTTGCTGGCCAAGAGTCCCTGAAAGCTCCATCCTGCTCTGGTGCTGAATGCAGAGGCTGGTTTGAGGTGAGGAGGATCCCACCAGTGGAAGCTCATCTGCTGTGCTGACGGTCTCTGCAGAGACATGGAGCAAGATACAGGCAGCCTGCATCATTTTGGTCACCAGATAAAGCAGGGATCAGAGATGCATGGGAAGAGCTTTGAGCTCAGCTATTTCAAAAATACTGATTTCTCTTTGCTGTGAGTAGCTTTACTTTTGCAGCAGGCCATAGGAGTTGTTCACTCATGGGCACTGAAGGGAAAGCTCTCATGAACAGAAACACAGTGGTGGTTAGGTTGTTGTTCCACATGGGTTCATTCTCCAAAATAGCCTTCACTTTCCCCTATCTTGGTGGGGGCTTGTGGTTCTACCTCCTCTCAGCTAGAGAAGGGCAGATCAACTTGCTACCACTGTGCCCCCTCACCCCAGCTTGGAGGGCTTTGGAGAAGCTGTGGGCACATCTGTGCATGTGGTAGGGAGATGCTAATTTTGCAGTGATATAGAAAATAGAAGTTGCAATGGTGTTGCAGTGCAAATGCACGTTATGTTTTACCCTCTTGGCATTGGGCCCAAGCAGATAGCTGGGAAGACGAAAATGAGAACACAGTGGAGATGTGAGCAAGGATGTGGCTTGGACTCCTGGTTCTCAATTAAATACCTGAAGGTTAATGTCCTGTTGCTCAAAAAGGTCTTCAAGCATGAAATTCCCAATCAAGCATCCCTCTTGGTGAATGGGCAGAGCCCAGTGGCTTTTGGGATCATCATGCAGTGGACACTGATTGATACCTGTTCCAGCTGACCTGAGCATGCCCAGAAATAAGCAACTTGGCACAGAGGTGCTCGGAGCTGTAGCGAGTCAAATGCATTGCACGTTTTAATGTGCCAAGTCTGCAGAGCTGCAGACCTTGGTGTTGAATTCAGAAATACCTCCTTGAAATAGGGGTGCCTGGTTAACCATGTTGATGTGCAGTGAGATTTACAAACCAAAACTGGCTTGGCTGGAGAAAGGCACTTTGGTTTGGAGTTAATTACTGTATGAAGTGTAGTCACAGTGCTGGAAATGGATGCAGTCCAAAATCAATGAGCTATTTAAAACAAGAGAAAACTACCCAACTATCATCTACCAAAACCCTGCCTGTGGTTTGTTATTTACTACTAGCTTATTTGGAAAGCAGCAATGCTGTTATTCTCAACAGTCTTTTTTTGCAAATCCATAATACTTGGTCTTCTATTCAAACAAATCTTACCCACCTCTTTCTGCTTGTGTAACTCCACTAAGGAGGGTTTTGTACCCTGTTAACCTCATAGCTGACAGTTGGCCATGATGTATAATTTTGTCTTGGCTCATTACAGAAGTGGCTCCCTACAGAGATAGGAAAGAGGCTCCAGTAAAATTTTAGTGTCCGTTTTTATGTGCTGTTCTTTCCCATTCCACTGGGCCAAATGGAGTGTTTCTAGCTAGAGCAGAAGCTTGGAAGGCAGGCTCAAATATTTGAGTCTTGTGTCTTATTTTTTAGAAGTAAAATAGTTTCTAGTTGAATTCATTTGTTTCCATCCCAGGTGAGTTGATTTCTATTCTATTCATGGTTTTAGAGTCCAGGCATTGCTAAGCGTTCAGTGGTTGCATATGGGTTGGGGGAAGAGGGTGCTAAGTTCCTTCTATGTGTACTTTTCTCAGGAAAAAGAATGAAATTATAATTTGCAATGTGCAATATTCCCTAATGCTCTCAACTTTTTATCTTCTTAAATACAAAATGTAAAAGAAAATCTTTGAGATGTGCCTGGGACCTTGAGTAAATATTACAGATATGCTGTGAATGGTGATTATTGAATTTGCTGCGCAGCGTGCGTGCGTTTGACCTCTAAATGTCTCAGGTGGAAAGCAGTTCTGCTCTTGACTGAAGGATGACCTGAGGGCCTGGGCAAGGAGCGACTCCTTGGGAGTTTGTGCGTGCACCTTAGCTGAGGTTTGAGAGACTGATGTTTCATATCAGTTTGCAAGAGAGTGAGGGAGAATGTCAAGGAAGGCTCTGAAAACATTATTTTAATGCCCAGAGGTGATGAAGAATATCTAGAAGGTTAGAAATGACTAGGAATAGAGCTGTTTTGCATGTAACATGGGAATATTGTGTGGTTTTGATTTGGCTCCCCCCCGCCCCTGATTCCTACAGGCCTGCAGTAACAGGTAGGAAAGGCATAAAGAAAACAAGGGCGAAGGAGGCTACAGAAGACCTGTCGTGAGTAAAGATAGGAAAAAAGGCTGTTGGGAGGGTAGTTGGTGCTTCTCTCTGGTATTTAGCCATGGAGAAGATTAAAACCCTTAATGTCAGCTTTTGCTCCAGTATAAAACCTCTCTGCAGTGGTGGGCAAGCCAAGGTGCAGGTCAAGGCAAGTGAAGGGAACTGTTGCTTGGTGTTGGGTAAGAAAAGGGGAAAAAGTGCTAGTGCCATTAAATGCAGAGCTTGGTCTCAGCTGAGAAAGTAGCTGAGCTGCATGCACACCTTCAGAAGCTGATTTAGTGTACCAAAATATTGTGCTCCTTTCCTGTGTACTGTCAGACTCTGCTAGTGGCCAGTGTTTGAGATGGGATAGAGCGATAGTCTTGGGTCTCAACATAAGCCCTTTGTGCTCATTGCACTCTTAAATGAGACATGCAGTCTCCTTAATCAGCCATGCAGTAGCAAAAGCATGTCATTTTGTCCAAATATATTGGTCAGCGAAAGTTGAGCACAACTAAAAACAACTCCTTGTTGGTTCTGTTTTTTCTTTATCTTTCTTGTTCAGACTGAGTCTAGCTGTCTGGAGTGATTCATGCTTTGCATCATGGCCCTCTTCAATCCTGGACTTTTTCTTTAGATGCAACCAGAATGTATAAATCCACAAGATTTTTCCTTCAGAAGATCTCTAAAATGCTATTTTTCTTCATTCTCCACACAGTTAAAATCTCATGAACACCCCTAGCACATTTATTTATAAATCGTCTCATCTTTCCAAGCGTGATGTGATGTTGCGAATGCCCATTCAGCACCCTGCAGAAAAGATGACTTTCCCAGTCAACCCTGACCATATTCTCTGACTCAGTGACGTTGCTACTCTGGCTTCTAAAATACACTGGGAAATACAAAATAAAAAGTATAATCCAGTTCTGCCATAGTCTCATTTAATTTGTGAAATGTCAGTTACTGGTCAGTAAGGGTAGCCTTGTCAAACGGCTTTTGTCCTTTGTGTGCTGCCTTTCTTGCTCAAGGAGTTGCACTATTAAAGATCCTCAGCAATTCATTGTCTTCCTTTAAATCCCCTCTTAACTCTCCTTAATGTCCAGATATACAAAATGCCTGCAAAAGGGCGAGCCAAATCATGCCGAGTTGCCGTTGGTGGTGCCAACCAGGTTAGTGCTGCCGTTCCCCCTTTGGTTCCTTCCTCCCCTGTTTCTGGTCTGTAATTTGCCTATTGACAGCTCTGAGACAGGCAACATCTTTTATCCTAGGTCTCTATGGTACCTGGGTTCCCCCTGGTTCATTAATATCCTTAAGTGCTGCAGTAATGCAAATAACCAACTTATTTCTTTTTCTGAATGTCTCTGAGTGCATTAGTGTATCCTGCCCTTCACTCAAGTTAGTCGGCTTTTCAGGTACCTGAAAATATTGGCATGTAAAAGAATACAAGAAAAATGAAAGGGAGGAACAATGGAAGGAAAAATGTTTTTTATCAGAAAGCAATGACTTTCAGATATGTTTTCAAAATAGCAAGTTCAAGTGGAAAACTGAATGAAAATCTAGCAGGAGCACTTAATCCTCACTGTGGATTGTACATCAGTATTTGCAGATCTGGTAACAAAACACATGTCCAGAGAAGCCTTTGTAGCATAACCTAAATCAGGGGCCGCATTGCAAATAATTGATTTTCCCTTAGACAGGGGGAAGACCTTGATATGAAGCCCCCTTGCTCAGCACCCTGGGACGATCTTCCCCGAGGCGCCGTGCGCGTCTTGGCTCCTCTAAGCAGCGCCCGGCTGCTTTTCAGGATGCCCCGTGCACGGCTGTGCCAGGGGTACCTGAGAGGTAATGTAAGTCCAGCCAGAATGTCCTCCATGGGTTGTTGTTATGTACTTGTGAACAGCAGATTTGTTTGGCTGGTTGTTAGCGGTGTATTGCTCTGACTATGAGGCAAAAGCATTTTGTTTCATAGTTGTTACTTTTAGAAGTGATTAAATGCACATTTCATAGGACTGTTGGAGTCAAAGCCTTGAAAGGAGGTAGTATTTCCATACCAAGTGGTGAGAGAAATATACATTAAACATGTCTGAAAGGAAGTAAGAAGTCATCTAGGTAGGATAGCATCTATGCAGCCTGCACTGTCACATGCAGACTTGCTGCTGAGTGTCTGGCTCGGGCTGACATCTGATACCCAGCGGGTGGCAATTTTGAGCAGGGACAGTGTCTTCACTTCCTATTTATAGCGGTTCTTGTGCTGTGCATGGGGCACCTCCTTGCTAGGACAAGGAATCTAATGAACGTGTGCATCACGTGCGTTCATCTTACATCCCTGTGTCCGTATGTGACCCACCGGTTGTTGCAGTTCCCTTTTGTTTCCTCTCTGTTCCTTCCAGGCCCATGTCCAGCTGTTTGTGGACATATGTAAAAGTATGGTGGAAGGTACATGAATAAATTACTGATCAATCCAGACAGAGAAGGAACCAAAGTAGAGGACAGGACCAAGTGGTCCTTCCAGGAAAGGAAATGAAGGGAAATCCACAAAGAGCGGAGCAAGCGCACGAGCTTGAGGGCTTGGCTGCCTGGGGACGCTTGCTGCCAGCAGCTTTTTTGTGACAGTGTCTTGGGGAATTTGTTTGCTCTAGGCCTTGTGCTGGATCTGGCCATGCTCTTCTCCACCATGTGGCTGAACCTTTACAGTGGCCTATAGAACAGGAAAAGCATATTTTAGGCAGCTCGTAGTTGCAAGACCTTTGAGGAAGCCTATAACCTTTCAGTTTGCAGGGCGCGTTTTCCTGCTGACTGTAGACTCTGTAGAACTTGATTTGAGGGTGAGGGGGTGGTCGTAGATGGGGGAAGTAAAATAAAAGCTTTTCAAATTAATTGGCATTAGGACGTAGGTTTTCATTATTTTATGACATTCTGTTAAGAGACAGTGTACAACTTGAGCTATTTCAGGAGGTATTTGCAATGCAGCCTGTCATTTTAGCTATCCTGTGAAGGCTTCTCTGGACATGGTCTTTGTGAGCAGATATGCTTTGCAAGGCAGTGGTTTACAGTCCACAGTGAGGACTGTGAATAGTTTATTGTAGAGCAGCATGTGTATGTGCCTTTTCAATAATGCTATGCGATATAATGCCTTATGTATATCCTATGTGTTTGTTTACATCTATTTTTAAAAAGACAGGAGTGGGAGCCATGCTGCAGGGTTGGTGTCTCCACACAGCCAGGCAGGTAGCAGCTGGGGGGGAATAAATACCCTGCAAGAGATGCAGCTGGTGGGCAGGCCAAATCCAGGCATGGGAGCCAGGACTGCTGCTGTGCGTGCGTTTAATGGGTTCCTTGTGTGCTATCCTGCGTGCTGCTTGGAGCCGTTCTGGCCTGGGTCACTGTGCAAAAGTTGTGGCAGAAAAGGTGGTTTCTCCCCAGAAAACCTTCTGCCACCTCCCGCTTGCACAGAATCCCCTAAGGAAAAGCTCTGGCACATGGGGAAGGAACTGCCCTTTTCCTGTGATGTTTAAATGAAAAGCTGCAAATTGGGTTGTCTTCTTGCTTGGCTCGCCAGGGAGTGATCCAGAGACTTCCAAATAAGTGATTTTTGTTAGTGTAGCAGGACAAGTGGAGAAGACCTCATGCCCATGAGCAAGGAGGGGAAAAACTGCGGAAATGGCTGTGCCAGCCAGGAGCATCAGCTGCCCTCCTGGAAGTGCAGGTTATTTCTTAATACCCTCATTGGTGTCACCTGGGCAGCTCAGAGCTTCACTGCTTGGTGCTCTGCTGGGTCCCCCAAAGCCTCTGTGAGGGACTGGGGCCCTTCAAAAAGAGCCTTTGGGTTCAGGCAGGCCCCACGCATGCACTTGATGCCAAACGTGTCACTTGAGTGCGAGTTTCTTCATGGGGAATTGACCTCTGCCACTCTGTAACTGTGAATAATCCTTAATAGCGTCTGTCATGCAGATAGTGTTTCTTTTACTTACAGTTAGTAGTAATGAACCTTTTAGTAGAAAAAAAACGGACTGAAATTTAATCCTAAAATCTTTTAAAAACTGAGGCTTGACTTTTCCTGTGTGATGCACGAGGCGCAAGAGGCTCTCCTGATTCAGCCCTCGTCTTCAGCAGCACATTGAGCCCCCGTAGCCCCCAGTACGGGGAGTAGCTGCAAGCTTGCATGTATCAAAAATGCATTTGGGGAATATATTTTCACTTTGGAATTTGTTAAACCTCATGCTTCAAAAAGATCAATTTCTTCTAGTGTAGTTGTCTGCCAAACAATAGCTGGAAAATATAAACATTTCTGAATTTATTTCCAACAAAAGTGAGTTTTGGGGGCAGTTGTAAATGAATGTGAAATTAAAGAAACAGTAAACTACCTCTAGGAGGAAGAGTCCTTTCAGCCCAGATTGCTTTGCTATTGATTTTTCTTTTCCTCTCAGCAGTGAGCAGATCAATTCATTACTCCTTTAAAAATGTATTGTCTTGAATAAAGACAAAATACCTCCTTTGGTAGGGATCCGTGCAATTAAACTTGGGGAATAACTTCCCTGCTTCCCGAATTGGCTGAAGTCTAACTGATGCCATGTTTTTGTGTGGATGGGCCACTCTGTCTAATGTATATGCCAAGACTGGGAAGAATCCCATGTTTTTCGCCCTGCGGGGAGCAGCGGTGCCTCCGAAGGTGAGTCCTGGGTGCTGGGGAGGTGCCGGATGCTCCTAGGGTGCCATCTGGACCCTGCTGTGGTGCGGGGGCTGAGCGTGGATGCAGCAGCACCGTGACCTG
The DNA here is from genome assembly GCF_059628265.1 of Tinamus guttatus. Lineage (NCBI taxonomy): Eukaryota > Metazoa > Chordata > Aves > Tinamiformes > Tinamidae > Tinamus > Tinamus guttatus. The sequence goes on from NW_028288898.1 coordinate 1,955,798, forward strand.
CCTTGTCCTGGGTTGGATCCATCCCGGGCAACCTGACAGGCATGTCCCATGCTGATCCCACATTTTATTTAGCTCTAAGTTATTGTTTATCCTTGCTGGAGCGATGGGGAGAGCAGAGGCAGAAAGCAGAGTAGAAAGCAGCTTTGTCAAGTGAGAATTTAGTCTTTACATATGGAGAAACAATTAATCCAGTACTACTTGGAATAATGAAAGGGTTCGTGTGTACACTGGAGGTAAAACAAACTTGAATGATTCAGAAGTGTTTGCTTGAGCAGTCCGTTCTGTAGCTCGTGCTGCCTTGGAGTTTCCAAAAGGATTAATAAGGAATCCATGTAAAATATGGTAGTTTCTGCCCATGGAGGTTCTACCTTGGAGTATCAAGGTACTGAATCAAGAAAGCAAGTGGATGTGGGACCAGTGCAGGACATAGTTGCCAACATGAGTATATTTCCTTACCTGTAATCAAAGGAATAACGCATGCGAGTGTTCCTCTGCTTTCAAGCTATTTATACAGTGCTTGCACAACTGCAGAAAGCATTTGCTGTGGCTTTGGTCCAGAGGCCCTTAAAATCCTTGGTAATCTTTGCACTGATTTCATTAGGCTTCCCTGTCTCCAAGGAAGAAGTAAATGTTCTTCAGAAATTGCAGGGCTGAGGGACGGGGGAGGCCACCCATTCCCATGGGAAGCTGGTGCTGTGGGATGTGCCAGGTTTTAGTAGTTTTATCAATATAGTTGGGAAGGAAAAAGGACAAATTTCTGTTCACAAAGTCATCAGGAATTCCTGGATCGAAGAAGCGCTTTAGCGTCCAGGGATTCTTTAGCTGTATTAATTAATGGAATAAGATATCATCCTTCTCTGTAAACTCTAAATTTTGGATGCCGACAGGCTGCTGCTGCTGTTAGAGCACTGCTGTTAATTGCTGTTTAGCACCAGTTTTTTGAGACATTTGAGGCAGCTGAGCAGTTAAGATGGAGATGGCAAAGAGCTTGGCACATGTGTTACGGATTTAAAAGCCATTCCTTTTTCCCATATCTTACCTGGTGCCACACGCAAGTGGCATTTGACAGCCTGAAGCTGTTGCCATTTTTTGCATGTGCTGTTAGCTTTGGAGCAGAGTGTCTGGAGCAGGAGGGAGGATGTGAAATATTGCAGCAGTTTAAGTTGGAGCTGGTTTGAATTTGGTGAGGGTTGTACTTTAGACACTTTTTAATGGGAAAATGTTGATATTGAGTTCAATTTTACATTCGCAAGCTTCTCCCCTCAAGTGTTACTCATATTTGGTAGGTTTGGGAGACTGTTAGCCTCAGCAGTGCAGCAATAGTTTTCCTATTGCAAGAAGAAATCCTGAAGGAGTCAAGGACAAATAAGCCACACAGAAAAACTGTCAGAAGAGAAATATTTACCTACCCATCTAATTGCTGTGTATTTAGAGGAAAAAAAAGTCATCTGATGAATAGCAAAGATAAAATCCATCCCTGTCTGGAGGGATGGCACAGCTTCAAGGGAAATGAAAAACTAATGAAGGTTTCTCAAAGTTCTTGGTTATATCTCTCTATCTGAAAACCGATTTTGCTTTTGGCTTTTTGAGGCTGGAGTACTTAGGTGAAGGCTTTCGAGTTATTCTAGGTATAACTGGTGTAAATTAAAGCAGCATGAGACTTGCAGTGATTTATTCTGTGATGGCTGAGACAAATTTTATCTGAAGATTCCTGGTTTTGCAGAGGATGAAACATGTTCATTTTCCTGTCATCACTCAAGGCAATAGATAGTTTTATCTAATTTTATAATCTGTCTGAAAAGAGTAGTTTGGAGGCTATAAACATTATTTAAGGATGTGCTTTCTTTTATTTCCCATCATCAAGGTCTTTTCCTCACGCAGGCATCTTTTCTGTAGGCTTGTTTTGATCTTGCTTTATGGCTGATGGGTTTTGTAGCAACTTTTAGTGGCTTGTTATTTTGAGATCAATAAAAAGTGAAATATCAAAGCGAAAAAAAACAGCCTTGGAGACCTCCTGCTTGCAGCCCACCCCCTCCTCCTTGAGCCTGCATGTCCAAGGCGGGTTGAGGTGGGTCCCGTAGAGCCACAGTCCCAGAGCAGCCACGTGGGCCTTAGCACCATGCTTAAAACCCTCATGGGGCTGCTGTGTACCTGCCTGCTGGACAGGCACCGAAATGGCCCCGTGTCACTTGCTTTAAAAAATGGACATGTGGTTCAGCACCCGCAAAATCTGAAGACCTGGGTTACTTGTACAGTAAGGGGTGCTCTCAATATCGAGTGTGTTGTTGGTTGTGCTGCCGGATGAGTTCCTTCATCCCTAAGGACAGCTTGCTCCAGTCTTACCTGTTTCCACCACCCTTGCTGGTGAGGTTCTGCCCTGGACTCTGTGCTTAAACCTAAGCATGTGCTCCGGTTTGGCTTTGCTTGGGGACCAAAATGCTCCATAGTCACTTGTAGCTCAACCCTTTTGATCTTTTTACAAGTTTGGTCTGCCAGGAAATTAATTTCAACAGCCCGAGGGCTCTTGAGCGATGTAACTCAAGCCTATTTACACAGTAACCTTTGGATTTCTCACATTCGCATGTGTGATAATTTGTTTGAATAAAGATTTGGTTATAAAAAGGGGATTAAACATTTATGATAACCTTTAGAGCAGTTTGGACATGTTCTCAACTCGGTTTGTTATTCAAAACAGATGTGGTTACTGATCCATGATATAGATAAGAATTTTATCCAAATCTGCTGGAATATTTGTGTTGCTGTAAACGTGTCAAGAATGCTTGGTAGCATTGGGATGCTCTTTCTGTTCTGTTCTCAGTGAGACTTAAAAGCATTAGGTGCTGCTGATGCGTTTGTTTCTTTTGTTCCTTTCGAAGTCTGCTTAGGGTCTGATGGAGTGCCATGGACAGGGCAAGACCAAGGCTGCATCTGAAGAGGAATTTCTGTCTTTGGGTGTAACCTTGGTCTTGCCCTATCCATGGAAGGACACTTGGTCTTGTGGGTTTTTTTGTTTGTTTGTTTTTTCTTAAGGCATAATATTGATATTTAACTACTGTAGCAAATATTAGCTGTGAAAGACTCCTTTCATTTTCCACAGAGCAAAACTAGCTTGGCCACTTGAAATGTCATCCTTTTTCTTAGGGATTTAAGTTCATCAGTGATTCTGGAGACTTTTTCATGTTGCCTGGTTAAACTATGTTAATTAAAGCCTGTGATTTGTAAACGACCTTGGAAATGGCAATTTGAGAGAGACAGCACGTATATCCTCTATGGTGGGAAACCCCGTGATAGCTTCAGCTTTCACTAACGGTGTTACTGGGAGGTGATTTTGTAATGCGCACCTTCCACTTAAATGGAGCCTCCCTTGGACGGATTTTTTCATGCCACACATCCTCACATGATGGAGGGTAAAAGACTTGGTGTAAATGACACAAGTTTTGAGAAACATGTTTTTTGTTACGGTTTAGGAAGGTGTTTGGAGTTTTTTAAAAATCCATTAGAACTCTATACTTTTAATAGCTTAACCTACATAAAATGTCAATGCTCTATATAGGTGTTATCTCCAGAAAACTTTTATTTCTGTTCAAAGCAGCTCTATTTAAACTAGGAGATGTTTTGTGCTGAAGAGAAGTTTCTTGATCCTGTGACTAGTTTCCACAGTGGAGCATCACATGTGGGTGTTGTCTTCACTGCTTTTATAAAACGTGGAAATTGTGTAAAACTGGCAGTGATTGCGAGAAGAATAATTATAATCTTGGTATTGAGTTTGGTGAGAATTTCTACTGATGTGGTACTGCCAGAGCTTCCACTTAGATACTGACCTCTCTTCAGGCTCATTTGCTGTAGAGCAGATTGTTAAAAGGGGTGGAACATGCAAAAATATTTAGGGATCAGGACTGGTTTTGAAGAGTTAGCCTATAGCTCCTCTCCTTAAAAGGTGCATCTGTCTGCACTTTTTGTGTTCTGTAAAGGGCCTACAACAGTTTACTAAGCAATTTCAGTGTTTGCTTTAGAGTTCTAACTCCTTTTTTGCTGTGTTATTGTACCTCCCATCTGATCTTGTTTTAGATAAACTAAGTATGGCACCAAGCAGTACTTGCTGATGCTAAATAGCTTATTCTTCTATTGTTCTTGAAGAAATATTTCTTCTTTTCCTCCCTACTTAAATGTTGACAGAAAAAATGGACTGTTTCATTTGAATTCTGGGTGCAGGTTCCTGCATGTCACCTCTTTACCACAAGGTCTCAGAGCATCGACCTTGTTCGATTTGTCAAATACCTGGAAAATAAGGCAATATGGACAACACAGCTTAAGCTGAGGACTAGAATCCATCAAAAATAAATGTATGCATCTTGGACTGGTGGCAGGCGAAAGAAAGGAAAGAATGTAGCTTGTCATAAAAGCGAACCCTGGAGATAGACCTATATATAATTTCTTAAGTTATAAAAGGAAAAAAATCCTCCTTTTCCACCATTTTATAGAAAATGAAATATTTCTACTGACCTTGAAGAGCGGCAGTACTTTCTGGCAGCGGCCATGCCGTATATCTCACATTAGGAGCCCCCTGTTGTCGCTGGGGGATTAGAGTTTTTCCGTGTACAACTGATGGACTTGGCTCCAAGCTGGGCTGAATCCTGCGCTCCGCTTCTTCCTGGGCTTCTGGTTTGCTGCAGAGACTTTTCTCCAGAGCAGTAACGTCGTGGCTGGCAGTTATCTCTGGTGGGAAGTTCCTCCGTGTGGTGGATGTAGGAGTGCAGATGGCTGCAGCCCTGCCGGGAGTCAGTGCTGCCACCCTGGGCATGGGCAGCGGTTCTTCAGGTGAAAACGCTGCTTCTGTCGGGGCACCGCAGCACAAGGGCTTAGTGGCCTCTAGGAAAGCTAGAGCCCAGCCCTTCCCAAAATACATCCCCTTAAAATACATTTAATGGATACATTCACACATCAGGTGGCTCAGACTGACCTTGGAGCAGTGCTCATTTTAAGCAGCAGAATTTCCCCATGAAGAAACAGTTGAATACTTTCTTGGTCGTATTATTTATGATAGCCGTATTGTATGTGTTTGTCTACAGAAGAAATTGGTTTCAGCTATACAGAACAACAATGAACTATTCTTTAAAATAATGAAAAAAAGATTTTGATGAAGGAAGCCAAATGCTGACTTCATATATTCTGGGGAAAGAAAAGCCATGTAAATTCAATGCTTTTCATTGAATCCCCTTAGTGAAACTGTATCCAGTGTTTTGATCCAATGCAATTCTTAATGTAGTAACATCCTCTGGCTTAGGAGGCTCCTTGCTCTGTCCAGACTAATAAATCTCAGCGCTGCTGCTGCACGAGGTCTTTTTCAGTGTGCTTGGCAGTAGGGTCAGTCATGTTGCCAATGATGACTTTGTGTTTTTTTTTTTTTTTTTTTTTTTTTCCCCAAACCTTCTGATAAATTGTGCTTTTATGGTATCACTTCTAGTAAGTCTTGGCTTTTTTTTTATTTTAAGAAGTTCTGGAGCGCGTTTTTTAAATGGAGCAATCTCATTTTAGGTCTCAGCGTAACAGCATGCAAGGTTGAGATAAGAAAATCAGTCTATTGGTATTAGGTTTCAGAGCTTGAAATACAGATGTGAACAGCGTGTGCTAAGGACTTGATTTGAATCTCCATCAACACAGATGTCCTGGACCTGCTGTCATTGCAAGGCCACAGAGTGCTGTTGAAGACAAACTTGAGAACTTGCATGTGAGCCTGCAGGAAGGGTGCCTTAGTATCACGACTCATGCTGTTGTGGGTATTCAATTCACCATGTCAAAGTTTAAATTAAAAAGTTTTCCTCAGCTTTGGCCAAAGTTACCATCTGGCAGTGAAGGCAGTGTCAGATTTCACACCTCTCTCTACAGACCAACTTGATATAGGGGTGGCTTGAGGAAGGAATGGACTCATAAGTGCTTAGTGAAATGACTTTGAGTCAGAAAACGCTGCGCCAAGAGAGCTGTAGTTCTTGGAAGGCAGGAAGGAGGTTTCTATTGCAGATGCAGAGGACTGTGGAGTAAAAAAAAAAAAAAAAAAAAAAAAAAAAAAAGCCATAAAGTCTGGGTTAGGTGTGTTTAACAGCATCCCAGAGGAGGAGGTTGGCAAGAATCCTGTTCTCCTTCAAAAAGCTCTGAAGAGTGGGAGCTGCTTGGCGAAGAGGCTGAGAGTCTGGAAGGAAGGACCTGCCTTGTGGTGCGTGGGGTTTTGATGGGAGTCTGGCGGATTCAGGCTCGGTATTAAGCAGGTTAGTTGTCTCGCCTAGCATGGTGAGTGCTCCATCCTGGTATCAAGGTTGGTCCTTCGAAGAGCAGTGCTGTGCGGGAGGAGAGGATGCCATGGGCAGCTGGGTTGTACCTGAAGATGTGGGGATACCCGGCCGCCCTGGTGAGAGCTAATGCAGCAAGGCCAAGGTGTCCTCAGCATCAGCTTTGGCTCCTGCACCCCATGTATCCTGAGGGAGCTTGGTCCCTGGAGCTCTTTCTGCTGTTATCTGTAGGTGAATCAGCAAATCTTGGGCTTTCTTGACATTAAAAAAAGGCTGGTTTTGTCTGTATATCTACAGTCCTGGTGCTTTTGCAAGATTTTATTTTTCTGCAACACTCAAACATATTTAAGAGCACAAGGTGTTTTAGATTTGGATAAGGTTTGCAATATTTGTCAGAATTTATCACCTTAAGCTGAATGATTGCTGGATGAGAGCAACTGCTTTTTCAGCAGTTTCAAAAGTGGAATAAATCATTTGTTTTCCAGGACTTCCTCATCTATGAAAGAGTCAGTCTTCAGCCACTTAGACTAGATTTTATGTTGTTAGGAATAAATTCTGTTTAGGGTGAACTAATCTAATTTTGGCAGTTTTTAATCCATTTTTGGATGGTAAACTATCAAGTAGTCACAGAGGTGACATATTTAGTGGCCCATTAATGTTGCAGAGAAAGAAATGATGTAGTCAAAGCCTGCATCTTTGGTAGTAATTTTTTGTACTTTCATCTTTGAATCTGATATCCCATCCCCCATTTCTTAATCTCTTGAATTGTGGTATTAATAAACATTAGTAAATGGTGCTAATAAGCATTAATAAACTGGGCTGTTTGGTGCCTGTGCTTGTGCATTTGAGGAGCAGGAAGCCGCTCAAGGAATAGCAAATTATAAGGAGCAGCCTTTCTGAAGCAATTGCCCTTAAGTGGACCAAGTTGCCGTTTTGGAAGGATGCCTCGGATGCCTCCTGTGGAGGAGAAGACTCCAGTTTTAATTTTCTTTCCCATTCCTTGTCCTCCTCCTGAACCTGCTGCCCGGGACTCTCTTCCCTGCGCCGTCGCAGCCCGCCGGGCTGCCTCCCGCTGCTGCCGAGCGCCCCGGCTCCTGCCTCCCAGCTCTCCTTTTAGAGGATTTAGCGCTAGCTGCTCAGGAGAAGCAAATGAAGTGCTTTGATTGATCTCATCTCATGACTCTTAAAATAAGGGGCCATTCATATCCAAGGGGAAGGGGTTTGAAATTCCTTTTGTACCCAACTCCCTTATCTTGTGGCAGTGAATGCCACCCGCTACCAGTGGGGCTAAAAGCTTGTTAGGATTCAGAAAAGGACTGTGTGTATTCTGTGTAACTTAGCATGATTTATAATGGTCTCTCTTCAAGGGTTCACTTTTTCCTCACTGTTTGTTTTTCCACTATTGTTTTCTTTTTTCTGTAAAGAATCTGTCAGACACAGGAGATGGCTCTAAATGGACCAAGGCTCCACCTCAGTGTGACTGGTTTTCCCTACTCCCAACCTCCCATATTTCTGTTTTAACAGCCTAGAGAAGCCAAACGGGTCTTTGCTCTACACGTGTCATTGACTTTGTGCAGTGAATGATTCAAAACAAAGCAGTAGAAAGTAATGAGGCCTTCAGGCGACTTTACTAAAATTGAATGACTTGAGAATTGTGTTCCTTAGTTTCTGACGTTAGCAACTTGAATTCTTTATGTTCAGAACAGTAATCCTAAAAAACAGAGCAAATAAAACATGGCAAATCTGTGAATGTACATGCAGCTGTACCTGGATATCCATCTAAGGAGAAGGAGGGAAGGAAAGTCCTTTTAGACTCCAGTGAGTAAGTTCTGAACATTTCTGAAAAGTGACTTGGGCTCCTGGCCCTGGGGAGTTAAGGATCAGCAAATATCTATTAAAAAAAAAAAAAAAAGAAAATCTTGAAGTCACTGATGAGCAGTAACTTTCAGTTCTCTGCATTGCTCGTTCACTCATGTGAAAGCAAATACGGTTATAGCAGCAGGGACCGTGTTATGAGCAAAAGTATCCAAGATGCACTGGAGATTGACTATTGAACATACAGATTTGAAAAACTGTTAACAAGTCATGACTTGTACCCAAATTAGAAGAAAATGAAATGCAGAGGTTCTACAGGGAAGCCTCTCTCCTGTGCAGTAATTCTGGTAGCCTTAAAAGGATAAGTATTTAAAAAAATACAGAAAGGAAAAATGTTTTTCTTTTAACCTATAGATGGGTGTAGAAAATGAGTCATCCCTGATGGAGTTCGTGTTGCATCCTCTGTCTGGGTAGTTGGCTTGCACAGAGCCTGCTCTTGCCTTTGAAAGTGTGCTTTCAGATTCATCAGAAATTTCAAACCCGAGGGATAAAACATAAGACAGGAGATGGGCTTAGTAATCATGCACTTGGAAGGGTTTTTATTACTCCACGGAGCTGGAATTTGAGACTGCCTTCACATTTTGCTGCAAGCATCGGGGCTTGCAGCTTAAGCTGGGAAAGAGATGAAAGTTTGTTTTCTCTTGTCCATAGGGTTGAGTTTCAATAATACCTTCAATAAGACGTGTAGTAGCCAGGAGAATTGCCAGCATGCTGTAATTTGAGTAGTACTGCTTGTGTAAGGGTCAGTCCAGCTTTTTTCAAATATTACTAGGAATTTACAAGTAATGCTGATAAGTAGTCTTTTCATTTACCTTTTGTATGGGATAGCTTCACATTTTGAATAGTGTTTTATCAGTGTGCATCTATTCCAGAACACATTCTGCTGGGTGATAAAACTGCAGCCTTGCTGGCCTTGGAGGGTGTTGTATGACCACTTCAGACAGCAGGGGTAGGTCTCGGTGTCCAGATGTCCCTTCCTGCGCTGCAGTCCCATCTGCACTGCGAGCTGTGACCTTTCAGGCCTTGATACTCAAAGGTGTAATGATTTGCTGTAGTGGCTTTGAAGCACTGCCAGCGTAACATGGTTTTAGTCTGGAGAAGAGAGGCTCTTTCCCTTTAGCCTTGCAGGCTTTTAGTTACCCGAACCCCTCGACAGGCTTTCCAAACTGTTCCACCCGGAACTTTTATCTGCAAAATTGCTGGTTCTTAGCCTGGTTAAATCTCATGCTGATATCAGATGTATTCCTGCTATAGCAGAGTACACAGGTCTTATAGCAGGTATATTGGGCCTCTTAGAGGGCCTAGGAAGTTTAAAGTGCAAATAAGTGATTGCCTCATCCTGAAAAGGAGCAAATCCCTTGAGCTAGAAACACCAATGAATGAGACTTGAGTCCGGAGAGGGTAGGTGACAGGTAATTAAGCCCTGTTTGCTTAGTAAATGTACTCTGAAATGAGCAGTGGCAGTGCTGAACGTGCCCTCTCTGTGCTGGCAGCTCTGGATAAACTCGCCGCTAATCCTAGCGGATTCGGCAGCGTGTATTAAACATGAGGAAGGGCTGGGGGATGTGGCAGCCCTCGGAAGCTGCAGCCTTGTCGGGTAAACCTGATGTTCAGAAACTCTAAGTTTGAAGTTGGAAGATCTCACATAATTTTTATCTAGAATAAACATTTTACTGCTCAGAAGAGCCTAAAGCGTCCTTGATACTTGTGGTCAAAGACAGAGTAGATGCTTTTTAATAAATCTGACAGTTGGGAGAAAGCTGTTTGTTATATCTTACATTGGAGTCTGTTGTCAGTGCCAAGGGGATAGTTGATGAGAAATTCAGTGGGTTACTTGGGTTGCTGTCTATCCAGCTTGTGACTGCTGGATATCAGCAGTTAATCAAGACTTAGGAATGATTTACAGGCCCTATGTAATCTCAATTACGTGCGAAAGGTAGAGCTTTGCAGGTAGAGGGTTCCCGTGGTCCCGGTTGTTCTATAGGGCCCCGCTGCTGGGCAAAATCCCTGGTTCTCTGGACCTCCCTCCAAGGAGAGGGATGCGCGGCTGCTCTGGAGCCAGGCTGTGCGGGCAGAGCTAATGCCCCAGGAGTAGGGAAATTACCTGGGCAGTGCCAGGAATTGGTACATGTCTCATGTCGGCTGCTTTGGTAGGGAAACAGCTTCTTTATGGGGCCTGTCGGCGCTTCCTGACGCTGCGGTGTTAACAGGGGAGGCGTTAATGCAGCAGCACACGTGCTCATGGTACTCGTAGTTACTCACACAGTTCCACGCGGTGCGAGGTGAACACTCAGGCTTGGAACACTCTGACATGAGTATGAAATAAATGGGTGTCTGCTGAATGCTGTTATAGCTAAATATACATGTGAGCAGACCTAAAACAGAGAAGGGCAGTAGCCTCTGCCCTGTGCTTGCTGACAGAGAGGATCCTGCGTGCAGTTTGGTATTACTGAGAAGCTGATATTTTTGGAAGGACTTTTTTTTTCCCCCTCATTTCTGGCCATTTAGAAAGGAAGGGCCCTGCTGTTTCTTTGCTGTGATCAAATAAATGTTTGGTCAGTCTTGGCTTGAAGGGCCAAGGAAAGATAAATGGGGGGTCTCTAATGGAGCCAAGAGCTTGCAGCTGACCTGAGATAGGTCAAGAGTGGAAATAGAGCAGCCTTCTAAACGAGGTGAAGTTGATCATTGGCACAGTAGGGTTGTGCTTGGATTTTCTGTTCCTGGAAACCCTTGGGTCGGGATTGGATGCACAGGAGATGGATCTTTCAAGAACGAGCTCTCAAGTCTGATGCAGAGTTTCCCACCTCTGACTTTGTCTAATCAGACACAGCTGATTTCTGAAACAAGTGCTTGATCCTTACCATCTCTTGGCATGGTCATCTGGGAAGGAATTGCAACAATTGATAACAGCAAAGATCCATCCCAGCTCTACAACTTGTCTAATGTAAATGGGTAAACTGGAAGAAAAAGCAGTCTGCACTAATATAGCAAGGGATAATTGCTTAGTTTTCCTTTAGGCATGAGATATTTTAAGTTCTTGCTCCATCCTCTTCTGTTACCGTTTATTTCAAAGTGTTCAGTCTTCTGGCAATTTTTTAGGCCTCTTCCCCAAAGGAAGTCGTCTTGTCTTATCAGATCAGGCATCAGGTAAGAGTCAAGGTTCTTGCAAATGAACCTCAGATTGTGGAAGGGCCCTGCTTTTTTCTTTGCTGCGATCAAATAAAATGTTTCATCAGTTTGAATTTGCTGACTGCAGGGCATGGATTCACATCTTGCTCTTTTTGCTGCATGGAGGTGCAGGGTAGTTACCTTATCAGCACTTGTACTGAGCTTCAGATCTTGTCATTTGTGATGAAAGCTGTAAATAAATAAAAATAAACTAGAACTGCTTTTTTTCATAGTAGATTTTCTATCTTCAGAGAGAATAGAAGCTGTAATGTGCAAGAAGATCAAGAAATGTGAGTTTCATAAAAATGTATCATTTGTGAATATATTTTGGCTTCTTTTAGGTTTCATAAAAGAGATTTTAAAAAAGCAAGTCTTATATAATAATAAAAGGTTTGCTATAAATGGGTGAAATTCAAGAGGCTTTTAAGTATTTGATGTGAGCTGCTTGTCCTGTTTTAGGCTCATATTTCACTGACTTTTTTTCTTTGTATGAGTTAAAACTCTGTCAAGCCAAAGCTTCAGGTCTCCTAAGCAGAAGAAGCTGTCACCAAAACAATGATGCCTGGTAAGCTCCCAAAGTCACCCTGAGAATGAGGTTTTAGAGTAAGATCCTCGAGTCTTTCACTAAAAATATCTTTTCCAGCTTTAGAATAATTGCTCTCTTAACATTTTCTGAGGTGTCAACATGATGTGAGAATTTAAGAAGCAGGCACTGGAGTCCCTGAATGGTCAAATTAGAATTCTCCTTTCCAGTTTATTCATCCAAAAATCGTACTAGTCATTTGGTCCTTTTATTCAATCAAAATGTCTTTTTGGCTGATTATTCTTGATGATTTCTAAGGGTGTTTTTTTCCTGAAAAATCAACAGGGATTGTGCCCTCTGAATATGACATGAATAAGGCAGAGTTCTCTTAAGAAACGCTAGAAAGACCTTTTATATAATTGGCAGAATATTTGCTTTTCATGTGCCCACCTGAAAACAGTGCATACGTCTGTCAGTATTAGTGCTATAAGTCAATATTATGTCAGTTTTATGGATATTTACATATATATAGAGAGGGATATCTCTATAAATATTATTTTTATGCAGTTTGGCAAAGCTAGCCTTCTTCTCCAGTCACCAAAGATCTCATATGTTTTGTCTTGCCTACACATGCAGAGCTGAGTATAAAGCCATTTTTGGTGTACAGAGAAATATACAGAAATATTTTCAAGACCTTGTAATTCCCTAGGCTTGATAATTTTTCTGCTTTCTGTTTCTCTTTTTCACTAAGTTCAAAATCTCAGTGATGCTTTGAAGAAATATGTTTTGTATGGACTAAACCATTTGCACAAGGTATCTAAACAATCCCATGTGATACAGGTTTTTACTTGAATTGTGTCCAGCAATTTCATGCAGAAATTATATTTCACAGAGCTCTGTCAAGCATATAGAAATGCCATGAGCCCCAAGCAGTAACAGAATATTCCCTGCATATTCCAGCCTGTCTTGATTTTAAAGTATGTGAGTGTTTCCATTGGTTTCCAAGAGATTACTTTACATTTTTCAAGTCAAGTACAAAATTAACTGGCTCTGAGAGCTAAAATGAAGAGGAAATCAGTCTGTCTATGAATGGTCCACTACACAGTGGACTTGGTCTGTTTTTCCTTTAAATGATGCTTTGTGAGTTGTGCCCTCAGCTTCTTATCAGACTTTAATTATTTAGAGTAGGTGAATTAAAGGGTTGTATACACATGGGTTTGATAAATGGGCATGAATAAATAGCATTGACTATGACTTAAGTTCATTCTCAAAAAAACATGTATCTTATTTTCTCCTCCAAAAGTTCTTATCGTAGTGTTGCTTCCATCACTGGTGTTTTCTAGCACAGATGTTTAGCAGAATGACCTGGAGCACTGCACTGCACTGGTGATTCTTTGCAGCCAGCAATGTCTCTTTGCTAATGTTGTCTCGAACTGTTTAATCGGGTGTAAACCAAGAAACAAGAGCCTCTGTAAAATCGTCCTGGCTCCTCGTGACAGGTAAGTGTGTGTCTTGGTAACACTACTGCTGTGACCACAAGCCAGGGGCTCCTGCTGAGCTGATGGGCAGCAGCCTGTGCTCAGTTTGTCAGCACTCCCTCCTCCTCTCTGCAGTGCTCAGTGTGGCCAAGGGAGCTGGGAGGGTACCCTGAGCAGCTCATTGGAGTTCAGGCTCTTTAGGAATTTCTTAAATCTTTGCAAAGGTTGTGGAAATTTTTTGAGTGGTGGTATTTTCCTTAGTAATTCACTTTCTTTTCAATTGTGACTCTCTAAAAATGTTCTAATGGACTTTTCAGCAGTGCTTTGTAAACAGAGCCTTTTTTCCTAGTAAAGCTTTGCATGCCCTCAACTTACTTGGTGCATCCTTTGAGCCCTTTGTTGGACATCTGTCAGTGGGGCTTTCTGTCATGTTAGCATTCCCGGCTTAAAAAAAAAAAGAAAATTAGTTTATAGCAAGCAAAACAATGATGCATTCAGCAAACAGTTCATTAATTTTCATTTAGTGTTGAGGCACACAGATGACCACTCTGAATCACGTCTGAAGGACTAGCAAAATGTAAGTCCATGCAAAGCCTCTAGCTGTTTGACACCAGCCCCATGGAGGTCCTGGCCAGGAGTCAGATCTGCAGTTGGTGCCCATCAGCCCTGCACTGAGAAGACGGGGCTGCCATGGAGCCACCTCTGTGCACCTGAACCCAGACCCAAAAAGCATACTGGAGCTTTTGTGCATGTTGAATTGCAGAGAGAAGAGGGTGAGATGGTTTTGCAGAAAGATCGCACCTTTCCATAAGATGCAGCCAAACAAATTGTGCATCCCTAATGCCAGTGTAATTAGGAGCATGGATGTGTTTATAGTATATTTGAGAAGCAATACAAAAGAAATAATTTTAGACTGGGCATATTTCCAATACATTTGTTCGATGTGTCTCATCTTTCAAAATCTCCCCCTTCTTTATCTAATTACTTTTTCTGCATTCTTTTTTTTCTTTCTTTCTGTATTCTTTATTAACAGCCTCCCTTAAGTGTGTGTTAATTGGCATCTTTATTACTACTTATGTTAATCTTCCAATAAAAACCATTAGGAAGATCAAGTTGTGTTTGCTTAACCCTTTGTAAGGATCTCAAGATACTGTTCTCAAGACAGTTGTAAACAAAACAATTAAGTAACTCTTAACAAATGTTGTAGAAGGCTCGAGGTCATTTGTTAAAGATTTGCTGTGCTTGGCTAGTTATGGCAAGGAGCTGATGCAATGCTGAGAAAGCTGGAGGAGGAAATTAAAAGTTTATTGTTGTGTGTGGATCTATTGGAAATTGCAAGTGGGTCATGCTGAGGTCTGAGATGGATTAGAAATGTTAGGAATGGCTTGGGGAAGCTGTCATCCCGTGCTGTGGTAATGAATGCTTCCTCCAGTGGTGTCTCCAGTGAGGCAGGTAAACTGTCTGCAGCAGAGGCAGATAAACTGCATTCACCTGGTGTTAAGATTACTCTTGGAGATTTTTATCTGTGCAGAGAAATATGAAAGTTAGTGAGTTCCTGGAACAGCAACTCAGCTGTATTTCACATCCTCTATGTTGTGTGGTATCTGCTTTCCAATATGAAGAGGGATGTAATGTGCTCTATCTCAGACATCCTACCTGGAGCTGAATGGATGGACAGAGCCCCAGTCTCGATGCTACTAAAAAAAAAAAAAAAAAAAAAAAAAAAAACTTTGTTTTGGGGAAGGAGTTCTGTTGTGATTTAACAGGCTTTACAAAGGCAGCTTCTGAAATGGTGCCGCATCCAGACCATCTGCTGCCAGTGGGGTTCTGCACGTTTGCCACCGTGCTCGAGGATTACAGCATAAGGGGTTTAGGAGAGTTGACCCTACGGTAAGGATGCTGCCAAAAGCAGTGCGGGCAGCCAAGCAATTGTTCTAATTGAGTCTGGCTACAGGGTCCCCTTCCTGAGCACCAGGCTCTGGGAAAGGTAGAGCCTTGCTGGGATTAATTGCTAAACCTCGAGTTTTTCAGAAGGGCCTAAGGGAATTAAGTGCCTAGCTGTATTAGTTGTCTTGGGATAATCCCAGCCTAAAAGCCTAGACAAATCTTGTCTCTTCTGAAATTCTCTTCCAAGGCTTAGAATTCAATTGCAAAATAACATGTGTGTGCCAAGCATTGTGGTCCCTTCTTGCTCGTCACCCACTTTACCCACAGCAGGGTCTTATCTGTGTGCTTGTTCCGCCTATTGGGTTGGGTAACTGTAGGTAACAGAAAATAAAACTTTTGCTGTTAAATGCATTTATACTACTGAAAGTGAGAGAAAAATGTCAGTGCTGATGAGTGAAAATATGGCGACAAGTTTCCTGCAAACATAGCTAGTGAAAATTCAGATTTGCCAGACAAGCTAAGAAATCCCTGTGTCCTTTCAGCCAGCCCATCAGCTGCAGGTAGGAGCCAGATTCTATTCTGCCTTGTAGGTGTTTGGTGTTGAAGACCTCCTGGAGCTGGAGCAACCATACGGTCTATGGGGTGGCCCGGCACATAGGTCACCTGGTAGGTGGTGCAGGGATCCCTCCTGCGCAGTTCTTGGTAGAACTGCCTCATGCAGGTGTTGAAGCTGAGTGAAAGCAACTGTGTTTCCAGGTCTCTGTAATGTTAGAGTCATTTTTTGCATTTTCTACAGTCAAGTTTTATCATTGCTCAGTACAGTGTGCTTTCACAATGAGGAAAAGGACTGTTCTCTTGCAAAGAAGTAGCTTTCAGGATACATATGACTTGGTCACTTGATGACTTTTCTGTTTTTGTTAAAAAAATGTCAAATCTCTGGAATCCCTCTCTTCAAATAATGCAATAAAAAAACTCATGGAATACTTAAATGTAGTGTTCCAGGAACACTGTATCTATCCCATTGGATTAGTCTGGCTAATCCAGTCATGCTTACAAATGATTATACGTTTGTTTGGATCTTTTCATGGCTTAACCTACACAGTCGAGGTTGATAGAATTAGGTATCGTTCTTGTAATTGGTCACTTGCTTATGTAACAGATGGGTCATATCACCTTACCTTAAACATAGCCCTCTACCCCTGTGAAGTGTGGCAGCTGGGCTCTTCATTCCTGTAACAGGAAAATATGAAAGCTGTGGAAGGCTTTGCAGGTTGTACCTAGCAGCAAAGCTTTTAGGTACTTTGATAAAGGTACTGTTGTGGAAGATTCATTGGTGGTGTTTCTTCATTTCTCCTCTCTCTCTCTCCCTCTCCCCTTGAAAGTGTTTGGAAGGTACTTTAATTTGGTCCCTAGTTCTCTGAAACTATAGCAGTTACTAAAATATGAATAGTTCTGTTTAAAGTGGTGATGAACCTCAGTGTTTCACAGCATTTTCTCCAGAAGTCTAAGTGCACTTGCTTCTCTGCAAATTTTCACGACCCCAAGCACGTATTCATTTAGTCGTCTGTTCTAGATGGACTTGATAACCATCACTACAAGCAGAAGCTTTTCTAAGGGGATTTTTGACAGAGCAGCCAAAAATCAGATCCAGAATAGAAACTGAAGTTAGTGTTCATATGCCTATTCAACAGCAAGCAGCTGCTAGCAGCACGGATGACTATTTCATTTGGGAAAGAATGACAGGCTCTGCAGCAAGTAAAAACTCACTGAGCACCTTCAAGATTAAAAACTACTGGGACTAGCAAAGGCTTTTAATTGGCAGCCATGTCTTATTAGCTTTGTAATTTGTAAGCTTTTCCCACTTCTGTTTTCTAGTGTATCTCCTGGAGTAGTGAATTTAGGGCCCGATAAGAGGCTTCCTGTGTTCTTGATCTTTTTTGGTTCATCAGCTCTTTCTCCCTCTCCTCCAAGCGCTTGCGCAGGCCGTGGCTGTAGCTTCGTGTGTGTCTGTTGTTCCCATGTGTGGCGTTTCAGAGGTAAGAATCGGGTCCTGTTCCCCAAGCAGGGTTGCTGTGTGGGAGAGCTTTCCGGGCCGCTGCCGGGCTGCTTTTCGAGGCAGGTGGGTGTATTTCTTCATTCAGGAGGGCTCATGTGCTAGCACAGCAGCGACTATGCCCTAAATTCAGGGTCTGCCCCGAGGGGCTCCGCACCTCCTGGCCTGCACAAACACCCGGTTAGTTTTGTCGAGGACTCGGAGCTTAGGTGTTTGCAGAGCCACATTCATTGCTATGGAAAGCTGAAGAAAGGGTTGGAACTTCAATTCTCAATGAAGAAGGAGGACATGTTAGTGAGAAGTTAAAATGAACAGGAGCCAAGACTAATACTCGGAATTTCTGAGGAGAAAAATTAACAGGGATTTTAAAACAGACCCAATTTCAACTGGGGGGCAAAAGTAGCTGCAGCTTTTGCAGCTCCTGGTTGGTCACCTTGGCTAGTGAAGGCCAAGGGCACAGGGTTTGTGTGGGGACTTTCCTTGGATTTCCATTTTTCCTTTCTTTGCTCTCCATACTTGCTCCTTGAGCACTGAGGCACATGCTGGATGGTGAAATGGGAGCAATAACTCAACACGTGTTTGTAAGGGCAGCACCCTGTGCCTGTGGGCAAAACGTGCCCGTGGAAATGATGCGGCTCTTGGACCTTTCTGTGATACCTTGGACGTGTCTTTCATTTTTCATGTTTTGTCTTTATTATGTTCTAGTGGCAGCAGGTTAATTGTGGGCCTGTCGGCACAGAAATCTCTCGCCCATCAGGCAGCTGGTGGCAGGAGCCACAGGAAACGGAGGGAAAAAGTGTGCTGCTGTTTCCTGTTGAGATGCCAGTGAAAGCACATTTGATTTGCAAACTTTAAAGGAGGACTTGATGTCAAATTTTGTGTATTAACTGTGTGCTTCAGGAGTCCACACTGGGATGGCTCTCAGACCTGCTGGGTTTTGTGCATGCGGGGAGTCCCTTTGGATTCAGTAAGGCTATCCAGGAATAAGGAGTTACTGCTTTTGTACCCTACACTCTGGGACTGCAGCTATTTGTTTATAGCAGATAAGCACTCTAAAAGATGATAAAAATATCCAGATAAACCAATAATAGAATTGTGTATTTGATCACACATGATGTGGGAGCTCTTCTGCAGGAGAAAGGTTTCATCTTCTGGCAACGTAAATGACAAACTCATAAAGCACTAGTTAATCCTCACTGTGGCTAGATAAGAATCTCAGTTACTTTCAAAAATCAACTTTTTTTAGCTGGTATGAGAATTGTGCATCTGTGAACTTGTATTGCTATAAGCCCATGCTCCTTGAGTAGGCAAGCAGATGATTGATTTTAAACAGCTTATTCTATGCTGTTTGCTTTCCTTAAAACATCTTCTGTAAGATAGTGATTTTATTGTTGCTTGTTTCCTTTAACCTTCACAACTCTTGATGTCAGCAGTAAAAAATGGTATATGTTTCCAGGTTTTTATTGCTCGCTGTCCTTGATGTTTCTGAAAGCAAAGGAATCCTCAAAAGTTTCACTTTCATGACCATATGATATTCATTAACGATAAAAAATATTTCAAAGATAAATTTGCAAGAAAATGGGATTCCTTGGATTTTGAAGACCTTTAAATCAAACTTTTGGCATGCTTTAGGTATTTTGTGATGATGAATGCATTCAGAATTCCTTTCAAAAGCAAATGTACATTTAAAAGAAAGCAAGGTAAATTACTGTTATAATTGCAGTTTTCATATAAAATGTCTATTGATTCACAGACCATTGAAAGATGCTTCACTCCATCATCATGGAGGGACAAATTTCAATATTCTCTTACTTGGGGCAGGACTTTACTGTCTGAGCAATTGCCAGGTAACTGGGCTCTTAAAATTTTTTGTTTTGTTTTTATGGTTGCTTGAAATGGGAAACAAGTCTCATATGTCTTGACCCATTATATTAAAACATATGCCACCATTTCAGGAAAAATATGTTTTTTGTAGGTGCCTTTTTCACTTTTAGGCAAATGTATAGCATCTACATGGCAAATTCTAGCCAAGAATGTTACTGAATAGGATTTCTAAGAGTGCTGTGAAGTTTTCTGGGCTTAGAACTCTAGGGACATTTGCTGCTACTTTATTGCACAAACATATATAGCTAAAACAACTCCCAGCTTAACCACTTGATAGTGACAGCCGTTTTAGATGCCGCTGCCGTTTTTGATCCGGAGATCCTAACACTCATCCTAGTTGTTTCAGAAGCCTGTATCTGTATTATATACACTTGAATTTAAATGTGCAAGTTGCCTGGTGCTCCCAGGGGAGTTTCCCAGTGGAACTTGAGACTCTACAGGAATGAAGAACGTCGTGACCAACTTGCATGGGCGCCCTCTCATTGGCACCATGTCAACATGGTTTAAATAAATGGCTGTGATGAAGTGTATAAATTAAGTTTTAGTTTAGACGTGGTAGCTCCTTACGCACACCACACATGGTCATTGAGTAGAAATAAAGTAGAAATAGCATCATGTGGGAAAAGGAGCGGGAAGCCAAGCGAATCCATATGCTTAAAGGCAAAGTTCAGGAGGTTATTTGAGTATATGAAGTATCTGTCAGAAAGGGGAAATCCAACACTAGTGAATGCCAGAGAGGAGGCGCAATCCAGAGCAGGCAGTGAGAGAAGGAAACTGGGGGGGTCCAAGGTGGAATTTGAAGAGCAAAGTCCAAGATGTGAAAACAAACAAGGAGAAATTCTTGTGGCCTGTCGAAGGCAGGAAGATGGTGAGAAACTGGGTAGGTCTCCCGGGCAGGATATCTGCACCCTGGGGCTGTCAGCATGGCAATGCTGCGAGCTGCTGGTGGGTCCGGACTGTGTCCCTCTGTCCTCTTGTCCTGCATGGCTGTTCCTCTGGGGCACTGCCTTTGGCAGTGATGCCTGTATGGTCTTATTCCAGCTGGCCAGAAGATCCCAGAATAAATTCTGAGTGTTCCCTCTATTTTGGGGTATTTTGTCACTTCTGGCTAAATCAAAAGTCAGTTTTTGGGCACCAGTGGCCATACTGCCTGGTGGACCTCAGGGTCCCAGCGCAGCTCAGGTGGTCTCCCTCACCTCACCTTCCTTCCTCATGTGGCAGTTTCCCAAGTATCAAATCTCCCACGTGGCCTCTGAAGAGAATATAGAAAAACTAGTCCTCAAGGTCATATCCCCTGTAAACTTGGAAGCTTTTGCTTTTGCGTTGTGCCTCTGGACTGCTCTGTTAGCTTTTGCTATATGGCTGTGTGGAGACCTCTCAGCCCTGCCTCCCTGAAATCGGGGTGCGGACTTTCGGCATCGGAGCATTCCATTTTAGGGCTGCTTTGGAAGCATCTTTAATTGGGAGGAAGCTCATGGTTCTTGCAGCGCCTCCCGTCTTTAGGGCATAGAGAGACAGGGAAATGTTTCCAAGGGAAGCTTTTCCAAGCGCTGCATCTCTGTCTCTCAAGGCACTTAGGTTAAAAGATGCTTGTGGCAGGGCATCTGACTCTCTGAAGAGTTGGGTGTTTCTGTTGTCCCCAGGCACATAGGACAAACAGCTCCTTCCACTCCTCCCATCACAGGGCTCTGGGGAAGGGAGGCAGAGAGTCTCACTTAGTTTTTTATAGTCATTTACTTTCCTGGCTTGGCTGAGTAAGATCTGTCTCCTTTAATTGCTGTTCAAGATGACATTTGTTTGCACAGGTAATCCAACCCTGAAGACCTCTAGGCTATGACACTTCTTTAGATGGTGGACACAACTGGATTTGGGACCCTGCACTCGTGTGGTGCTGCCAGGGCTGGCAGTAGGGGAACTTGGCAGGAGCTCTTGCAATAGAGGTATTGAATAGAAATGTATGTGGAAAAGTGTGAGTAATGGCAATCGGAGATGTCCCTGCGTGGATGGAGGGAACATCAAACCTGGATACGGCACTCGGGGCATCCTGGAGCTGAGATGATGTTTAGCCCCGAGTGGGAAGCATGGGCCCAGCGGTGCTGTCGCAGCGAAGAAGCAGCAAGATGTGTTTGGGTGGGATCCTGCAAGGTTTTTAAGGAAGGGTATTTCCCTGAGAGTGGAAAATTTTTGACCAAGGCAGAATATGCGAGAGCTGGTTTGTAAACTTTCCCAGGGCAGAGTAATTGAATCAGCATGTGAGTCTTGCTTACAGTTTTATGAATAAATAAAACCTTATGGAGGGGTGCTGTGATACAAGGTGAAGCTGAAGACTGAAGCAAGGGAAAATCCTTCCCTCGTATGAGATCTGTGGAACAAAGCAGCAAGAGGTGGTTGTTGGAGGGAGACCTTCTGGATTCCAGGTGACTTGGAAGCTGAAGGCTCTTTTCCATCATTTTTGGTGGAAAGCTGAAGTGTGTACACAACTATGCAGGGATTCTGTAGATTAAGAACTATTGCAGAAATAGGATAAACTTGGACTGTGCCAAACTGCTGTCTTGAAATCGGTTTTAAATACAATAAATGCATGTGCCTTTGGGGCCCAGGATGGCTTAGGCATGATATCTGTTATCCCTCGTGTGTCAACCCACCAGTCCTTTCGTTATTTGGCTGCTTGGTCCTCCTTTCCCCCTCTCCTCTCAATGCTGCCTAAAGGACTGACCCCCCTTGCATGCTGAAAAATCTTTGTTTATTGCTTTTAAAAAAAAAAAAAATCTGACGTTTCAGAGCTTTCCTCTTCCCCTCCTATTAAAATTTCATGTTTACTTTATACATTTTGGCCAGGCTGAAAATGCGGTAACTAAATGACTAGGGTACAGAAGGTGACTTACTTTTATTGGTTCCATGTGACCTGAAATGAAGATAAGCACGTGATGAAGATGCCTGAAGATGATAAGGTGTGACAATTTAAACAGCTGGTTGTGGCCCTATAGGCTCAGTAGAAAGAGTTTCTTAAAATATACCAATTGTGCAAAGTTAGGACAGAAATTAATTACTAAATTTAGAAGTTTCTTTGACAGTAATCCTGTTCTGCGGTTTGGGAGGCTCTTGGAACTCTTTTGAAGATGAGCAGTTGCTAATGTTGGGTCATTCCAGGTGGATGCCTGATAGAAGCAAAAAATGTGTTTAGGCGCTATGTCCAATTTGTCTGTGGAGTCCTCTGAGCTTTACATATGAAGCCCTGTTAACCCATTCCCCTCTCTATCGGTGCATGTTTTTGCTTTGGTAACATGCTGTAGTTTTACAGCCCTGTGTGCATTCACAAGGCTGTGCTTTCCTCTACTGGCTTAATGGGGGCTTGCTAAGGCTTAGCATACTGCGTGCCCAGACTGCTGTTTGGGTGCTTTTGTTGTGAATATTTATTTATTTGCTTGGTTCTTGCCAAAACTGCCTGGCGAGGGAGCACTGCAGGTAGGGGCTATCAGTAACCGTGCTGTAGTCCGTCTCCTTCTAGCTCCCTTGTTCATGGCAGAAGTCTGCTGGCATGTAATAGTTGAGGGGTCTTCATCACCAACATGATGCATCTGCAACTCTTAGGCTTCATTATGTTGTTGAGTAAAAGATGGGGAAACTTTAAGCAGAACTATAAAAGCAACACACATGCGAGAGGCTTTGACAATTGCCTATTAAAACCTCAGTGTAAGTGATGCATTTGATATTCCAACCAGTGTTTCTACAGTTGGTTTTCCATCTTTAGTGGCTTATGAGATGCCAAATACTCTTAAGCAGTAGAGGAAGCAGTGAGGTGAACTATAGCACATTCCCACAAGAGTCAGGTAGTTGTCTCTGTCCATGCCTGTGCTTGGGTAGATGTTTGAGAACATCAGTGGTCCTCAGCAGATTGAATTTAAATACCAAACTGAATAAAGGCCTCAGTTAATGCATTTGATATTCCAACCAGTGTTTCTGCAGTTGGTTTTCCATCTTTAGTGGCCTATGAGATGCCAAATACTCTTAAGCAGTAGAGGAAGCAGTGAGGTGAACTATAGCACATTGCCACAAGAGTCAGGTAGTTGTCTCTATCCATGCCTGTGCTTGGGTAGATGTTTGAGAACCTCAGTGGTCCTCAGCAGATTGAATTTAAATACCAAACTGAATAAAGGCCTCAGTTAAAGACGTGAGCTTCCAGAGTGGAAAATGAGAGGATTGCACCTCCTTCAGGGAAGAGACTGAAAGCAAGAGCAAGATGCGTCAGGCTTCTGTGAAGCTCCTGCTACCAAAATGCATGTTGGCGCTCTGGGACTCCCCTTCTGCTGAAGTTATGAACAGACTTTTTGGCCGCAGCTCTTGAAGGTCAGGAAGCCCAAGCAGGACTGCACCAGAGGGGAAACAGCGGCTTGCTTTTAGCAATCCTTGCAAGTCCTCAGACATGCAAACTTTAGGGCTTCATGGAGCTCCTCAGCACGATTCGGACAGGTCCTGGAATCAACTCACTTGGGTCCAAATCATCAAACTTTTAAAGGAACTTGCAATTGGTAAGGCAGATCTATATGTTTAACTGTTCCCAGCATTGTAACAGGCTGCCCAGGGAAGTGAGGGAGTCACTGTCCCTGGCAGTGTTCAAGAAGCGTGTCCATCGTAGATGAGGCACCGGGGGACATGGTTTAGCAGGCAGGGTGGGGATGGGTGTGCGGTTGGACTTGATAATCTTAGGGGTCTTTTCCAGCCAGAATGATTCTATGATTCTGTTTACTCAGGTCTAATTTTCTAAAACCAATCCTCAGCCTCCTTTGCACAATTCCTGCTGCTGCTACTCATAAATAACTAAAATCATGGACTGAGTCGTGGTCCCACCACCAGGCCCTTGGGGTTGAACAGGAGGGTGCAGGCGGCAGTTAGGCAGCTTCTGGCATTTAGACAAACTTGGAGAGTTTGTGAAGCCCTGTTCCTTCCAGAAGGTGCCTGGGGATATGTGGCAGCCCTGGCCAATGGTGTCACAGTGCATGAATTGGTTACAGCATTGCACAATTTTATGCATGTAAGAAGCAGCCTCATAGTTTTGGTTTGTGAGGTTGGCATTTGTCCTGAAATCAATGTGATTGGAAAATCTTGAAACTTAATCCTTCTGTATTTTTTTTAAACAGGGAATTTCTGGAGAAAAATAGACTTATTGATTTATTAGTGCTAATGGTCCATATACTTTCTGTGTGGAATAACTGGAGCTTGTTCCCCCACAAAAATCTGGCTGGCTGTCAAATCACCAGCATCTCTCCTTGTGCCAGTGCTGACCCATGTGTTGAACATCTGCCAGTCATTTTGCTTGAAGGAATTTGGGAGGATAATTTGAGGAGAAACTCTTCATAAAAGAAAAATATGTTCTGTTTTTGTAGGATTACTTTAAATACTGTTCCTCCTCTACTTTTCCCATTCAGAGGGCTTTTGAGAGAATGTGAGGATTTTAAAAAGCAACAGATGGCATGTTTTCTTAAATTTATGGTGGTTTGGATACAATGCCTATTGAAATCAGTCTTTTCCACTATTTCTTTTTAGTCATCAGGTGAAATTTTCTTGTGTCTGTAAAGAGAACTGAATAAAGTCAGCTTCTCCAAGCAGACATGTTCTTTAACCCCTTGATATGCTCTGATATCAGATACGTTTGCAGAGAACCTACAAGAGGGAAAACCCTGAAAACGGCTGTTGCAGAAAAAAAGAATATGAATAGAAGTGTATTTTCTTTAAGTATTGCCTATGTCTTGGATCCAAGATCAGTTCCTGTGCCCTTCATGTAAAGAGCTCTTGTGATGCATGTGGGAGCGCAGTGGAGTGTTCGCTGTGGAGCAAACCTGCTCCACACAGTGCCCGGTGCTGGTGTGTGGAGCATGGCATCAAACTGGATTTTCAGCCCAAATCCATATGCAGACGTCACGTGCGACTACGGGATCACTTCTGGAGGATGGTTTTTCCAAGGGATCCGTGTGACTTGGAAGCCCGAAGAGCAGGGCTGGGTGAAAGGTTTCTGTGGCCTGTGCTCTTGAAACTCTCATCTTTGTGAAGCTGGCCCTGTCTCTTGTGGTTATTTTTTTCTTAGGTTTTTAGAAGCAGATCATAACAGACCACCTAACTAATTCAGCTGGAAATCATGGAAGGGTTCGTGGCCTTCTGGAGCAGATGTATTAGTTTTCCTACCGCCAGCTGAACTCTATAATGAGCAGGTCGAGGAAGGTCTCCCTAGGGACCCTGTCTGGTGGCTCTCCTGTTAATGAAAGGATTTGCAGGAGAGTGGAGCCTTGCATCTGAGCAGGTCATCTTCCTGCTCTGTCTCAGGGGGCTTCAAAGGAGTCTTCTGTTTCTCTTTTTCTTAACAAATGCAAATCTAAAATATTTTGTCCTTTTTTAGTAGTCCTTAAAACACCAGAGATGCAGAGCTGGAATACCTGGGTTTGTTCTTTGTCCCTGTGTTCTGGCAGCCTCGAAGCACTTCCCTGCCAGGCAGTGTCAGTACGTCATGCAGCAGGTTTTGGAGGCGGCTTGCAGAGTTCCTTGGCTCTGATGGAGGTGTGCATCACGTTTGGCCTCTGCAGACGTGTTCTATTTGCTGCTTTGCCCGTTTGGAGGTAACAGGCCGGGTGCTCAGTGCCCTGTGGGCCACCCTCAGTGCAGTGCTGTGCACGAGGGCACTCTGCTTTTGGCCAGCCCTGCTGCCTTGCTCCCGCAGCCCTCGCGTGCCGGGTGTGCAGGGCACGCGAGCAGCAGCCGGCCACCGGCACGGTGCCCTCGCCAGCGGTGGCATCTGGCACTGGGTGAAATAGCTGGCACAGCTTCCACCCGCTCCATGGCTTGTGTTAGTGGGAAGGCTGCACAAGCAAGCAAGATCTGGCTGTTCTCCCTCGTTTGGGCAAGCAGCAGTATCTCTGCATGCTTGTCCTGTACTCATGCACTAGATATGTCCCCCTGCAATATGTCACCCAACTGAGTTGTCTTGAGTCGCTCAGACTGCAAGTGGGAACATGCAGTCTCCTATAAGGCTGTTTCAGTTTGGTAAACTACTTTGTATGCACAAAATATCTCACTCCAAAACTACTTGTAATAAAAGCAGCTTGCTTCAGAAATCCAAACAAAAAGTGATACCAACAACCTGTGGGATGAGATTGCTCGAGTGACTTGCCCTTATTTCAATCTTTAGGATTATCACGTGTGTCCTTCCGTCTTTGCAGACGAACATACCTGCAGTCCCCTCTTCCACAGAGGATTTTGGTAGAAATCGTATAAGTTTAGAAAAGTGTATAGTTAGTTTAACAGCCAAGCTGTTGTGCACTAAAAAGTGAGATGAAAGCAGGTGAAGCCTTGGGCCCTGGCAGCTTGGCTTGTTCTCAGCAAACTGAGCATCTGTCCTGGAGAAACCGAGGACAAAGCACCTTCCTCGGGCCCTGTACGATTCCTTCCTAACTCCATACTGACCCTGGGTCGCTGGGCCGGCCTGCTTGTCTTTTGGAGCTAACCATGTTTTTACAGCGTTACTCCAATGTGTTAAAGAAAACATAGCAAGAACCTTATTTGAAAAGACACCAGGGGCTTGGCTCATCCCATCAAGTGATAATCCGGGGTTGAATTTTAAGCAAACGTTCTCTAAGCTGTTTGTTTGTACTGGAAAGCCCTTTGATTTTTTTAAGGAGAAACACTGACACATTTTCCTCAGACCACCGTACATCTGTGCATGAGACTTAGCCTGAGAAATAAAGGAGAAGCCTTATTGTTCTGTGGCCAAAACTGGGTTCAGGAGAATATTTAGATCAAACTGTTAATTTGAGGAATATAGACAGTTTCTGTGGATTTAGCTGGAAACAGCTGTGGATGGTTACAGAGCTGTCACTCCAGGTTATTTTTCAAGTGCTTAGCGCTGTAACCGAGTGCAGGAATCACTCACAAGTCGCCTGCTGTAGCTGGGGCTTCCAATCATTGTTGTCCAGGCCGAGGGATTGATCGGATCCCTCGGATAACACCGTTCCTGCTCCCCAGCTCAGGTGGCTGCCAGACGGCCCGAGGGCTTTGAAGGTGGTTCTGTGAAGAGCAAAACTACTGATGTCAGCACAGGCAAGAGGGGAGGAACTCGGGAAGTTTGCTCAAGGTACATCATAATTTTTCTGAAGTAAGTGTTTTTAGAAAGCGAATTAAAGTCACAGAAAATGCTGTTGAGGCCCAGTTGCGGTTCTTATTTTGCTTTGACCCCACTGCTGCTATAACCGCAGGCTGATATTACTGAGTAATAGCCAACAGATTTGAAATGGGCAAATATGAATCATATGGATGGTCTTTGAATTCTGTTTTGCTGGAAGGAAAGTAGTATTAATAGCCCTGGTTTTGTAAAAACTTTAGCCACAGCCCTCAGGGCTTTTATTCTTCATTTGTGTCATCTTACCCCTCTGATACCAGAAGTCAATCAACCTTCTACTGCAAAATATTCCCGAGGAACTATTGGCTTTATTTGTCTGGCAGTGGAAGCGCATGGATGTTGTAAAAGGCTGATGCCACATCTGGACTCCAGCTTTTGGCTGGCCAGCAGAGCTAGTGCTGCTCTAAACTCTCTTTAGAAAGAACGAGTAATTGCAGCCTGTAATTGCAGTTTGTAAAAATAATATACAATTACGTTGAAATGCGGTATGCAGAAATAATAAACAGCTAAATTTAATTACTGTCTTGGTCACTGTATTCACAAAATGCTTGAAGATGAAATAAAAATAGTGAGTTTTTCCAAAGTGAACCGAGCAAGCTAGAACATGCAACAAGTTAGTGGAAGATTCTCTCTAAACTCTCCCATACAGTATTTTTGCTAGGAGGATTCCCAGGACACAGGAACTGGCAGGGCCCCATCACAGTGCTCGTGTGGAGCTTTCTCTGGCTGCTTTGGCAAATGCCTGTGCAGCTCATTGCGCCTTTGTGTCATTATTTTAACGACGAACCCAGGAAGGCTGCTGGATCTGGCAGATGTTTGTCTGGCGTCGCTATTTCCAGCAATTTGGGTATATTCCCTGGCACGCAGACTGCAGAAAGGGTTACTTGATTTCATGGCAAGATGAGTACACAGAGCAGGGCATCACTGCTGTTCACTGGCCCCTTCTGTTATTAACATTTATCCCAGGCCTGGGCCTGGATTTTTCCGTATGCATCCCCAGCCTATAGAGCAATGAGGCCATATTCAACCTGGTGGTATCACTTCCATTGCTGATGCTCCCAGGACCAGGCCAGCCAATCCGAAGGGGATGGATGCACTTTCATTGCTTTCACCCTAGCAAGTGAGTCATATACTGTCCTCTGTCTCCCAGTACAAGATTTAGTGAAGGTGTCTCAGTTGAGACCTCTGGTTTATATAAGTGTAGCCCAGAGCACTGCTCAGGAGAATCAGTAACGTGTGCCAGTGAAACAGCATATAATAAGATAGGAAAATGGCAGTGATGATGATTTTCATAGAACCTTTTTGGTAATTCTTGAAGGCTCTTTCCTAAGATGGTGGAGTGGTTTCCTTCACTTTCCTATATGCCACAGCAAGTAAACTTAAAAAATAAATAACTTGCAGAAAACCTGTGTCTGGGGAAAACCAGGGAGCTGCTGTTTGTCCAGGGACAGATAGCCAAATAGATGGTTCTTCTATGCACCTGTTAATTTACAAAAAGTAATAGCAGTGATACTTGAATTCCCAAGCTTGATTTCTTCATACTGCAGCTTCTGCTTTAATTGTGCTTACCTAGTAGTAGTAGTATTCTTTTAACTGTAAGAGCATTATTGGCTTGAAACTGTTGTAGTAGATGAGATGATCAGGACAGCTCTTTATTTTGTAAAGGAATATTCGAGTTTATGAGAATATTTACCTTTATTGCACAAAATATCTTATTTCTAGACAAGTTAGTGTTTAGATAAGAACAACATCTATGCTGTTACCCCTGGAAGATGCCAAACTTGGCAAAGACAGCACAGTTTTGTTGCTGAGCGCAGTGTGGCCAGAGGAAGTGCTGCTTTTTGCCAAAATCTGTAGGCTGCTGTTGGTTTCCTCAGGGTAGGACCTGTCCACGCCACATCTGGAAACCAGCTGTGGAGGGGAGCAGAAGCAAGGAGCGCTGTTTCCAGCGGGCGGGCTTTTCTCTGGCCAAAACATTCAGCAGCAAACCTGGAGTTTGTTTTCTGCATGATGGATGTCTTATTTCCGTGAGACTGCTGATATCATTATGTTTATTCCAATGTTAATTATTTCTCATCAGCTTCAAGAAGGGCAACTGTGCTATCTATAGAAAGGCTGCCCTTGTAAAAATAAAAACACACGGGAAAAGCAGAGTATTAGCAGAGCTCTGAGCTGCCACTCAGCGTGATGGCTCAGGGCAGATCGGAAGGAAACCTTCGTTCTTTGACTTTTTTTTTGCTGCTTGTAAAGAACGCAAAATAGCAATGAAGCTGGGAGTTTTAAGAGCGTATTTTCAAAATTAACTTAATGCCTTAATGGAATTCAGATTTTGTCTTTGCAAACGTAGCACCATTTGTTTTATTTTTATATTGTTTTCAAAGTAATCTTAAAAAGATCTGGGGGGAAAAAAGTCCTGCTTATGTTACTGTTTGCTGTCCAAGGACTCTGTTCTTATTTTTGTAAGTATTTGTAGCGTTTATGGCATATCCAGAAAAGCAGGATTCTGAGGTTGCTATCATTTCTGTTGTCTAATGCGCATATGGGTGGGAATTTCTGCTGTGTACATAGTTCTTTTTGCATCAAATTGCAGTTAATATGTAGTTACATCCTACTGCTGCAAAATATTAGTGTGCTGTACTATATTTTAGCAAACCATAAAAATGCAGAAGGTCTAAAGGACTTGAAAGCATTAAAAGGAAGCTATTGTTCAACCAACTATAGTTTTCTGTCATCTTGTAACTTGTAATAAATGCAAGATGTTGGAGGGAGAGGAGCCAAATATTAGTGTGGTCCCTAAGAGACCAAACAAATAATGGAGCTACTTAAATTTGTCATTCTTCTGTCATGATTACACTTAAATCTAAAATGCGTGCAGATGTTTTTCTGTGTGGATAGATTCCGTGCTTGCTTCTGCTTTTGGTTTATTGGAGGCTGTGAAATGTTTCCAGTCAAGCCCCTGTTATCGTGGTTCTTTTTCGGGAGGTCTCCTCAGTTCGAGCGGAGCGGGTGCCCTCGTGGTGTCAGGGCCTCACACCCAGGCGAGGGAGGACGAGAGCAGCGAGCGCTGCTCCTGCCCAAGCTCCCCTTGAGCCTTATCCAGCCTTACCTCGAGTTGTGTTTTGTGTGTCAGCTTTGCCTAATCCTTCATGCCAGTATGTATTTGCTCTGCCCATCAACTGTCTAAAGCTGTAGAAGGGTGTGTTTTATATATCCAGATAGACTGTAGGAGGACATGGATGCCTTATTTTTTTCCTGCAGGATTTCCTAGCAGTTAGATCATTTGGGATGGAAAGTAAATAAAATGTTAAGCTGTGATTACGTTGTTGAGGTAGAGCTTTCATAAACTATTAAATCAGTGCAGTAGTGGTAGCAGAGTACAGCTGTTGAATGGAGATTGGCCTCTCTGTGAGCTGGCAGGATGGACGTGCTGAGGGAAGATGGTGCGGAGATGAGATGTACTCTGGTGTTTTAGGTGTCAGTGCTTCTTGGTGCCTAATGCTGTGCAAAGTTCACCAGACCAACAGATAAGAGTTTGTGCCCTTTTATTAAATGTGGATGTTATAAATTATGCAACCCCAGTGCCATGCTGGTGATGTGACTGGTGTCCTACAGATTCATGGCTTGCTGATTGCTCTTGTAACCAGTTACCCCCCGTGTTGTCCCACAGGTGGGACTTGTCGTGTCAAGAGTTTTGCCTGCTCAGGGACCATTTTGGAAGAGCTCTCTGAGGAGCTGAGATGCCAACTGTTTATTTTTAACCTCTGATGTCTTTCTCTCTCTTCCCTCCCTTTTTCCAGAGGCCTTTGAGTCTTTGCTTCGCTTGGCGGAGAACCGCACGAGTTCCTTGTTTGAGGCCGCCTACAGACCCATGGCCAAGGAGGCCGCGGAGCCGGTCAGGGAGCTCTTCACAGACCTCTCCCTCTACATCCTGGGCGCAGAGACTACCGTGGAAAGCGCAGTCCTGCGCTTCTTCGACAGCCTCTTCCCTCTGGTGTACAGCCGCCTAATAAACCCCGGAATTACAGATTTATCGGAGGACTACACGGAGTGTCTGCGGCTTACGAGGCAGGACATAAACCCCTTCGGCCGCTATCCCAAGAACCTGGTTACGGAGCTGTCCAAGTCCCTCTGGGCCAGCAGGATGCTGAGCCAGGCTCTCGGCCTGGGCATCGAGGTGATAAACACAACGGAGCACGCGGCGCTCACCAAGGAGTGCAGCCGGGCGCTGGTGCGGATGCAGTACTGCCCGCACTGCCAGGGCCTCACGCTCATCAGGCCCTGCGTGGGCTACTGCCTCAACGTGATGCGGGGCTGCCTGGCCGGCGTGTCGGAGCTGGACGCGCCGTGGAGGGAGTACATCTCCACGCTGGAGTTCCTGGCCGGTGAGATGGCCGCCTCACACGACCCGGAGGCGGCGCTGGCGGGGATCCGCAACGCGGTCAACGAGGCCGTCCTGCACGCGCAGCTCAACGGGCCCCAGCTCTCGGCCACGGTGAGTGCTCGCCCCGGGGCTGCTGGCCCTCGGTATTTGAGGAAGAAACACTGGACAACTCTGTTCCTTTTAGTTTTGTTTTTGTTTTCTGTTTTGTTTATGCGTTCGATAGCCTCCAGCCAGATCCTGGCTAATAGTCGGTGACGATATTATAGGTAATTATGGTGGGATTCGCTAGAACCTTCTTGACAGTGGAAGAAACAAAATTGGCTTGCTCGAGAAGCAACCGTGCCAAGTAGATAGCCCTGGCTTCTTTGTATATATACAAAACAAAAATTGGCATGTACTGTAATTGATACCAGCAGTGTATTTTCGTACTCTAAAGCCTATGTATTAGCAGTCTAAGAGCTGAGCTCCTATGATTTGGGAGCATTTGCACTGTGTGTGAGGGTATCCCATGATAGGGATGTCAAGACACACATTTTTTCATATTTTTAATAACTTTATTTTTATGCTGACTATTGAGACACCAGAAAGGGAATACAGGCCTTTGTAACTTTTGTAAGTTTGTGAACTTACAAAAGCTTTTTCCTTTAGTTTTGCCCTTCCTTGCCTTTTTCCTTACAAAAATGGAAAAGTGGGGAAAAAAACATGAAAAATCTTCATTATCAAATGAAGATTATCAAATTTGATTATCATAATCAAATGAAAGACTGTGTATCTTTTGTCTGTGGTAGGGTTTGGAGGACAGAATTACGATAAACTAATGTCAACTCATAGCTGATGGGTTCTCTCAAGATGTTGAAGATTAGATAGAAATTGTTGAAATGACTAATAATTCATCTGGCTGTATCCATATTAAGCTCAACATAATTATCAATAGGAAAAATGCAGCAGTTTGGCCCCAAACAGGATTGAGACTAATGTGATTGTTCTGACTGCCCAGAAAACCAAGGAGTTTGTGCAGAGAACAAATGAGAAGGTAACAAGAAGGAATTAGGAATTAGGAACTCTGGTCACTGAATTATGTAAGGAAAAAAAGTACTGGAAAGACTCTGAAAAAAGAAGGTATAATTGAAGGTGTTCTAACTAGGGAAGTGCTTTGTTGGAAGAAAATGCCTCTATGTAACCTTCAAAGATGTCAAACATTGCACCTCTCTCCAGTTTATAAGGGCTGTCAGTCAGTATGTATGGAGAGATGGAGAAAAACCCTTTGGTAACCTGATCGAAAGAACTTTCCCTGGGAATTTGCAGTGAGCATCTGAGTTCATGTGGCCTCAAGTGCTCCATTCTTTTTGTCGGTGATCTTGAATCTCCTAGCATATCTGACATCCAAAGATAAACTGAAACATTAAGCCAAGATTTGCCTGCTTGCATGTAGAGCATGATTATCGTTATTGGGATAACGATAATATATAATATCTTATATAATATAGGGATATTGCACAGTAGCCTTGGCGAATAGGCACATCAGAGAGCAGTGGCTCCTTGGTGGCACTGTGGACTCAAGTGCCACATTTGAGGTAAGAGCCAGCCTTATGGGTGCCAAACAAATACTCTGAAATCTGTTCTACCTTTTACCCCATGATGCTGTTTTTGTGAGATTCTAGAAGGAAAATGAAAATCAGAATGTTTTCTGTCTCGTAATATATACAAGCTATCAGTAGTATCAAAGACTGGCAATAGATATTTCTCAAAATCATGTCAGTGCCCTGGTACTATTGACACACAAGTTATTAGGAGTGAACTTAAGCTCCTTGTCTATTCACAGCAAAAATGATCTATAATGCACTACATGTTGCAAAATCCTAAGGCTTTTTTCTCATCACATTTTCCATCCTTGTAATTAGTATGTGCTTACTTGGCTTGCTTATGTACAGTAAGTACTCAGATAATTACAGGTGAAATCAGTGAGTATTTTGCTTTTAGCTGATTTGGAAGCAGAATTGCCCTGGAAACTTTTTTGAGTTGAGCAGGTTCTTTAATTGTTATTTAAATCATTTGCTTAGGTCTCTTCTGGCTCCTCTGTGTTTAAATTTAAGCATTTTCCTTCTCCCATTCAGAGAATTCAACATAACTGCTGCATTTGAAATCCCATTAATTCTTTGTCCCCTGTACCCCACCCAGTTCATTCTGTTTTCTTTCATTAGCGACATCTTTATGCACAAAAAGACTGTGTTATTTTAGTGACTGCTCTGTGGGATAGCAAAGGATATTTCCTGGTTGAAAATGGAAGCTCTGTGCCAGTTTGCTGTCCTCAACTGAGCTGCTTCCTCTTTCAGATTCCTGCAGGGTAAGATTGTGCTTTGTAGACTGAGCACGTCCCACTGTTTGAGCAACCGCTCAGTCTCAAATTGATTTAAATTTTACTGATTAGTTACAGAGAGTATTTAGACAGTTGAGCCTAATTAAACTGTATTTCCTTCTCTGGAAAAAATGGTAAAGAGTTAAATAAATCTACGGATTTAGGATTTTAAGAGTTAGGGCAAGTTGAAATGTTTCCTTAAACTGGGAAGGGGTGAAATAAGAGAAGAAGGTACTTCTCTGCGTGTGTTGCTTAAATGAGCGCCTTCAATCACTATGAAGATTGATAGAGGGGGGACTGTAACAGATATGATCAGAGATCAAGTTTTAGGAGAAGGTAGGAAGATCTGTGCCCTAAGCCAACCCCAAACATACCAATTAAATGATGGAAAGCAATGTAGCAAAAATAAATACAATTTAAAAAATTTTCACATGGTTTTGTTAAATCATCATGAATGTATTTATTTTGAAATTGCTTCTTATGGTTGCAGTACAGAAGCAGCACTAAGGAATGCCAAGCTTATCACATTTGGGAGGCAGAAGTGCCTTGGCACAAATTCAGTGAGACTGTTACCGGGCGAATATGGGAGGTTAATGGGGTGTGGAGGTTGATATCAGAGATAACAGAAATAAAGCATTTGCTTTCTGCTGCGCATTCACAGCTCAAAAGCTGAATTATATTTTTTGAGGGCAAAAATGAGCTTGATGATGACATGAAGAAGAAGGATAGGATTATTACGAGAGAATGAGACATTATAAATTTGGATCGGCTTCTATGAACGCTTAAGGGCCTGGGGCAGAAGGACTTGTCACTAACGAGAGTGATTAGAATATTAGGGATGTGCAAACTGCATTTACAGTCCAAAATTTACAACATGCCAAACTTTAATTTTAAATTATACTAAACTTGAACTTCCTAAGGTTTTTAGGAGCAGGAGGAAGACTTTCCCCTGGGTCAGTTAGCGCAGTTAGCTTTGCAGATCAGTTTGGAGAAGCCAAGCCTTGCCCAGGACACTGTCTGCTGTTATTGGAGGTATTTAGCCTATAGGTGCATGTGAGTGATGGTGATGGGCTGGGAGAGAGTCGGGAGGCACCAGAGTGTCTTAACAACAACAAAAAGACTCCATTTCTGCAAGCCCTGAAAAAGAAGCTGGTGGCTGAATCTGATGATATTCTCATGAAATAGGATAGCACAGCAGCATGCGGCTGAAAAACAAAGCCAGGTGGCTGAAGAAGTCTGTTCAGTGATACATTGAAAAGAGAGGTACAACTGGAAATCAGGATTTTTACCATAGCTCATGGTACTGACAGCTCCAATGGCATCTAATTTTTAGGCAGATCTGAGGACAGACTTTCAGTGCCCTAATTTAGGGGCACACCTGGCCCAGCTCTGAGCATGGCCTTGGCCAATTAGGAGTTGCAAAGCTTTGTTTAATGAGGCATTTAGCTGGGACAAACGATGCCTGCTAGGAGACAGGGAATGGTACCTTTGGCCCTGAAAAAGCAAGCTCTGTAGCTGTTTGCTGGGTCCAGTCTGGACAGAAAGGGGCACCTGCCTGTGAGAATATCCTGGTGTTGCCTGAAATGCCATGTTCCTGCTGTGAACTTGGGATAGGACTTCCTGAGGGAAAGAACGTTTGGAAAGAAAATGAAAATATTGCCCCCAAAATCCTGCTAGAAATTCACCAGTTAATGAAAGGCTCAGGGAAAATAATTCAGCTTTTCCAAAATCATTAGGAACGGAAAAGAAAAAAAAAATCCTGAAAAAATAAGCAGTGTTGTAAAAATGGTCACCTTTAGGAAACCAAAAGCTAGTTAGGAGACTGCTGAACTTGGAGCAGCAGGAGATTGATGCCTGGTAACCTTACAGATTTGGAGAGGAAATAGCAGTGCTATGAGCAAAATAACTTTGTGCCGAGTGAGTTCACAGCAAAAAAGAGTTTCTGCCAGCCTATAATGAACTACTTGATTAAAGGCATCCAAGAGTATCATAAAACACTTCTGGAGGCGTTCGAGAACCCTCGGAGCTGAGCTCGGTGCTCCCTTCCTTCCTGTGAGTCTTCCAGGTCAAATGATCAACACCAGCTGTCAGGGAATGTGGGCACTGTACTCAGCAGAGGTGAAAGCCCATGGTTAAATGGCTGGAAATAACTGTCAAAATAACAAGCAGGGCTCTGTTTGTATGATACCTGCACCAGGCGTGTTATTTAAAATGTCAACTTGCTCTTCCCAAGTATTTGCTACCAGGGGACCCTCTCTAAATGCAGGAAACAGAGGAAATCCATGCCTGTGATGATGATGAGGTGTTGGTAGGTGGTCCTCAAGGAGCTGGAGTTATCACCTGTGGAAGTTGTCTGGTTTGCTGGTGTTTCCTGCAGCCGTGATCTGGAATGACACGGAAGGGCTTGTGCTGGAGCGACCTCCTTCAGAGTGGTCAGCAAAGCAGGGTCAGCTGCATGTGCCCCGCATCAAACCCGTTGTGAAAGGGGACGAGAGAAGCCGGCCTGGAAACTCCCCGGGGAAGGTCCTGCAG
Organism: Tinamus guttatus; assembly: GCF_059628265.1. NCBI lineage: Eukaryota > Metazoa > Chordata > Aves > Tinamiformes > Tinamidae > Tinamus > Tinamus guttatus. The sequence goes on from NW_028288898.1 coordinate 1,992,383, forward strand.
GCAGCTCCTCGCGGCAGGGCCAGGCAAGGGCCTGTTTCTGTGCAAAAGCTGCAAGAATGGTCTCCACAGCCGGGAAGGAGATTCCTGGATGTTGACATTAAGTTCTTGCTGAACAGTCTTGGGCTATGTTGTCTTTAAGGTGTTGCTCCATTCATGTGGTCCATCAGGAATGAGCTTTTCATAAATGTGCTGTGGAACTCTATCCCCTTAATCCCCTGAATTTCATTGAGTATGAGCATCTAATTCTTGTAGGCAGCTTTGTAAACCTTGCCACGTGCTATTTGCTTGATGTAAAAGCATTTTGACCCTTGAGTGCTATGGAGGTATTTCTGGAAATAATTAGCTAAATTGTTTAATTCATTTGCCTTGTTCCCGTCTGTTAGGAGAGTCCTTGAGAGAATTAGAGTTTGCAAAGTCTTGAACAGTTTTTTAAGGGGCTGCAAGGAGCTTTCTGGCCAGCGCTGGATAATGAAAAGTCTCTTCCTGGCAGGTGTTGGGATGTTGAGGGGCCGTCTGGTTTCCTAGAGTTAAGGATCATCTCATCTGTAGTGATGGAGCTGCCAGATTTTTTGATATTTACCCACGAATCACTGTCATATAAACTGTTAAAATGAAATATATAAATTTCCAATATCTTATGTGTGATGAATCAGAGCAGGAATGGGAAAACGTCATATGGCCGGACTGGTTCTAAGTGACGCATTTGCTGGATATTATCCAGCTGTTGCTGTTTGACGTGGTCAGGAGGCTGTTTTCACACCAACTGTGCAGCCCTGAGGTTGCAAGGCGGATTTGTGCAGATGCTCCTGCTGCTCCTGCCCTCGAGGGCCGCCCTGTTGGGGACGGGTAACTCAACTATTGACTAGTCATTAATCGCTATTAAAATAAAATACTCTTTTCTGCCTGGCAGCACAGTGCTCTACTAATACTTTCAATTCCCTAAATGTTATGTTTCATCTAAACATGTAACCTGAAAATTGTGCGTTAAATAACCAAAATAATAATGGGATTGAGTGTGACTTTCAGATTGTGACCGACTAGCTTTTGCTGAGACCAGCGTTGTCTGTGATTAACCTCTTGAGGAATGACAGATATGGAGCTCTTGACGTCTGGCAGAGACTTAAGGTCTCAGATCTGGATGTCACTTCTTTTTCTCCATTTACAAGTAGAAATAGTTTGACGTGCTTTTCTTGAGTAATTTTGTTTGAAAAGCATCAGAGCTGTGTGTGTGTGTCACGAGCAATGCTGCTATCCTAGTATGTAGCCGAGTGTTTTCAGCAAACTGGACATGGTAGTTGGGTCAGAGCAGATACGAGTCCCTGTGATTCTCATGTTAAATATAAATAGCACAGATGTGTGTGCATGTATTCTAACTGCTGGTAAGCTGTCCAAATGCAGACTGTAACGATAGCAGCCTGAATATAGAGCTGAGAAATAGTAATCCACTTTTCAGAGCAAGACGTCTAAATGATCTAGTAAAAAATCAGTATTTGTTTTTTCACATTGTCTGATGCTTATTATCTCAATATAGAGGATGCACCGTTTTAAAAAGATGTGATAGATTTTTTTTGGGGGGGAAAAAAAAAACTTAACTGATTAAACTAGTGTCCTTGGCCACTGAAAGAGAATGAATCCTACCCCTTTCGGGTGGCAAAACACTAAAAATACTAATATATTTATCTGCACACACGCTGTTCTCCACTCCTTCCAACAAATGGAGTTGTGTCTTTTTTAGCAGGTGAACATTCAGCTCAGCTACAAAAGCCTTGTCTGGGAAGTGTCTATTTATTTGGTCAGAATGAACTTACTAATTCTGTAATTGTTTGCATTTAGCTTTTCTCCGAGGGCTATGTGTAGTTGAAGGACACAAATATGCAAAGAGTCCAGGATTTTGCTTGAAGCACAATACGGAACAAGGCAATCAATGCTTGGGAGAAAAATTATGGGAATGATGATAGTGGGGATGACAAATGATGTGCTCAGTGTTTCAAAGCCTGTTGTGTATCTGTCGCTCATTGATTCCACTTGGTTCTTTTTTGTTCTCTTCTGTATATTGAGAGTGTCCATACATTGTGCAAGCCATCTACTGAAATGCAGCATTATTTTCTATTGCAGAATCAATTTAAGCTCAAAAAGAAAAATAAGATATGCAGTGGTTTGTTTTTTTAATGGACCTGACTTTTTGTACTGTAGTTTATTAAAAATAATGGATTTCTGTGGCTGCAGCCCTTTGGAATTTGGGCACTTCTGTTTGTTGTGGTTAATTGTTGGTCTCATCAATTAACAAGGCATCAGACAATGGAGCTGGAGTGTTGCTGGGTTGGGGTCCAGGCCCTGGTAAAAAATGCAGCTCCAGCACATTGGCAGCCAGGCTGCTTGTTATTCATTGTGAGGCGTCCAGCTATGGGAGTGTTCGGGGTTTGACAGCGTTGAATAGATTCCAGTCAGCCATACAAACTACCTCCAGTGAAGTGGAAAGGACCATAAAATTGTTTTAGCAACAGCTAATTCTCTTGAGTCTTTTAAGGCTTTTTTTTTCTTTCTTTCTTTTTTTTCCCCCTTTCTTTCTTTAACTGTTTGATTGCAGGAGGCAGATTTGCCAATTTAAACAGTAAATATTCCCAGAACGATTTTATGCTTTAAGATTAAACACATAGACTTTTCACTAATTTCACATTTAGTGTAGATTAGATTTCGGAGAAGAAAAAAAAAATCCCAAACACTCTATAATTCAATAGTTTCTTTTCTATTTGGAGAAAGAAACCATTTTTCCCGAGAAAGATTTGGTTATGTTGAACCCTGGAATAGAATTGGCTTCGCCCAGCGATTGGTCTAACGGTAAAAACACGGCCCGTGCTGGGAGGCAGCCGACAGCATCGTCCCCGGAGCCCCCGGGCCGGGCTCGGCACCCAGGCAGGAGTGTCCGTGTTGGTGTGTCCTGGATGGGGAGTCCTGGTTCCTGCTGCTACCCGCCGGGCTGCAGGGCATCTCCCTGCAACGGCACCCGGACGCTGCAGCTCGAGGAGACGCACATGGGCTCTCCGAGGCCGTTGTCCTCGTGGGAAGGCAGGAGCCTTCCCCAGGGTTGTGCCCTTCCTGTAAAGGGGGCCTGCCCAAAGGAGTTGGGCGCTTCTGTAGAAAGAAAAACACAACTTCTTGATGGATGATGGCTCATCCAACTCATCCTGCTGTATCTGTGCAGCTTGTTTTGTCTTTTAAAATGCTTTTTTAAAACTCTAATGTGGTACCTCTTTACCTCGGTGCGACCACTGTGACTCTGGGTGCTGTTTCCTTACAAAGCTGCTCTGTCCCCTGTCATCTCTATCCACACAGTGTGGAGCGGGAGTCCTCCTGAAGCAAAACTTGTTTTACAGGCTGGTGAGCTGGCGAGTCCTCCATTTCCCAGACGCGGACCTGGGTGCCACCATGTTCCCCGGAGGGTATTACTAGGGCAAAGCTAATGTGGAGGCATGATGGGGCAAGAGAAAGGAGGCTATGTGATACTTAACAGAATAAAATAGCGTGCAAGTAGGCTCCAGTGTCCACTTTGTTCTCTGTACTTCTGGGTAGTGAATAAAGTTGTATCAATACATAGGCTTTTCCTAAGCTTTTGGCAGCAAGTATGAAGGATGAAAATAGTGCCTCGAGTCAGGCAACTATCATCACATATCAGAATTCAGAAGCCAGTTGAAGTTGTCATGATCAAAAGCAGGGTGTTTGGGACTCTTGGTGGAGTAACGCTATGGGTGTGTGTCACAGGTGAGCTTTCAGGCTTTGGTGCTCTTTATATGGTCAAATTCCCACATTTTGGTGAAGAACTTGATGTTAAAGGATGTTTTGAATCACTACTGTTGCTTCAGTATGTGGAGTTTACTCTTAGGTCAGATTTTATTCAAAGTATACTTGATATATCATTATAAATCAATGATTTAAGTGTGTGTGTATATATATATAAATGCTTAATATATATACTTACATATATTTTTTTAAATAAATATGTTAGTATGTCCTTCTGCTGGAGCAGAAGGGAGTAATCTTTTCATACTGGAAGGCTAAGGTAAGCAAATAAGGTAGACTTTGGGAAAAACAAGCTGAGTGAAGCTGTGATTTCCTATAGGAATTCCTCCTTTCTACTTCTAAGTTTGGATGGGCAGTGACAGGGAGAGAGCGAAGAGGACAGGATTCCTAAGAAGTGAAATGGTGATTAGAGGGAGTAGAGGAAATAGGAAATATTACAAAAATCCAAATGAAACAATGACTGTAATTATGCAGAAGAAAACCAAATGAAAGGACTGACTGTAGGAGGAAAAGGGCACATGGATCCAATGGGGTTTAAAAAGACAAAACAAAAAACCCATAGACTTATTACAGGTGGGGTGAGACAAATGGTGGCTTGGGGACGCTGCCCCCCTGGGGTCAGCAGCATTTCTGAACGTGCTTCGTTCGTACAACTGGCTCATTCATTTCTCCAGCCCTGCTCTGGGCGCTGGGAAGCTGCCCGGGTACGAGCTGCTCAGCCCTGCAGGGCCTTGTTGGCCAGCCCAGGACAGGCTCCTGTCTGATGTGCAGAAGCAAAGCCAGAGTCAAAAGGACTGAAGAGAAGCAGTGAGTTAGGTAGGAATAGGAGAGGGAAGGTGGTTGCTGTCAAGTTTTGGCTTCTCTGACAAAAGGGAAGGATTCAGGCTCAAAAGAAATGAGTCTAAGTGAAAGGTAAGACCACCCCAAGGTGGTTTGGCTTTATGGCTCGAGTCTGGGGGCTGTGGGTGAGTGAAGGAGGCGCCTGCAGAGCGGTGCTACCACAGAGAGGGTGACAAGGAGAGGAGCTCATGGGCACAGGACCCTGTGGAGACCGGCCTGCGTGCTCCTCTCTGAAGAGTGGCCAAGCAAGGCTGGAAAATGAGGGGAGAAAGAAATAATAGTGTGGTTGGGAAGGAGGTGAGCTCTTTTGGTGATGTTTTAATTTTTAGTGATGCTGCTTTGTAATTTATAATGACTTTTTGCTATGTCAGAGATTAAGCCATCAAAAATGGGCTAAATCCATCTTGACTCTATCCCTACTTTTTCTTGTAGTAGTTTTATGAGACAAATAATGAGAGCTGATTTTCTCATTTCACCACAAACAGCTTTGAATTGCAAACTATTCATGTAGAATGATGTTATTGATTTTTCTTGATTTATCTGCAGATTGTGTTGCATCCTTAGTATTATCTAGATACATCTAAAAGTATTAAAGAACAAAAGCTCCTCCAGGCTTATAAGACCCCAGAAAAATGGTGTTCCTGGAACTGGAGGCATTTCCAGTTCTTACAGTGAAACAGTAGTACCACTAAATCACTTGATTTTTTTTTTGTTGTTGTTGTTGCTTTTGCATGTTTTCTAGTGGCCGCAGTTGCTGGAATGGGATGTACAAAGTTTGTGTTGTGCGTACAGTTGTATCTGGAGGAAAACCATCTTCCTTTATATGTGATTGAGGTGCTCACTTGGTGGTCTCGAGATTAGGGAATTACGTTCTCCTCGAGTCCATGACATGCAGAGATAATGTTCTGGATCTCTTATTTTCCCTTCCTCATTCAAGCGTTAGGGGCAGCACCACTGTAATGTATCATGAGTCTGAGTAAAAGCCACCCGTCCTGCCGAGCAGTAGATGTCCCCGATTTGTCTTCCTCCTGCTTCAGAAGAGCTTCTCAAGAAGCCGTAAACAGTCCCTCACAAGAGCAGTAATTCACAACATCTCATTCTCATCTCATTTGCAGTTACCTCTTGGGGAGGTGCTCTAACACGTTCAACGTTTGCTCCAGGAGCCCAAGGTCACGGACAGCCAAGTTGTCCCTCCTGGTAGCCAGGAGGTGAGTTTTGCCTGTCGTTTCCAGTAGCGCAGGGCTTTGCGTGGCACTATAGCTCTAGTGTGGGACAGTTCGGGTTCCCCAGCACGGGATGATGCATCAGTGCATCTGAATTAATGTGTCTAAGATGTGGTTCATTCCTTGAACACTTCCATAGGCTTCAGGTAGACTTTTTATCTTGTTCCAAGAAGGAGACTGTCCCTGGAGGTGTCTGTAAGTAATCCAGTGTAAAAGTTCTGGTATTTAAAGTCTAGACAAAACCAAAAAACAGAAGCCAAGGAACACAGTTTTAAAATATCTGATAATATCACTCATAAAAAGTCCTGTCAGTTCTGCCAATATCAGTAACTCCTGTTTTTTTTTTTACTACTCATTATATTTGGAAACTCAAGTAATATGCCCGGAAAGAGAAAACCTTTTGCATTTTCATATTACTTAGCTTCTACTTTCCCTTTATGTCTGTGCTGTAAAAGAGAGAAAGCTCTAAGGTCATCCGTCTTGCATAGCATCAAAAGTACAAGTGGGTGCCAGGAGCAGATGTGGGGTAAAAGCAGCATCTCCCAGACAGCTTTATCTTACCAAACTCCTGAGTGAGCCTTTTCCTTTTTGGAATAGAGAAGATTTGAACTGAGTTATACTCATTTGGCTGAACTGACTTAATTCTGGTGGCACTTGCAGCTTGCTGTTTTCCTGGACACTTGGAGCAGAAGGTCCATGCACTCCATATTCCTCCTATGGAGCATGTCCACAAGTGCTTCGGGAATGACAGGGATCACCTCTAAAAGTGCCTTTTATCAGGAAATGGCTGCATAGAGCTGCTGCAAGATTTGAGTAGTAACCAAAGCGGTGCTGAGTTCAGGGTGGCAAGTTATTTCTTCTATTCCAATTTGGGTGGCAGGAAAAATCATTTTTGTATGGGAAAGCTGCCACCTGGATTTTCTAAGACCTTTTTCAGCCCGCTTCGCAATGTGGCCGTGTGTTGGCCGTGTGTCGGGTAGCGGAAGCAGGAGGCAGCGCCGAGCTTGGTCATGCATGGAGCTCGGGAGCAGCACTAAAGCTGCAGCTTGGCTACTTAAGTTACCCATCACCCTTTTGACAAAGGTTTGGTCTCCCATTAGTGCACAAAGTAAAAATCAGCCACTACGGAAACAAAAGAAGCTAAAATGTCTAGTTGAGATGGGAGAGATATTGTTATAAAAATTCTTTAAGGTCACAGTCACTCTTCCCATGAGATGCCCGTGAAGGGCTCATCAGAACCTGCTGCAGGTGCATCACTTAACGTGTAAGACCTGACAGTCTGTTAAACATGTTCAGAGGGACGTGTTCAACAAGACCGATGCACAGGATCTGATGGCGTCGGCTAAACCTTCCTCGTATGTCTCCAGGCAGAAGCAGAGACTCTAATGATCCACTACTCCGTGGAAAAGCTGGAGAACATCCTACATCTGAGCATCTTCTGAAAGCTTGTCTTGTTTGTCCCCCGAAGCAGGGTGTGAGTAGAGGATTCATGCGGCTCTGGCTTCTGCCTTGTTGTTTCTAGACATCTGCAGTGACAGCTAATGCAGAATTGTGTAGGTCTTTGAGGATAAATGTCTAGTTGAGATGTGAGAGATATTGGCATCAAAATCCTTTAAGGTCACAGTCACCCTTCCCAGGAGATGCCCGTGAAGGGATGATCAAAACCTATGAGCCAAGTAAACAAAACCAGCCAACTAGCCTAAAAAGAAGGTTTTTTAAAGCTTTTTTTTTCTTTAGTGTCTGATTTTTACTTTGTGCACTAATGGGAGATGAAAACTATGAACATTAACTTGTTATTTTAAGTTCTAAGCAATTCAGGTTTTCCCTGTGTGGTGTTTATTCGTAGAAAATTTAATGAAAAGTTAGGGACAGCCCAAGAGAGTAGGTGCCTCAGTGCTCTGTGGCCAAGACTCTGGGGTCACCTTATCTTCATAGTGTCTGAAATTTCTTGAGTCAACCCTTAACACAGTAAATACCCTTCCATTATCGCCCAATATTTTTCCACATTGCTGAAGTTTATTTCTGAGAATGTATCCTCCAAGGAAGCATGAGCATTTCAGTAGCAGAGGTGCAAGGAAGGCTTTGAAATTTGTTGCCTTTGGGGCTGGGTTTTGCTTGGTTGATTCTTGCCACCTGCCTTTGCAGAGCACATGGGTGGGCAGAAGTGACCTGTGGTCCCTGCCACCTGGCCAGGAGGGGATGGAAGGTCCTTTAGGGATGGCCTTTCCACAAAGGCACTCGATCTGGTTTTTCCCTGGTTTCTCCAAGATTTGAGCATAAAGTCTTTGGGTAAAAAGATCAGTCATTTCAGGGTGATTTCTCTCCTGCATTGAGAGATCATGATGGAGGAGCTTCTGTAGCTGCTTTGCGCCTTGGTTAAGAAAACACTGACTTAGTTTTTTTCCTTTACCAAAATCCCCACTGCTACTCCTACAATACATAATTCTACCAAGTTTGTTTTTCTTTTTATCAGATTGAAAATGTCCTACCAAACAGTGAAGGCAAGAAACTGCCTGCTTGCTTTCAGCTTTGCTTCACATAAAGTTTTTATTATTATTATTATTTTTATTTTAGGGCTGTGATGAAGCTCTACTTCTATAAACCAGCAGTGCCTGTTCAGTGCAGTTTGCTATCTTCATATACTTCATATTTTTCTTCAGAGACCATAGGTTATCTGTATTTTGCATTGCATGGTGCTCATGTGTTTCATGGTTCTGTGTGTATCTATAATATCTGAGCAAAACATTTTTTTCTGGTGTAAGTTATGTATACTTATTTCCTGAGAAATACTTGCTTTTCATAAAGCAAAATGAGTAGTATCACTTTCCTTGATCTCTATAGCATGTTTTCATATATCACTAGTGTTGATGCTTAGTATGTAGATGTTATTTTCCAAAATTGATTTACTTGTTTTAGTAATTTATCTGTTGTTTGTAAGTAGCAGGGGTTAGTCTTCTCTTCTGTAACTATGGACCCAAGTATAATGTTGAGTTACAGTATCTTGGATAATATTTTTTATTTTTACATTCCTATAAGGCTGTCACTACACAAATTGTAGTGACAAAATAAGGCCACTTTTTTCTGTCTTCCGCAAAAAGTGCTGAGTGGCTTCATAAAATGGTGAATCTCTCCCATTTCGAACCAGCGTGGAAGTGAATTATCCCAAAGCCACCAAGACTTCGAAAGTACAATTTATACGAAAGTATATTTTGCTGGAGCTGTCTCCTGATGGAAAAAAGTTGCAAAGAAAATATGTGGAACAAAAGGTTAGTTTGATTCGATCGACACGGCTAGCATTGCAAGCAGACTTACCTCCCACCCCGCATAGCAATGAGAGGGCACTTGGTGGGAAAGTTCAAACTGCGCAAGATAATCCTTGCACAAATAAACTCTGCTCCTAGGGCACGATTGAAACCGGTAAGATTAGACTTCTGAGTCTAATCTACCTCTGTGGAGAAGGGCTTCTGCCACTTGGCTATTTTAGAAACGTAAATCCTCTCAAAGTAAGGTAAAAATTTCTGTCAGGATAAGGTCTACTAATGTGAATTACTTAAGGAAATAATAATTCTTCAGAGGAGAAAAAAAAAGAAAAAAAAAAAAAGAAAAATACTGTGATTTGCATAGCAAAACAGAGTCCTGTTCCTTTCATTGCAGTTCTTACAATTGCTTGAAAGTTTCTTCAACTACCAAGTCAATGTCTAATTCTCTGTGTGTCCTCCTTGCCTATTGGTAATGGGGATGTGGTTTGAGTTCTTATGTCACAAAGCCCTTTGTTATTGTGCAGTTCAGATCCAAACCCTTGGATAAGGAATATCCCAACACGCTTAACGTAACTTGTCTGATAGTCCAGCGTAGTGAAGCTCTCTAAATATATCAAAGTAATGCACTACTGCTCACATAACTTACTAGGAGGCCAAGATGCAAAAATCATTTAAATAAAATGATTATTTTTAATCATATAGTTTTCATCCCTTTCAAACACATTTTCTAAAGCAAACAGCCTTTACTACAGCAGTGTCTGGGAACTAGTTGCAGCATTTTAGTAAATTGGAAATTGATGTAATATTTACAATTAGTTAAACGCAATGTAGGACGCAGCTCTGCTCTAAATAATGAATCAAGAACAAAAGCCTGATTAAGTTGAGTGTTGGTATCCCTGGGGGAATATGCTCTCTCGGATTCCGTTTTTTTTTTTAATTTTTTGAAGTGTAACAGAGTATTTTTATTCACCCCTGCAGTTAGAAATGGTTAGTGATAAGGAGTTCACAGGGATGTTTGCTAATATAACATAAAACCTGCATATACTTATATGTAACTGATTAGTTTGACTTTTGCCTGACTCTTGTAAATTGTTTTCTGCAAAATAGATGACAAGTCCATATGAGGCAGTTGAAATATTCTGAATGAGAAAACATTTTAAAAGAAAGTAAATCCCTCTTGAAATTAAAACCAGAAGCTAACCCTGTTTATATTCTATGAATTCTCCTTTCTTCAAACCACAAATATATAATTAATAACTAAATATCTATTTTTGACTTCTCATTTTTGAAGCAATAACAATACGGGCATAACTTTAGAGAAGAATTGGTCTGGTGAGGAATAATCTCAAGAAGGGCATGGCCTGAATGGTGTGCTTATTTCTGGACAGTGAATTCTTCCATTTTATGGCTTTTTGAAAACTGCTGCTTCTGTGGCTTCCTCCTGCCTCCTCCATCATTCATTCAGACTCCATCTGAAAGGCTAGTTTTAAGCATTATTTGTTCTGGGTTGCTTTACAGTGAAGCTTGGAGAATGTCTCAAATGCTGCAAGTTGCACCTCGTGTCATCCGGACTAGCGGCAGCTGAGGCGGTGGCAGCTCCGGGCAGAGCCGTCGAACTGCGGGGATGGGAGCTACCGAGGGCTGGGGAGCATCCTCCTTCCGCGCAAGCCACAACACGGACAGGCACAGGGAGGGGAGACGAAATGCCATTAATGAACACTGATCATTAACTGCTGCTCTGAGTCCTGACCAGTTCACGTTTCCTCACAGCATTCCAACTCTGCTGCCCACCCCAAATATTTCCTTACACTCATGGCAAATTCTACCAGATTCTTTGAAATTAACGTGTTGCCCCAATCACCCTTCACAGAAGTTCCACTTAAGGGTTTCTGGAACTGAATTTGTCTGGAAAATATCATGCAAGTAAGAGTGGAGCCCAACATCGTGTTTTAGATTGCAAATACATGAAATGTGCAGGAAAGCAGTGCAATACCTGAATGTGCATAAAAACACATGTATCCAGAATGGTTGTGAGTACTTCCATTTGGCAAAAGTACCTTGCTCTCTGGGGGCTCTGCAGGGATGTAGAGGAGATTTCTAGAAATATTCAAATGTCTTTTATTGAATGGGATGTTTTTAATCACTGGGGATTTGGATGGACCAATGGGCTGCAGCATGCTGTGTAACCAGACCTTGACTGGAGCAAGAATTGTTGCACTTCAGTCATTTCTAACATATATTTTTCTAAACTGTTCGTAAAGACTTCTAATGATGAGGAGTCTGTAAGCTTCCCAAGCACTCTTGACAGATTTTTCTCTATTACTCTAAAAATGTTTCTCTCTAACTCGATTCTTTTTTGCAGCCTGTTACTTACTCTGCTAGAGATGCAGGCAATATATTGTTCTCACATACTGCATTTTTTAAAATTATTTTTAAAGATTGTCGGTGCATCTTCTCTTTGTGCCAAGCAGCACTGGTTTATTTAGCCTTTCTCTCCTGGTTACAGTCCTTAGATTTCTCGTCCTTTCCGTTGCCTTCCATCAGACTCTGTTCATCAGATGCTCCTCACAAAATCCGATGCTTGTGGAGCTGGGTCATGTGGCCGGCAGATCTGGGCTGATGGGTCCCTTCAGCCGGTCAGCATGGAATAGGAAGCACTGAGATGGTACTTTTGGGGTCAAGAAAGAGCCAAGCTGCAGCTCCGGAGCGGTCCTGATCCCAGTTTGTGCTCAGCCACCTGGGCCGGGGGCAGCTGCCTGTTGGAGCTGCATGGCTGATAACTCGGGTAAATGAAACTCTGGGGTTTCTGCCTTGCAGAAAAGGCTAAACGCTCCCATTAGTGCTGGATGCGTTGTCAATAGCATAGCACGTGTGCTGCTGCTGCGCCTTCATTTCTACTCAGAGTAGGTGAAACCCTTGCAAGGAAATCCTCCTCGCCTGCATTCCTGCAGACTATATTCCAGACTAGGAGTAGCTCTAAAAATTGTGTTATATTTCTATATCTCAGGAGAGTTAAATATTGCCTTATTTGGGCAACAGTTATCTGCTCTCAGTTGTTGCATTAATGAAAAACCTCTGTCTCCTGCAAAGGGTTTTCCAAGCTGTCTGTATGGTACAATGGGATACGTTTCTCATTCTCTGTTTTAATTTCAGAGGAATTAAATTCTTTATCAGAATTTGGGGAGCAAACAGTAAGTCTCCTTAGGCTCATATAATAAGGCTGCAGTTTGAACATTGTTATTAAAGATGGTTTTACTTCTGTAGCTTCAGAATATCCCAAGCGTAGTTGGCAAATGCCATAGCAAGAGTTAGCTGTACCCTGCCTATTGCTCAGTCATCAAATAACCCAGTCAGCTTAGAACTTTCTGCTTTACCCTGGCTAATGATTGAAAGGTAGATTTTTTTTTTTTTTTTTACTAGTAGTTTTTACAGCTTGCTTTTGTATCGGTGTGCTAGCACTGATGTCAGTTGGCCTTTGTCTTAAAAAGTCTGCTTGAATGCCAGAAGACAGTTTTTTTAAATGGGCAGCATAAAATGGAAAGCCTGAATTTTAGCTGTCATCTTATCAACTACTGAAGTACTTATTCATAAACATGATTTGGAGTTTTGGATGCTTACAGAGATATCACAAGAAGGAAAATTATTTTAAGAGCAAAATGTTGCAGAATACAATGTGCTTTGTACCACTCTTGAATTTCTCCAAAATCTTCCAGTATTATGTAAAAGGTCAGATTCCCAAATAAATAGTATTTAAATGTTGATTCAATTACAGCATTTCCACTGTGACATGGATATCTTTTGTTTAGGAATTCAATCACAAGTGAAAGCATATTTTCTACATCTTGTTAAGTTTGCCCTCTGGCTTGCCAGAATGAGATAGTCTTGCTCATACATACCAGGGGGATGGAATTATTTTTTTTCTCCTATTTCTAGCAGTCTAGAAAGTTTTTCTAGGGTTTTTCTCCAATTCCTTGCAATCTTTTTCCATATTTATTTTTTAATGGGATGCTTGCTCTTTTGTATAGGCAAGTTCCACTTAAGAAACAATCTTGTTCTTGTCATTAATTCTTAGTCTTCCTTGTTTCTATATGGCTTGGGCATTAGAGATGCCAGAGTAGTAGTGGGATGAACTTTGTGAAGCCTTAGTCTCGCAGAACATAGGATTGTAGCTTACCACAGAGAATAAATGTATTTGTTGGTATAATCCCTCACTGACAGAAATGGCAGTAGTTCTAACTTGTTAGACAAATATCTATAAAATCATATTGGCTTAAATGGATGCCAATAGTAGCTACTGTGGATTGCTCTGTATTGGAGTTGAATTTACTGAATGCTAGTCAAGGTTTTAAATTTAAAAGAAAATAACCCAACGCCACACATATTCAGATGAAGTTGGTCATGCATGTTTTCAAGCAGCTGTTTTTATTTTAGGTTTAATTTAAAATATGCTCAGCTTAATTCCGTGTTCAGAATCATCAAAGCCCACCAAAAGTCCTCAGATTTTGTTTCACAGAGATCGTTATCAAGTTCTGAGCAAGTGTATGTTTATTACTTTCATATTTTGCATTTCTGGGGTTTCATATACTACCCAAGGGCATGGTCTAACTCAAAGAATAACAGGAATCTGCATGCTTTTCATTTACCTTTGCCATTATTACAGGCATACTATATTAAGACCTGTTTTAGAAACAAGCCAGTCTCACTCACATTTTAGCTTACTGTGTTTTTTCTTAAGCTGCTGATGGTGGTTGTGCTTTTTTTTTTTTTTTTTTTCAATGTGTGTGGGGAGGAGTGGAAGGAGAGAATAGATTTGGAGTCTTGGTTCCCATTCTTGCTCTGGCTTCCTTGGAAGGGTTTGTCACGATAACCTTGTGCAAGCAGGGTTATTCCTGCTTCCTGGCCACCCCAGGTGACAGCGAGAGGCCGCCCTGTCAAGGAGGGAGAAGCCCTTTGTAGCCAGGTGAACGGTTTTGCAGTGCAAATGGGTCAGCCCTGCAGACCGTGTCCCCTCTCCTGGAGCACTGCCTGCCGCTGCACGCGCCCCTGGATGCCCTGCGCCTCGCAGGGATGATGCCTATGGAGGCACGATGGGTTGAGGCAGGAAAAGCTCCCTATTACACTGCCTCCCATCCCAAATGCATGTCTGAAGTTGAGGGATCACATCTCGGATTCAGGAAAAAGACTTTTTAGCCCTTTTTCTTTCTCTGACCTTTGTAATGTCAGTTATGAGCAGTCAGAACAAGGCAGGCTGTGGCTCTTGTCCCACAGGTAATAGCACTGCTGGTATCACACTGGAGCTCATTTGATGAACTCTCTGAAGGACTTTGAGCCAGCTGGCTGCTACAGTCTGGTTTTTATTATATTTTCCTGCATGCTTATTGATTGTTTGAATACTTGCAGATTATTAAAGATATTTGCAGCATATTTTAATATAGAGTTTTGATTAACTCGCAAGGAGAGCAGGCCAAAGGCTGACATCAGTAGAGTGCCATTGGTGTAAGCATAAAATCACTCTCAAGTTTGAGAAAGAAAGAAAGAAAAAAAAAAAAAAAACCTTGCAGGTTGCCATAAAAAAGCCTAAATTTAAAAATTATTCTTGGTGTTGTAAGTTGATAGTTTTCTTTGTTAGTTTGTTTTGGAGAGAATACAAAATTTCACAAATAAGCTGCTTGCCTGTATCCAGTGTTTTTTGCTGCCTTCCTGGAGTCTGAAATTGTAAAGAAAACTGTAGCTGCAGTAGAGGCTTGCTGTTGTGATGGAGTGGGTCCAGGTGTAGGCACATGACGTAAAGACACCATCCCTTGGGTTGGATTACTGCAGTGGGCTGATGATTTTGTTTTCACTGTCCTGTTAAAACTCTTGCTTCAGAAATTTGCTCCTAACCCAGTGTGTGCTTAAAACTGAGCTCTTGTTGGATTCAGTGGCTGAATTTGGGAACTCCAGAATTTGTAAATCAGAGACCTTGCAGGAAGCTTTTATACATCTGGAGTATTGTGTCCAGTTCTGGGCTCCACAGTACAAGAGGGATGTGGAGCTGCTGGAGAGAGTCCAGCGCAGGGCCACAAGGATGATCAGGGGCCTGGAACATCTGCCCTATGAGGAGAGGCTGAGGGAGCTGGGCCTGTTCAGCCTGGAGAAGAGAAGGCTGAGAGGAGACCTGATCAGTGTCTATCAGTACCTCAAGGGAGGCAGTGAGGAGGATGGTGCTGGTCTCTTTTCACTGGTGGCCACCGACAGAACTAGAGGAAATGGCCACAAACTGAAACACCAAAAGTTCCACAGGAACTTAAGGAAAAATTTGTGAACAGTGAGGGTGACAGAGCCCTGGAACAGGCTGCCCAGAGAGGTTGTGGAGTCTCCTTCTCTGGAGATCTTCAAAACCCGCTTGGACGCAGTCCTGTGCCACGTGCTCTAGGTGACCCTGCGTGTGCAGGGGGTTGGACTAGATGATCTCTAGAGGTCCCCTCCTACCTTAAGCACTGTATGATTCCATGAGCATTTGTGATCCCATTTGTGCAAGGTGAAAGGAGGAACGCAGAGCTGTGGGTACTAGGTGGCTGTCTGGGTGGATATGACACTGAGGATGCTGTGAAGGAAAAGAAGATAGGATTTCAAACTAAGCCAACTAACTATAAATTATTACTTTCCCTATTTTTAAGTGATTGTGAGCCTTCCTTTTTCATGTCAGTTTGAGCCAGTACTTGTGGCTGGAGAGAAAGAGAAATAAAGCTCCTAATGTGCTGGAGGAAGTAAGGAAATGCGTGTTATTTATGAAGAACTCCTAGTAGATGTTCTGAGACACAAGCACAGAGCATCTGTGCTCGAATCAACTGCTGCCAGTTCCTATTTAAGGTAAGTGAAACAATTACTGAGCGAAACAAGTTTGTGTATTCAGGTCAGTTTAATTACAGCCTTAAACAATAAGTTGAGCCGCATTGACGAGTGCCAAGTCCTGGTGCCAAGCGAGGCTGCCGGGTGGTCCTGGGCATCGACCGTGTCGGCAGGTTGGGCTCTGCAGAGGCAGCTTTGGATCATGAGGGTGTTTGTGAGACCAGGCTCTGGTGGCATTTGTGGTCCAGTTTTGCAAAACCAAGAGCTTTGGGTAGGTAGGGCCAGTATCTAATCACGTTTGATTAGAATTTTGAACAGGGAATGTGATGTAATTGCCGGAAAACTCAACTGGTTGTCAGGAGTTGGTGAGTTCCAATTCTGTTAACCTCTGTCTCTGCCTCACTGTCTGAGAAATGGGACAAAAGTAGGAGTTGCTGCCTGCTACGAAGTGAAGGCTGTATGATGGGAAAGTTGTGATGCTGATAAATGTTGCTCAAGACTAGCTAGAAGTGAGCAGGATACTTACCAGTATAACCAAGAACATAGTTGTCCTGTAAACGCTAGGCCTGCTTAAAAAGGAATAGAAAGCTTGGATGGGCAACACTTACCAAGCACTTCCTGGACACTTTATTTTTATTTTGCTGTGGTTGAAGTCATCTGAATCTGAGTTTTGTGGGTTTTTGTTGTTTTCTGAAACATCTATTTCTTTGCCTTTAGAAAATGCTTCAAATCATAGCAGTTGAGGATTACTGGGTAGTGACTGGAGTGCATTTGTTAACTATGCAAAATTTCCACAGTCTTGGCATGTCTCTGGCTTTGAGACTTTACCTGCTATTTCAGCAGCGTGCAGTGGCTCAGCCCTCCCAGGGGAGTGAAGCCCCTGTGTGTGTTGGAGGCAGCAGATTGAAGCGTCCTGCACTGCAGAGCTCAGTGGGTGCGGGATGAGCCGGCAGTATCCCGGGGTGCACGGAATTTTGTAAGCACTTCTGTGCCTGTTGGGAATGCTGTGCTGTTTGGGCCTCTTTCTGCATCTTCATCAGGGTCCCTTTCTGCATCTTCATCTGCTGTCATTAAGGATCCACACATTTAGCAGAGAACTCCAAATTTTAGATGACTTAATTGTAAAAACCTTACTGGGAGGGAGAGGGTTGTATTTACCTTTATGTGATTCAATAGAGGTTACCCAAGAAGTCAAAAAAATGAAATAAAATGTTTTGATACCTAATCCTGTGCCCTTTGCACATGAGTTCTGCTTTTGTGCCAGAACTCTGGTTTTCTCTGGCCTTCAGCTTGTTCTTTTTTTTTTCCTTTTCTTTTTTCTTTAACCCTGTGGGATGTGAAGCGCTGCATGTGTTTACTGTGCCGTTTTTTAAGTGCTGATGTGTTACAAAGCATTCTCCTTCACTGTATGGTTGATAAAGTAAGACAGATCCTCAACCCCGCTGCTAGCACCAACTCGGCGTGGTGCTGCAGCTGGGAGCTCATACCCAGGCAGGTACCAACAAAAGATGAATAGTTTGTTAAACAGATGCAGTTGCAGTTTATAGAAGCGACTGGCCTAACTCTCTCTTGACTGTGCCTGATGTCTCTCCTTAAATTTTCAAGGTCTTAAGTAAATACGACTGCCAGCATTGCAAAAGGACACTTTCTGGATGAAAGTGTGCTTTTAAAGGTCAAAATATTAAATTTTTGCTATTTTCCAGCTTGAAAACATCCTGGCTGATTTCCTTTGTGTTTCCTAGGGTTGTTTCCCTGAGTCTTAAACAAACCTTGAGAAATGTCAAACCAAAAGAAAGACTATTTTTTCCCCTCTTTTACCACTTTATTGGAAATGGGCCAGACAAGTTCATTAATGGACTTCAGAAACTTGTGTGGCACCAGTGATGAAATGGTTTCTAGACTGGGAAATAATGAGAAGACTTCTTGGCTAGATATAATGGTTTAAAGTAGATCCTCTTGTTTTTGCTTTAACAAAGAATGGATCAGAAATGGAGCTGGGAATGAAACAGGCCTGACAACCATAAATGAGAAGTCAAGTTCATGGATCTATTGTCAGCATTTTTATTCCTTGTTTGCTGCTCTCTCCTTTCACAGCATTCCTCCTCCCTAACACCAGGCATCCAGAGTAGCCCCATTCTTGCACCTTGAGCATAATCCAAGGCAATTCTACAGGGAGAAGGCAGTTTAACAAGATACTTTATTGAGATTTTCTCTTTTTATTTATCTCTTGTTCCTCAACTCTGAAATTTAAAATAGCATGTGAATGCTAGTAAATAAATTTTGCTAAACGACTCTTGGTGAAATCAAAGGTACAATATTTAAGGTCTGATCTGCAGTTCAGAGTTGTTCATAGATTCAGAATATTTCTCTGTCTAGTTTCAACCACAGAAGTGATTAAGCAGTAAAAAGACATTTCTGGTTTCATATTCCTAAACTAGATTTATTAATTACTGTCATAAATCCTCTAAGCAGCTTCCTTTTACGACATAGGTAATATTGGGGTCTGCCAGCCACCCCTTTAGAAACCACTGGCCCGTGGATGCCAGTGAGACTCATCCCAGTAGCCAGTAAATCAGGCCCCCAGGCAAGTTGGACTTTGGTCCATGTCCTCTGACAAAACTCCTGTTCACATCTGACTGATGTTCCAAAGTGGAGGGAAAAAAACATATATATATATGTGCTATTTATTTTAAACAAAACGCAGCTATTGCATAAGACAGGGTTTCTGTAGGGAAACAAGTACACTTTATTTATAAGCAAATTCTAAGGCCTTTCTCTGTCTCAATGTGAAAAATGTCTTTTTAATACTTGAAACAAGGGCTGCTGGTGCCTGCGATAATCATGCTGTTACTAAAGGCCTTGAATAATTACTTGTCCGTAATGTCATCTGAAATTACTTAATTTGTGTTCAGGAAAAGAAAAGCAAGAGAAAACATGTTGACTTTGACAGCAACTGTCAGCAAATGATAATTGAAATGGTTTATAATCTCATAAAAAAGAGAAGCTGAATGAATGTGTCATCTCTAATTATTACATTTCTGTTAGATATAAAATGGGAAGGTCATTCTGACCATCTTTAGAAGTCTTAACATTATTATTGACATGTTTATTGAATGAGGGCAAAAACTTCCAGCATAATTTCACCTAATAGAATAACATACAAGTGCGGTGGCCTCCTGGTTTCCTATATACATTAGGTCGCTTGGATGTCTTTTGGAAGCAAAAGTTTAGAGATGGCGATTTGCCTCTCCCAGGACATGTTTATATTGCTTTGCTGACCTTAATTACAATTTTAGGCAGATATTTTATGGGCAGTTATGTTTATGCTTTAAATAGGATATATATGACCTTTCTCTTACCTTACATTGTGGATCATCTTTGCAGCATTAGGCAGCCCTAAATAGGGATGCTGTCTTCTCTGTAAACGTATCCCTGAATGTGCTCAGATGTTGGTTTTCAGCTATTTTTCTTAAATCTGAAGTGAAACAAACATTTTTAGTGGACTTCCTCAATTTATTTTTCTGAAGCAGGATTTTAAGGGTTAGTCCCCTTTTGGAAGAGACACCTGTGCAGAATACAGGAGTCTAAGTATCCTTCCCAGAGCTCTTTTCAAGTTCTTCTTTAGCCTCTGAATTTCCAGTTTGCACTCGATATGCCATTTTTTTCTGGGCCCTTCTGTCCTCCTCAAAGTGGTACCTCAAGTAAGTGCTGCTAAATTCAGGAGGACAGACTTCTGTTGCACCTGTGCACGTTACATCTGTTGCATACATAGAGAGAGGACAGAATCACCAGGTCTCTTTGCAAGAAGTCACCAGAACAAGACCAGAAACATGAACAGGGCAAGGTAGGAAAGCAGTGTGTTCTTGATACAGAATATTGTGCATGTCAGCTGCTGCACAGTTTCAAAATGCAAGACTGTGGGTCTCACTAATAAGTCACTAGTATCACATTGCACTAACTCTCAGCTTTATGCTGGGAAAGAATCCCTTCTTTAATTAAAAAATATTTTCCATTATAGTGACCTTGGCTGTGGGCCTGGTTTTGGTGAAACCATCCTTTTGAATGGAACAGGAGCATCCTGCGCTTCCCATCAGCTCATTTTGTGATCAGGCCGACCTGTGAGTCGTGTTCCTGAGCAGCTCAGTCTCGCTAACACCAATAGGACTGAGGGTCTCCATGCTTCATTATTTAGCTATTTGAAGAATAAACATGGAAGTGCTTCTTAGTCACATGAGTGATGAATTCAAGTCAAAATGAGAATTCTTCAGAATGAGAACAAGTAACACAACGTTACTATTTTGTTGAAATTTTAAGTGGCAAGAGAAATTACAGTGAAAATGATTGTAGATTGTTTTGGTTTAATAAATGATAACCACATCTCTTTAGTTGGGTAAAATTATATATACACTGTTCATAGAAAAATGCGTTCTGCAGAATCCTCACAGAATTGCAGCTTCTGTGTGGGTAAATTTTTCCACATGCCGAAAAGTTATGATACATATTTTCCCAGTCTGGAGATTTAGGAACCACAGTTTTGATTTGCATTTGCTGTGCTGGTGGTGATGTGCTTTCCTGTTCTTCTGGGTAAATGTTGCCCTAGCAACTCTGTTATACCAAAGTATAACTTGGTCTCTGGTTTTCTTTAATCTTTCCTTGACCTTGAAATGACTGCCTAAAGTTTATAGCCCTCATTTTTAGCCAGGGAATTTATAAGAGCTTTCTGGATTTACTGATTTCATGTTCCAGCACTTTGAGATTCTAAATAACCCTTCCACACTATTTATTCCTTTTTCTATAACAGAGAGAGTCCTCGGGGAAGGAGGAAAAAAAAAATGTGTGAAGACCTTGAATTACTGCTTTCTGATCAAGGCATTCCAAGAGCTGGCATCATCCCTGTGATCCGCAGAGGGGACAGTGTTTCCCTGGCTTTGAGTGCTCAAAAGTAGCTTACCAAGGTGTGCAAGGTCATGGAAATTGATAGGGCTAAATTATGTAACTGACAGTGGAGTTCAGATCAATTAGTTTGTTAGCCATGTTAAACAGTGATCCATTACTTGTGCATGCTTGCTACTAAAGTGCTGCTTTCCTGTTTGGTTTGCGGAAGATGGTGAGATATGCACAGGAGTAACAGGAGTCCAGATGTTTCATAAAAGTATTGGGATGATTTGTATCTTTGTGCTCACCTAGCAGTTTTCAGGATACATCTATTCTTCATGCCTTTCTGCAGAATGTGGGCTCTTTTGTATGACACTTGGTTGCATGTTTTTCTGGCACAGTTGTATATTGATTCCAAAATTAACCATTAAGATATTACTGCAATTCAAAGCAAGGTTAAAGTCAAGTAGTTCTATAGGCAGAACAGAAAAGGCTTTGTTTCTTATGGAAAAAGCTTTTCATGCCCTTGAGAAATTTATAGTGCCTCTCTTATATGGAATTGCTCGTATTAAGCGATTAGTAAGGCTTCCTTTGACTAAGTGTTAATTTGAACAGAATTTGTACGGAATTTATTTACATGAATATGTCCAGTAGATTCAAGTTATTGAGGGGAGCACGCACACCTCTCCCAGCTCAAATATACTGGGTTGTTTGAGGAAACGAACTAATAATCCCATAGTTTATTTTCCTACATGATTGAATTTTGCTACCAGCAAAACCCTGCATTTGTAGTTTGTAACATATACTGTAAGATGCAAAATAATGAAGAGAAAATAAAATATTCTCTACAGTTTTGTCTTTATTTGCCTCTTTTTGCCCAGCTACTACCACCTCCTTTCTTCGCTACTATGCATAGGATTTTGTTGATTGAACTATGGACAGTGACAATGAGCAAATTATGCAAGGTCTGCCCTGGCTTAGCTGGCATCAGAAGTGATCCCACTCATCAGCTGAGCACTGAAAAATAGCATTTTGCAACAGTACTAGAATGATGGATTACAGCTGCTGCTAAGGAGAGGTTTCTGTGTGTACATAATGAGCTTTGGTTGATGGCTCGGATAGCAGAAAATGACAAACAATTTGTGTTGGCGTCTTGTGTCATTGCGTCTGGTGCACAAATTATGTCTGACCCAAGAGAAACTTGGGCTTTGGTATCCAATTGGAAAGTCTGAAATTAAACCTGATTTCCCTGTAAATCAGTGTTTCCTGCTTTCCTAGCTGAAAATTTGGCTTTCAAAAAAGCAAACCCAGACTGCAGGGTGAAGTGTGTTTGTGTGGTTTGATGATGCGAGTGTGCACGCCCTGATGTCCCCCTGACTTTTTGATGTCCCCCTGTCCTTTTGTCAGACATGTTCACAAGAGGTTGGGATTTTGGTGGAACTGGGCTGGGTTATATCTCATTGTGGGGGAAACTGCTGGAAAATGTCATGCTTATTAATAACTCAAGGCCTAATCACTAGAAAATCATGTGTTTTAAAATACTAAACTTCTCATTACAAAAATCAAAAAATATTATTATTGTGAACTGGTGAAAAGGTCTCCTGCTTTAGGGAGGTAAGATTCTCTCAGTGTCTAGAAGGGCATGACCTTTTCCCTGTGCTGGATTCTATTAAGTATATTAATATGACATTAAATTTTAAGGTTGCTCAAGCTGCAAGTGTTCAAAACATTCTGAATGAGCTTCTTTTCGGTTTATTTTGTTAAGCCTTTGTAATAATTGTAAATAGACATCCTTTTACAGAACAAATAGTGAGAGGTCACATAATCCTTTTTGTGTGTATATATATATCTGTGTGAGGCTGTATTTCATTACAAAGGGATATTCACAGGAGCAGAAATGTAGGTAAAGGTTATCAAAGATATTTAGGAAGAATCCTTGGTACAAAAATAAAGTTAAGTCCAACAGAAGTGCAATTCGGGGGACCGTTGGGGCGTGGTCATTCCCGCCCATCTCTGCGCGTGCGCGGACCGTTAGGGCGCTGCTCCCCTCCCTCCTGGCGCGTGCGGACCGTTAGGGCGTGGTCGTTCCCGCCCACCCCTGCGCGTGCGCGGACCGTTAGCGCGTTGTTCCCCGCCGGCGCGAGGGGACCGCTAGAGCGGGGGCTGCTCTTGTGCAAACGGCTCCTGCGTCTCCCATCGCGTTCCCGTCGTCCGAGGCTACACGGTCTGTGTCGTGGTGTAAATTGGGTGGTGGTCCCGATGTTTCTGAAGATGATAATGAGAGGAAAGGCGTTAAGAGGCCCGCAAGGCAAAAAGAGTGAAGGTGATTCACTCTTTTACGCAACTATATATTCTCCTTTTAACAGAGCAGAGCTGGTTAAATTTTTCCTTGAGAAATATTCAAAAAAAAAAGCCTATGATTTGGTTGGGATTGCAGGGAATTTAGTATCCTTTAAAAATAAAGTATGTTTTGACATAGAGTACTGAAATGTTTGCAGTTTAAAGAATCATTTTTTTTCTGTATTGTCAAAAATACAGATCAAAACAAATGAGTGTTTTTATTTGAGTGCTTAAGCTATTGATTCACAGCAAAACTGGTGACTAAATCTCTTTGAAGCTTCTCATGGGAAAGCCAAGAAAATGAAGTTCTTCATTGCTAACACATATAAGAAACATTCTGTTTTTCGGAACGGTTGTGGTGTTAGTTGTTTGAAACTGTTTTTAACAAACCCACAGTGACTTGATGTGGTAAGTTTGTTATTTGAAGACACAATCTTTACTGACACAATGTAACCTAAGAGGGCTTTGCAGCAGCCTATGCTGGGAATTTGGTCTGTATGTTGTAGGAAACCTAGGAAACCCAGGGCAGAAAACAGGGAACAGTGTGTGTAGGAATGTGGCCCAGCTGTGCAATACCTCTGTGCAGCTCCAGAGGGTTCAGAAGGCGTTTTTTTGTTTAACATTTTCATTTGCATCGAGTGTTTTCTTTCTTTCAGAAGTTTAGGAGGGGCTGAAATAGAATATTTCAGTTCACAAAAGTTTTGTTTTAAATCAATGCTGTGCTGGTCTCTGGTGAGAGCAAAACAGTATCCCGTAGTGTGTGCTGCCGAGCGAGGTGGCTGGCTCCCCTCTGCCGGCCGCTGGGATGTCAGCATTAATCCAGTACATCCTCATTCAATTGCTACAGTTTTATATCCTTCACAGCGTGTTATACAGAAACAGTCTGAATTCGTGCGTGTAAGGTTGATGTTAAGTGTCATGCCTCTGCAGCTTTCAGGTTTTTATTTTCATTTGGTCTGTTGTTTTTTTATTTATT
This sequence comes from Tinamus guttatus, assembly GCF_059628265.1. Taxonomy (NCBI): domain Eukaryota; kingdom Metazoa; phylum Chordata; class Aves; order Tinamiformes; family Tinamidae; genus Tinamus; species Tinamus guttatus. The sequence goes on from NW_028288898.1 coordinate 2,016,526, forward strand.
TTATTTTATTTTATTTTTTATTTTATTTTTAAGAGAAAAATCTCATATTTACATAGCAGTAGTTTTTCTGGAGGAAGTCAGCAGAGAGATTAGAGGAAATTGTTCTATACTTGCACTGATACAGGCATGTATGTTTTAGTGGTGGAAAGGGGCAGAGGGGAAATAATTTCAAGTCATGTCTGCTCTGCAATACTTAGTAGTTAGGCAACCATTACTCCCCAGGTGTTTTAAAGGTTCAGTAAAAAGCACAGGCCAGCAAGAATCCTCTCACTCTGGTCATAAAAAAAAAAAAAGTTGAAGGTGATACCAAAGTAAATGTTGTGCAGGGTGAGGAATTCTGTGTGATTAAGGTCTCTGGTACTGCTGTGTTGGCAGTAGGGTGTCCTTTGTAATCTTTTCACCTGTGTCTGAGAACTGATGGAAGTTAGAGAACTTTTGAATCTATACCAAAGTGTTACCTTTACAACTGATTTCTAGGTGTTCTGTAGTCCAGGTATCTTGGTTCAAACCCATGGCTGTTGACTTTTACTAGTGACACTCTGTGGACCGCTTGTGAATTTGGTCATTCCTATGCAGGGAACAAGTTTCTTGTTCCTGGAAAAAAGATTCCTTTCTTTCTCTCTCCTCAACACCTTCTCTTGCAACCCTAAGGAACCAGCTGACCTTTATGAAATTGTCAGTCAGTGTCTTCATTCAAATATTTTCCTTTCCCTTCCTTTCATACAGGTGGATAAAGTTTGTGGACAGCCCAAACGACAAGAGGGAAACCTGTCATCAGACACCATAGTGCCAGTGAAGGAAGTGACCGAAATGCAAACGCTTGTGATGGCTCACACTAGTCTGAACAATAAGAGAAGGTAATAAGCAACAGCTGTTTTGCAATAAGCTCTGTGGTTCATAGCTCATGATAATGGGTCTTTACAGAACAGTGTTTAAGCCAGAGCCCCAGTTCTGTCATCCTGTCTGTGCACTCTCCAACCGTTGCCATTGCTGATGGTTACACAAATGTGTATGGGGTTGTCACATTGCAGATCTTCCCAAGAAAAGCCTTTTTGCGTTATTTTTTTAGTTTTTTTAAAAAATCTTTACTAGCACCAACTTGCACTTTATTTCCAGAAACTTTCAATGGAAAGAATTGAAATTTTTGCCAAATGAGGTCTGAATAACTTCAATTAGTGACTCTGAATTACTGCATTACTTAAAATATATATATATGTGTGTATATATATATTCAGTTATTCTCAGTTATTCAGATCTTTAGGGACTGGGGCCCTTCCAGAAAGGAAAGGGAGAAGCAGGTGAAGGAAAGACTCATACTCACGACAAAAAGTGAGTCCTTTATTCCTCCAAGATAGGGAGAAGAAATTAGATTTCTATTTTTTCACTGCTATAGGTAATAAGATCCCCTGAAATCTTCTAGATCTGTTATGTAAGGAGCAGAACAGCAATGAACCATGTGTGTTTAGATTTGTCCCTCTTGGTCACTGTTTTTCAACCCCATGACAATTTTGGACACTAGACAACTGAAGTTTTGCTTCTGTCCCCAGCCCAGGTATCCTTGCTTTCAGATCTTATGGGGTTTCTTTTAGTTTTTCTCCCAGAGCTCCTGGATTGTTATTGTGTAAATTTTAAGTGGGGAGGGAAGGATGTTTTTGCAGTGCTACTTATGATACATGAGGAAATTTCAGAGCTAACTGACCATAAAATTGCAATGACATATTTCTGGCTAACATCCTGTGCTTGGAGCAGCTTTAGTAAAGTGAGTAGAATTGTGCAGGGCTTATGTAACTAGCCAAGAATAGTGTGGCTCAGAGAGCCCTTGTGCATCTCTGTGTTGGAAGGATGTACAGACAGTGACAATAAGATTTACATAGCATAATTTCTAGTGTCTAAGCTGATAACTTGAGATTTTTATCCACTTGTATTTTAATTCTCATCTAACCTTATATAAATGCAACAGTATTTTAACAATAAAAAATAGCAGCAAGCTTGTTTTTTTGAGTGATAACAGTATTCTTCCCCTAGTTCTTCTTAATGGATATTCAAAACAACAATTTGTGCTAAAGCTTGTAACTAATCTATTTTTACTGTGCTAGTGGAATATCATAGAAAAGGGCAATAAGGAAACTAATAAATTCAGCATATTCAAAAAATAATTACAAAAAAAAACCCAAGGTGGAAAAGAAAGTATAATAAAACTAGTTTACTGTAAATTAGCCAATGTTTTCCAAAATTGGTATGCACACTGAAAATTATAAAAAGCCTCATTTAAGCTGAGTCCATCCTTAGATAGTCAGTATCAAGCCTTATTGAAATACAGTGTCGATAGGTATTGTGGAGAGCCTATGCACCAAAAATTAATGATGGAGCCATAATTAGTGAGTGGGGAATATTTTTAAACTTTTCACAATTTGTCATAAAACACATGACGCGAAGCTTGTACTTTGCTTTTGGAAGTAATTGTGTAACAATAAGGAGAGTAAAATACACAGTAAATGATAAAGCATAAACAATAGCAGTCATTTCATCACGTATGGTAACAATAAAGTAATTTTAAGTACTACAATTTTATAAATGTATGGGGAAAATAATTGTTGCAGTGAGTTGTGTAAAATGCTCTTAGAGTGACAGAACTGCTACAGGGGGTGTAGATTCTGGGAGTAGTTACAGGAATCTTTCTTGGTGCCATAGCTTCTGATAATTTAAAAAACGAAGGGCAATAATCTCAGCTGTCTGTCAGATTAGGTACTAGATCACACAGGCTTTTTTGCTGGCCTGAGTCCCAGTCTGTTGCTATGTTTAGCAGACATCTCTGCAACCCACCCTTAATTCAAATGAGAGAGGGAATATGACCCTTCAATTTTAGAACATGAGAAGAAAGAAAGAAAGAAAAGATGAGCTAGCAGTATCCAAGCTGTGGCCATTTCTATGCGTTTGGCAGAATATTACCAAGCACAAAAAGAAGAAACAGTCTGGTTTAGGACTTCAGAGGGGAAGAAAAAAAATCTATTATCCCTACTTAAAGATGGATGTCTATAAACATCTAATGTGCAACAGTTTAGTTGTACGTGCATATAAATGTTGCAAATGTACTACCTCTTCAAAAGGGCAGGTTGCAAAATCCATACCTGACTTATGTCAGCCTTTTTTCCTGAAGGGTCTGAGTTTCAGTTGCTTCCAGCTGTCTGATGGAGCTCAGGTTGCTCATGCATTTGAAAATCAGGGTGTAAAGCTCCTGAGGAGCTGTTTGTGACAAAGCTGTTTCTGCAGGCTGCTGAGATGATTTCCCTCAGCCTGACCGGTTTGTCTTTTGGGTTGGTGCCTTTTGGGGTCTGGCTTGGAAATAGGAGCTCACTCAGTATTCCCTCTTAAGGCTCTCTTAGACTCTGCTGTTCTGCACAGCTTGATCATGCATGGTTCCTGAATTTCTGTAGCAACTGGATCCTCTTCTGGGATAGTTAAATCCTTTTCTGCTCCCCTTACCCTCACTAATTCCTGTGAGATTTCTCATCTTTCTTTATTTTCCTCCACATTCCATTCCCATATATTTTTTGCTGTGCACCATTAAGTGCCATGGATAGTGATGTAAGAAGCTGAAACTTAAATAAATGCTGCATGATCTTGTGGTAAAGCTTTTCCTTTAAATGTGCTGAGATGTATAGTTTTTTTTCTTTGCATTGCACAATAGGATTCAGGGTTTAACTGAAACTGGCAGGATTGCTGTTGTAGTCCTTTTTTAATGTTCAGATTGCTCTAACGTATAGTAGAGGTGACAAGAAAATGGAAGACATGATGGTACAGGGAATGTACATGGCATGTACAGGATCTCAACAGTAAATTGGGATGTTCAACACATTACCTTCCTAGTTAGGATCAGTGCTCCTGGCAAAGTTGAACACCTGCATGTCTGTTGCATGTAGAGTTTAAATTCGCTAAATATAAACTGGTTGCAAATCTGTGTAGAGAAATACATTGTTTATCAAAGAAATACAGCATATTTGGCCCATAATTGGAAGAGTCATACCTTGAAATGGTGTTCTGTTGGGATTTCTTTGTTATTCTGTGACCTTGCAGATCTTCTATATTTCTTACAATAAACAATTTGGAGATTCTTCAGAAGTGTTTGAAGACAAGGCCATCTATTTTATTTCATATTAATTATCTATTGTATTAGATCTCACATGGTTTTATTCGAATTCGAGAATTAAAGTGATAGGACAGAATAGATTATTAAGGTCAGATGCAAGTTAACTTGCTATGGAAAAGAGCGAAGACCAATGCTTTGCTACTGGTTCTGCCCTTTTTTTTTTTTTTTTTTTTTTTTGGATTGGCCATCTTGGAATCATTGTTTTTGTGGTAGTGAGTGACACTTGCCTAAGGAGACAGCTTTCTGGGGGCCATCCCTGACCATTTGCTCCTGCTAAGTATGATGGCAAAGCAGTTCTCCATGGGGCATCCTCCAAACTGCTCAGGAGGAAGCTTACTGTTTTCAGTAAAAGTACCTGAGTTGGCAGGTATTTTAAAACTTACTTGCTGGCATGTGTTATTCCAGGTATTGCCATTTTTTCATAAACAAATACCAGTATAAGGAGAGAACAGAATATAGTATCAAATCACTCAAGTGTAACATTGCATCAAGGTGTTAATGTTGAATACAATATTTAATGTTAAATTAGGATCCTGGTGCCAAAAAGTGGATTTGTAGCAAATAGTTACCATTGTAGAGGGCTCAAATTAGGAATTACTTTTAAAAAGTTTTTCTTAAGTATGACTCTATGTCCTATCCATCTTGCTTTGTAAGGGTCTTTTTCTTTCAGGGGATCTTTCTGACCAAAAGTGAACAGCCAAAAATATTTCAAGTCACAATATTTAAGAGACAGCACATTGCTCATTGCCCCCAAAAAATGAATGCCGCACATTTGTGTCATGGCGTTCATTTTAAACCATTTGCCGTTGTTTTCTTGTACAGCTGCATATATTTAACAGTTCTCCCGTTTGGTATCAGTTATGGTAAACTTTATGTCCACTTCAGTTATTTTTAGCTTTTGGCTGTGTGCTACATTTGTAGTTGTGCTTTTATTTGAAAATGATCGGGGAAAACAAAATCTCTGATTGTGTGTGTGTGTGTGTGTTTTTGTCTTGCATTGATATTTTTAATTGCATCTATGCTTTCAAGAAATCTCATGACAGTTTTCTTATTTATTTTCTTATATTATCCTATGCATGTGCTTGATGAACTTTCTTTCAAATAATTTTTACTTTTCTCTTTTGTTTCTCATTTCTTTCCCTCATTTATCTGAATTCCTGCTCATCCCCTACTCCCCAACCTCTCCTGATTGATGCTTATTCTCCCCGGCCTATTCCAGTTCTCTGCCTCTGAAAGCTTCAAAGAATGACAAATCAAGAAGTTTGAAAAAAATCTCTCGGTAAGAATGGAAACCAGGTGACATATTTGGTTGTCTGTACGCTTAGCTCTTGTCCACTGTAAGTTGCTATTTCAACTCTAATCTAGGAATTGACATACTCTTGATTAGGGCTTTTATGAGACAATGGGAACCTGTATTTGCTACCAATCGTGTTTAACTTTTTTCTGATGAAAAGTTAAATTACTCACTGGGTAAGATTGAGTTGGGAACAGAATGTTCCATGTGCTAAGATGCTAATTTAACATGTCAAAGGACAACTCAGACTGAAAATGCGAAGGATTTTAAGTCTCTTGGTGTGAGCTGAGTAAGATGACAAGCTTAGGCTTTATTAAAAGGGTGATCGTCTTCCTCAAAGAAAAGGGCATTTTAGAAGATTTGTAAATCTTCAGCATGTGTCACCTTTGTGTAATTGGTACCTATTCCATCAGGTAGGTAGCTTTGTGTCTGGCTCAAGCTTTTCTACCTTAATACTTTCAGGTTATATGCATTATTGATTAGCCCAGGGGTAGCAGTTCTTGCTTCCTCATTGAAAGCCCTGAAATCCTGCTGCTTTTTCTTAAAAGGAGAGCTTTTGTGCAGTGGTAGTGGGAGTTAATTCCTTAGAACCACTTGATAACTACCTTATCTAGGTCAGGATTTGGTCACACATGAGAACTGGCTCAGTTAAGCACTTCGATGAAAGTAGAAACATTTTCCATGCAAGTCTGAAGTATGAAGCTGTAGGGAAAGATAACCATTGCCTTTAAACCTTGTATGGTAAGATAACAGTGGACTTGAACATTGTTTAAAGCACCAGTTCTAAAAAGATTAGTAAATCCTGACTGCTGCTGTGCCAAGCTTTGTCCAGCTGTATCCCCAAGGACGGCTCCAGTGCAGTGCCCCCTTAAAGCCTGCCAGACAGAAGCATTAGAAAGTGGAGTGAGTCTTTTGGCCTCTCAGAATGGACTGATGAGGGGCTCCCTGGGGAAAGCAGCTCCTTGATAGCCCCAGTTCAGTTTTCTACCTTGCCTCATGTTCTCAATATCTAAAAAATCTTGCACAGAATAGGAGCTTTCACAATTGTGGAAATAGAGTAATTTCTCATTTTACAGTGTTCTTGATTGTGTACAGAATTAATACTGTTTTGTTACTGTTTATTTTTCTGACTACCTCAGCCATTTGTATTATAGGCATAATCAGATTATAGGGAGGCAGTGGGTTGTCTGCAAGAAGGCATTTTTCTGTTCATGCAACACTCTGGAATGGGCTGTTTGTACCTGCCTGGAGTTTTGGTTTTTTCTCCAAAGCAACAGGTGCAGCCTGTTCTTATAGGTGAGATGCCTGACTTGATGAGAGGGAAATTTCTTTGTGCTATCAGAGTGACAGTGATAGTGGTAGTGGGGAGTATATTCTACTGTTGCTTGCTTGGAGTACTTAATGGAAGATTGCAGGCTTTGCGATTAGATGCTAGCTTTAGGAAGCCTTTTTCACCGAGGAGAGAGTTGACAGTATTTGTAATTCATTTGACATAGGCTGAGGGAATGGAGAAATACTCACTTTCAGTAATGGGGAAAAAATAACTTCTTTTAATGATTGTGCTTTCTCATTTTTTATCTCTTTATATAGACTGGTGTAAACTTCAAATTCAAAATGTATTAATAACATTTCTTAAATTCTTTGAACTTTGTTGTGTGTATTAATACTGGGCTAAGTAAGACTGGGTGATACTTAGGAGCAAAAAATGGAGGGTAAGTGGTTTGGCTTTTAGTTTTTGTATGGGTTGTGGACTCTGGAGGGTTTACTTGACAGTGGGACTTAAACCAACCATAAGTGTACCACCCTGTGGTTAAATGTGTGTTATTGATGCATTGCAGAGAGTTCATCAACTATATGAAGCGATCCCGAACATTTTATGCCTCTATAACAGAAAGACTGTGTGATGGAGACCTGGTGGTGAGAGACAGCTCAACTTGCTGGAACGGAGAAGATGTGGTAGAAAGGTAAAGTTAAAGAGTAAAAGTTTTCCCTGGAGATGAAAAATGAGATTTGATATCCTCCTGATGATTCAGAAATTTTATGAGATGTTCTTGTCATCATCAGATTTCACATTCATAGGGAAGATAATATGTAATTGAACAGAGGTTTTGCTGAAGCGTAAGGTTCTTTATTGATGAGGTTTAGGTATCTATATTGAATAGAGCTGAACGCTTTCTTGAAAGGCTATTTTTGAAGAGTTCCCTTTTTTGGGAGTCCTCTGTGACTCAGTTTGAAAGGAGTAGCTCTCCGACTGCCCAGGCATTCCTTCTAGGCTGATGTTCAGAGGTTTGTGTGCAGAGCTGGGTATCTTGTTTGGCTGTTATTAGAAAATATACAACTCCTTATGCAAAGGTGTTAGAGGAATGCAGTGCAGTGACTCTTATATTTTTAAAGATTGTCCATGACATTTCTTTTTGATATTTCTGATGTAGCACTTTGAATAATGCTGGTTGGTTTTAGAATTACCCAGCGTTCTTATGAAAGTGTATTTTGCAGCAGTTCCTAACAAATGGCAGTAAATACTGTTCTGTGTGCATGTAGGGGCTCTGAATAGTGTGTAGGAGCTCTGAAGGATAAAGAGATCTTTCTAGTTGGCTACTTTTTTTTTTTCTGAATTTTATCACAGCCTTTTCTGTCACTTGTAGAGCCCAAAAAGTAAAATTCACTTGCACCATCCCCGGGCTACCCTTTTTCCTGTCACTTCTCTTACTTTCTATAACATGAGGCAACATTGCCCAAGGTACTCAAATTATAATTGTCTGCTACTATCACTGTCAAAGAATACGTCAGTTTTTATAGTGAGAGCTGGTTGGAAGCTTGCCAGTGAATGCTGTCTGAAATTACCTTTTGGTTGAAATAAATACATTCCATGGGACTTGTTGGTTTTCATGATATTTCATTTTGAAGTGTATATTATGGTGTATTATTTGTAAGTGATCATGTTCTAGCATTCCATTTTCATCAAGACAATAGCTTTGAAAGAGTTTTTGAAAAAAAATTTGTAGGAAGCTGTGAAGTAATTACAATTTGGAATGAAAAGAAATGCAACAATTACAGGCTGTCCTGTTTTAAAGGACAACTTTGCTTAGAGTTCTCATGTGTAAATAACTTCAGCTTAATTGTCTGAGGTGTTCAGAGATTAATGCTTCTAACATGTTAAAAGATAAATTGAAAGGTTAGTGTTTTCATGGGTACTGATATTGAAGTTAATTGTGTGTGTGTCACATGTTTAATGTTTTCGGCAACAGTGGGATTTTCTAAATATTAGTGCATTAAGCTTATACTGTGAAAGTAGCAGAAAGAGCTTCTCTTTGAGCCTTTATGTGGCTATTCCACAGACAGGTTTTTTTAGGGTCTGAACTGCAGGAATCTTTCTAGGAATCTCTCTTGAGCTAAGCTACATTCTAGCTTTAGAATCAGTTTCTCTTTTCTCCCTGGGCGTGGTAGTTAAACAAGATTTGCTGATCCCAGGTCTCTATCTCATAAATAGCAAACCAGTGCAATACAGTGCTAAATGACTTTGGCCAAAATGTATTCATTTTCCATTGAAATCATATTTGCTTCCATGCACAAAATCTGGGTTCCCCTTCAGAACCTTTTATGTGTGTATATATTCATATAAAAATAGGGCTTTTTGAGGAAATCTTCTCTGCAGTAGAGTGGCCTTATCAGAGACTGCTCATTTTCCCCTACAGGAAAAGGGAAAGGACATGTGGTCTCGCTGGCACATTTTAGTGGTATGTTTGTGTACAATAGAGTAATCCTTATGTGGAAAAGCATTTTAATGGAATGGTGGATTGCGAGTACTATTTTCAAGTCAGATAATCATTTTTTTTTTTTTCTGTTTGCTTACTTATTTATCTTCTTGTAGCTTTGATTTCAAGAGAGGTGAAGCAATCAAATCTTGAACAGATGAGAACTAAGTTGTACATAGAACTAAAACAGTGAATGTAGTTGGTGTTCATTATTGCTAAGACAGTTGGCTCTGCCAACCTCAGGCACTGGATACATTCTCCTCCCTCCTGTGGCCCTGCCATTAGTTTTTAGAAAAAGGCTGTTTTCTATCCCCAAAACTGTGCAAGCTTCAAGTTTGGAGTGTGAAAGTGTGGTAGGTTCAGCAGCAAGCACAGCACTTGCCTTTAGTTGTCAGCAACAGCTACCCTCTTAATATGTCAGGTGGACTTCGTGTCTGAGATCCAGAAGATGTCCCAGCCTCGCTGTGCATTCCAGGAACTCTCCTGGAAGGGGTGTTCTTAGGACAGCTCCTATAGATGTTCCTCATTTGCTATGACATAAATGGGCACATACCTCTAGCATGACCATCCCAAAAACACTCCTGTGACAAACTATTGTGTTGGATCTCAGGATTTTTGAAAGTTACAAGATCTGCTTGTGATTCGTGTTAGAGCAAAGCTAGTTGTATGTAGGGATGGTACCATGGGTGCATACAGTGTTGAGTTGCTCCTTCATTAAGTATTGCAGTTGGATAAGTTGAAATTATGTAAGCTGAAATGTTGAGGTTGGCAGATGCTTTTGAGAACTGTATAATTGCTGCTACTGTTTCACATCTTTTCCTTTCAAGGATTGAGCCCTTGTAATTGCTTTGATATACTCTGATGCACACTGCTCTATTTTAAAATGCACATCGTCTTTGTTGTGACACTCGAGCTAAAAATAGCTTGAGTCATATGCAGTTGAAAAGTGTGACTTGGTAAGGGAGAAGAAAACTGAGTGACGGGTTCTGTTAGTGGTGGCAGATGCTTGCAGTCTTTGAATAAAGCCACTTACATGCAGGTACTGAAATATGATCTTAGGCTATGTCTGCAGAACAAAGTGGTGTGCACAATAGACACATGTTTGCAGAGTGAAACAGATGGTGCTGATAACCCAAAGCCTGTGCTCTCTGCAGTTCAGAGGTTTTGTTTTGGTCTAGCTCTCAATTGGTCTTGTGGAGCACTGTTGGCATATATAAATATTATCTATTACTGCAGTTAGCCTGTGGCGACAAATATGGCCATGCACTTCTTGCAGCAGCTTTGGGCAGTGCTGCTGAGCTGTGAGGCCAAACTGGCTTGCAGGTTTCCGTTTTCTGAAGAGTTCTGCAAAAATTTCTGTCTCCAAAACTTAGGTAGCCTGACTGCATGATTCTGGAACCTCGGAAGGTCACAGCAGGTAGTGATATGGCTGCAGATGGGAATGTGAATCCAAGCTCATGGCTGCTTTTGAAGCTATATTTCCCATTTACAAAAAAAAAAAGAAAAAGAGCCTGCAGGACTATATCAATATTCAGGTTAGTCAGTTTAGCACAAAGCACAGGTGTGTTACTGTTCCTTAGAAAGCACAAATCCAAGTCATGACCAACTCTTTATATGGCTCTTTCTCAGCAAAGGATCATGACAGTTGTAGGTCACTGCGACCTTTGCAATTTATGACAGCACAATAAGTTTAGAATCTTTAAGCAGTTATTGCTGGGTAATAGAAAACTGTGGAAAAGAGTGAGAGTAGCTGTATCCTGAAGAGGAATGAGAAGATATTACTGTGTGTGCACACAGCAGGATTACTAGCTGCTCTTCAAGTCACCTGGTTATTATTTTTCTGCATCCAGAGGAAGGGGAGGTCAGCCAACAGGAGCTGCTGCAAGTTGCTGATTTCAGAATACTTTTGAAACTTCACCTTTACAACTAAATAAAAGGAGAAATAGATGAAGTGACACATGCTGCTTTTTTAAAAATGTCCTTACAAGTCTGATTAGATTTTTTTTTTAAACTCTTTAAGTCAACTATAGCTCTAGAGTTCTTAAGAACTTTGAGCGAATATCCAGAGAAACGGAGGGCATCTGGAATGGTTATTGTAGCCTCGCTAAATAAGTCCAGAGAAATAGCAGACTGTGTCAGGGAGAAATTAACATGGTTAGGATTTTTCTGGTGTGCCACAGTTATCAAAGTATTTCCAAAATAAATAAAATGTTGCCTTAAATCCAGGTGGATATTCAGTGTTTCATCATGCTCTCACTAGATCTTACAAAAATGTTTTCTGACTATTTCAGTGTTAAGTCTAGTATCTTGGGCCATTCTTATTTCCTTGAAATGAAGAGTTGTGTTCTTGTAAAAAGAGAATTGGGAAGTTCATGTCCTAAAAATCAATGCTTTGCTTTAGATGAAAATATCCATTACATAAACAGCATTTAAATAAGAAGCGATCTTTGTTAAAAGTTTTTGCTCTTAGCACCCATATTTAAGGCTGTTTATGTTGTTTTTCACCCATCACAGAAAGCAAAAGAGTAGTAATATTTGTTTAGATACTAAATTAGAGGACAAATAAACCTGAAAAGCTCATTCTTTTGGGTATCTGTTTCGTATCTATTTGTTTGAAACAACTAAATTTTGAACACCAAGTGTCAAGTTTCTGTTGGCAATTGTTGATTGCTGTCACAAAACTGTTGTCTGTTTTGTGTGCAGTGTTTAATGAATAGGGCTTCATGAGTTTCATTTCTCAGAATACTTTTGAAAAAAGCCATCTTCCATACTCCCTTACACTTGATTTCAGACAGAAAAGGAGGCATAGAAATATAGTTAAAAATGCAAATAAATTGTGTATTGTGAGTTTAAAGCTTGCAATTTCTTCCATAGTGTTATTACCTGCTGTGCAGCTCATAGTCTCACATCTGGGTGGTGCCATTTTTCAAAATTAAACAAAAGCAAATCTTCTTTCTGTTGCTGCAAATTTACAACTTTAGGCAAAATTATAAAATTATGACCATATGAAAAATATTTTAAAATGTGAAAAATAGTGGAAAAGGAGATGATGAGTGGAAAATTTCTCCTCCTTGTTCTTAAGGATCTTCTTTCCCTGTCTCAAGCAAGTAAAAACATTTCTGGCAGAATACTGATTGTCCAATCGAATTCACTATAAATAGCTGTTCTGTTTTGTTTTACTTTTTGTTGCTATATTTACTCTTAACTGAAGTTTTGCTCATGTATATACTGTCTATGGCAAGGATGTTGGGTGTAGGATCATAAATAACAGCTGTAAGAATGCCTTAAGCCACTGTAGTGTTTGTTAGTTTTCTGTTCATCCTTTATCATTTCTTTCATCTGTTGGGCTCAACAGCTGTTGAGCTCTGCCATCTCTAAGTTAGAATCTATTTATAAAATGTTAAATCAGAAGAGCAAACTTACCTTGGAGGGAGGAAAAAGCATTTGTGAAACGCCTTCTAGAGGATTTTCTTTGTTTCCTCTCAATATTAGGAAGAAATTCCCTGACTTTGCAGATGAAATATAGTTGCTTCTTGTTGCTGTTTCGCTTGGTGTGAAATAGCCTTGCTGATTTGTTCATCAGTACTGCTATTGTGGTTCTGCAGGTCACACTTGGCTTACATTGCAAGGTGCAGATTGAACACCCGTATTGGAGGCTTCTCCTCAAGGGTGGCAGGCAGGCAGGTTTTATTCTGTGAATGTGCGTGACCTTGACATTGATACTACTTGAAATTGTTTGAGGCAGGCTAAAATCCCCTTCCTATTGCTTCTCATCTGCCCTGGCACTGTAGTGCCTTGAGGAGTTAGAAGACAGTAAGAGCATTTTTATTATCACTGAAGTCTGCAACTTTAACATGTGATATTCCAAATTTCTAGGGTTAGGAGTCACCCTTGCAATAAGTTTTGGATGCAGTATTAGTTGGTTAAATAATTACAATTAAAAATGGCTTTTAAACTGTATTATTTGGAAGAGCAAGAGGTTTTGTAATGCCCAGTAGGGACCCCACATCATCTGGAACTTTGCATTAAGTGGAGGGATTAGGAGGCACCTGTCTTCTGCAGATCACGTCATGCTCTGAGGACCTGTGCAAGCTGGCTGAGAAAGGAAGTGTCAAATTGCAGTGACTTCCTTTTCTCAGAAATTTGCCTTTAGAGACTTGAAATTTTTATGAGTTTAGCACTTCTCTTGTACTTCTCATTTCTTTAGGCTCTAGCAAACAGCCATCTGGATATGAAAAACCGAGATAAGCATTAAGCCTTAGGATATTTTAGAAGTATTTAAAGCTTCTATTATTCTTCTGCCATCAGTACAAAAAAAATTTTCAGGTTTATTAATTGTGATATTCATTATTCCATTTCAGTTCACTGTTTGACAGAATTTCTTAAAATGATCTTGGGTAATGTTTAGTTATGAACAAAGAATCTGGTTCAAATGCAGTTTTAAAATACTGTGAATATGAAGCTGTTCCACTGTATTTTGCCAATAGAAGCAATAGCAAAATAGTGGTCAATATTAGTTTTTGATATATATACACACACAAATATCTATGCTCCATTGAGTGATATCCATTCCATAACAAGCTATATTCAATCTGCCAGTTATTAAAATGCCATGTAATGCCTCAGCAGCAAGATCAGAGGCAAACATCCAATAATTGATATTAATTGGAGGAATTATATATTTAGTGCCAAAAAGGATGTCATTCAAACACATTCCAGAGTGTTATGGGAACATTCCATGTAGAATGGAATGTCTTCTGTGGTGATTTGAGACGAGACTAGCCCATGTAGGATCTTGTGATTAGATCACTTCTGCTTCTATTTCTGACTCTAAACATCATAAACTGTTGCATCTTTAACCCATGGGAAAGGAGAGGGGACCAGCTTTCTAACAGTGAACAAATGTGTTATAATATGCTTAAATAGTTAGCAGAAAACTCCTTAGTCCATGTTTGTTTGGCAGTCTCATTCTGACTAAAACATGAAACAAGGAGAAAAAGATGAAATTTCCTAAGAAAAGTGTTTCCTGCTTGTAAAATTTTACCCAATGAATTTGACATTGTAAATACTATTTAAACAGGTGGACCAGAAGATGGGAGCGAAGTTGCCCCAATGCTGTTATATATCACATTTCTCCAACTGTTCAGAAGATTCCTTCATAGTTCCCCATTTGCCACAGTACTTCCTTTTCTCCATAAATTGAAAATACATGTTTGCTGCTTCAGTCAAGGAATGTTGCACAGGACTAAGCAGTCAGACACAGGCTTTTAACATTCATTTTTATATGGCCAAGAAGATAGCTGTGTATTTTGCTTTTGGGACCACCTGCAATGCTGCACTGAAGAACAGTGTGCACGAGCGGTCCTGCGATACCTTGATGGAAGCATCCCATAGCTGCTTGTTAACGGGGTGCCTCCCTTGCTGGAGCAGAGCTACCATCATCAGAATGTGTTCCACAGGTGTGTTATTGTGTAAGGAAGCCGGTTGCCTCTTGGATTCCAGAGAGGACTTTGAGCAATTATCAAGTGCCCTCTGCAGAACCTCTTACAGCTCTGCTGAGGCCAGAGTCAGTAGCACTGGGAGCCTAGATATTGCTGGGTGAGAATGCCCAATATATGGGTATGAGCAACAGCACCCTAAAGTACAGGCTGAATGGAAGCCGTATCCTGAAACCAGATCCTGCTTTATACACTACGCATATAGGTGACCTTTCTCTGTACACTATGAAACAGACTTTCACAATTTTAGTGGCAAGCCTTCCCTCCTTCACTATGTGAGCCAGCCACCAGAGGGAAGCAAGTACTGCGCACGTGCCCTTGTAGATCTGGTGGTTCAGAACATTTTTTTCAGGATTTTTTGTTAAGTAATAGAATCCTGACTAAATCAGGAAGGAATTACTTGCTCCTAGATTGTATGACTTAAGAGAACTAATGGTTAGGTTTGCAAATGTGAACCAAGTTTCCAGTGTAAGGGAAAGATACATTAGTTTGGTCAAAAAAATTAAGAAATTAGATATATTTTTGACCAGAGATCATGCTTTTTCTTGAGGCTTCCTATTAGGAATGTAGGTTTAGTCCCTCCCTTCATCACCACAAATGTTAATAAACTTAAAGGTGTGTCTTCACAAGGAAAAAGTACATTGATATTTTTCAATGATATACATTGAAAAAACATATAAAGGAAAGTCTTCCTATCACATAAATCAACAATGTTTTTACAGGATAGCTCTATTGTGAGTAGTGGTGACGGGTCATCTGGCTGGGTGCATTCTGCACTAATCTCTGTATTTTAAATAGTTAAGTATGCATACTTAAAAAGGAGGAAGATTAGGAACAGAATCTACAGGAAGATGAGTTAATATAAAATGATGTTGTAGATTTTGACAAGTGTTACTGCAGAGGGATACTTGCCAAGATCTGTAGTGGTGTCTTCTGAACGTACCATGCAAATTCTGAACTTCAGTGAAATGCTTGGTTACTTGCAATGAAAAAAGGACCAAGTTTTGTGCCAGTAGTGTGGAGAGAATTTAGCATGCAAAAAGAGTAATTGATTGAATCATTCAGCACCTACTGCCGGTGAGAAGTTAATTTAAGTCATGATGCATGATTTCTGCGAAGGTATATGAGAAAACCAATAGCAAGTTTTTGCATGGCAGGAAAAGAATATGGGAATCCTGATTCATCACATCATCAGAGGCTTCCTACCTCACCCAAGGTAGGTTTCTGAATTCTAACAGAATGCCTTGTGAGCCTCATGTTTCTTGGACTGGGCTGCTCGTTTTTCTTGGACCGGGCTTGATGCACTGTAATCATGTGGCTATGCTGTACTCCGTAGCGTTTAAAGATTGTGCAGTTGATGCTTTCTTTCCTTGCTTTCTGCCTTTACTTTGCTGCTGCTGGAAGTGATCTTGAATCTGGAGCTACCTGCCTATCAGAGAGAACTGCATTGATGAAGCTGGCACATTCATGAGAAGAGGCAGTGAAAGGAACGGTGTTGAGTAGGAATGCCTGTCCCTTTGGATTAGCTGCCCAGAGTAGCGTTTTGATGTGAGCTCTTCAGCTCCAGCTTGCACTGTCACTGACTTTTAAAGGACAGAGCTTGTTGACTTCAAGAAGGCTGCAATTTAACTAGGCAGAGATTTTGGCCCCCTTTTCCTTTGGGAAGAGGATATGATAATAGAGAAGGCTTCTTTTAGGACCTAAGTTTATATTAAAGAACATATACTAGCTGCAGGTGTAAGAGATGCATTTTTATGTCTGTGGGAGGAATTGGATGTAGTGGAAGTTGAACTGGAAGGAAAGTAGTTCAGTTGTGCTAACATGAAGGGTAATGCTGAAGGAGAGGGTAGGAGAGAGGCACCAACTCATTCACTGAGCTTTTCTCAATGAAGCAAGCAATTATATCCTAAGCAAGTAATTATAAAACAAGCTTTTGCCATAATTACAACAGATTCCTGGAGAGCTTATTTTAAGCCTAGAAGCTAGAAGAATTGAATGCTGGTTTTTCCAAAGTCTTTAGCACAAGACTCACATAAAACTTAAAAAGAAATGCAGATGATGTGTGGTGTCTGAGAGCTTTTCCACTCTAAGCCCCTGCTGTGATAACGACCTCCTTTTCTCCATGGGCTATCTCCTCAAAACTTGTGTTTTACTTCGAAATGTCCAGGTGTGAATTTGTTGAGCCTGAAATAATGTAACCTGAAATAGTGTGGGCTCAGTGCAGCTGAGGCTATGGCAGGAGGCCCCTGCTGAGGTGGTTCTGGCCTGTGTTCCCACTTTTTCCAGTACTAGTGGCACCAATGCCTGAAGAGATTTGGGTCCCCCAGAGCAGCCAGCCATGTCTGCAGTGGCCATGCAGGGGGGCCGATTTTCAGCCAGTTGGTTGATACAGTACTTGATAGAGCAGTAAGTGCAGCTAGCAAAATTATTCATTTGCTGTGAGTGCCAATTATCACCCTGAACACAGTCATTCCATACCTGATTTTGATACCCACGTGGTGGCTTTTATTCCATCTTTGTGTCTCGATTTTTTTTTAAAAGAATTATAATTACTTAAGGGTAGGAAATGGACTATATTTGTTAGAAATTATTGTTCAGGGAACTGAAGACAGTTTCTTTAATGTGAATAATTAATGGTAGTGATGATAGTGCTGTTTTGGTCATTTATAGGAACAGATTATGACATGCAAGGAACTCAAAGGGAAAAGACAAATCAAAATGAACCTGAAATGGCTCCACTCTTCTCAAATATGGTAGGACCAAGCTGTGTGCTAGTTACTGATTTGATCATTCTGCTTAAATTATAAAGCCTTTTGTCCTTTTGTGCACAGTACATCCTCAGCTGAGGGGCTATATATGCAGATATCTCTGTGACTGAAAAAATGCTGTCGCATGAAATGATATAGATGGAGAAAAGATCTCTTTTAGTAGGTAGGCTCACCTTAGCTTGGACTCATCCTTGAAAACAGGGAAGCTAAAAGTAGTGTCCAGGAAAAAAGATGGAGGCTTATGAGAAACAAAGGCAAGAAGGAAGGATCTCTGAGGAGAGCAAATGTGCACAGAAAGGCTTTGGCTAAGTGCTTCTAGGGCTTCTTGGCATTGAGAAAGGAAACAAATGTAGGGGAAAAGACTCGACACGTCCATGTTTAACATGGAGAATGTTCCTGAATAAAACTAAACCCTAGTGAAGGCATCTCAAGGTTGGTTGGTTGTTTTTAGCAAGAAACACAAAATTATTTGGCAATCTCCAGAGGATTTCTGTTAGATGACAGGCTCTTGCAGTTACAGCTATGTCTTAAGAGCAGTCTGCAGTAATAAAAGTAAACTCTGTCCAGTAGCTGTAAGCCTTCTATAATTAAGCAGAATGGTCAGGTTTTCTAGGGCTTGGGAGCCAAAATTACCTACAAGTAACTGCTATTGTTTAGGAGGTTTCTGTGATTAGCTACTACCATGATATCTTTGCATGAAAAGGCAGCTATGCTAGTGGTACCCCAGTTAAGACCCTTCCCTGATACCTGCACAGCGTATTCTGCCACATTGCTTTCTCTATACAATCCTATTTTTCTTGCTTATTGTCTAACTAGTAGAGACTATTGCGACTAGAATATTACTTCACAAGCGTAATGAAGCTGCAGAGCTGTACCTGTTCCCTGGTGTTTCCTGCCCATTGCATAGACACAGTGCTCCTTTTGTAAGGAAATAGTTTAGATGTGATTTGTACACACAGAATCTCTCCCAAAGAAGGGGGAAAATGCAGGCTGTGTAACATTGTGCTGTCATGTTTGGTTATATTTGTCCATTCTGCATGACTTAGCTGATCTGTTGAATCTGAGTTTCTTCCTTTGGACTAATAAGCAAGTTGCCAACGAAGTTGAGTGACAATGAACCATGATTGCATTTTTGAGTCATATTTTCTCATCCAAGAGGTGCCTGAGATGTATTGACCAAATATTCTATTAATTAGCCAGTTTTCTGAAAATTTGTATTGGTCAATAATCAAGAAAAAGATCCAACTTGTCAAAATGATTACAACAAATAGTGTACTCTGATCATCTGACTTGTGTATTGGTGTCATCCAGAAAAAAACATGCAAATATTCTGAAAATATACTAAGCTCTTTAAAATGTTATTATATATATTATATAAACACTGCTTTTTTAATACTAGGTTCAAGTTACTGACTTAAAAATAAATATTCTGAGTGTTTAAAACTGAAAACACAACAGAGGGGGATAACTTTGCGTCCTAACTCATGATGCCTGTAAAGAATTGGCCTTACATAATTTGATATAGCTCCAGATCATGTACTTGTAAATGAACTTAAGCATTCAGTGCTTTCTTCTACTCTTTATGTAGCCCTTATGTCTAAAGTCAGAATTCCACTTAGTGGACTGCAAAAATAAAAAGCAACATTGAGATAGACTTGGTATCTGAGAATCACAGTCAGCAGGCTAGTGTAAGGAAATCCGTTGAAGATGTTTTCCCTAAAAATACAAAAAAGAAAAAAAAAATCAGTGTTTGTATTACCATTTTGAATGTGCATCAGGAAATTTATATCCCTAAGAAGAAAACTCAACAGGTCTTGTATCTTAAATGCTTGCAGTTGATTTGTGATAGTGAAGTCTTCATTAGCTAATTGGAAAATGCTGTATACAAAGCAAGATAATGATTCACAGCTGCAACAATACCTGGGGCCAAAGCAAATGCAGTTCTATTCGCCATTTTTGCAGAGCCAGGTTGGTGTTGTGTATTAACATGGTTTCTCCAACTCTTTTTCTGCCCTTCAACCTTTCCTACCGGGGCAGGGAATAGGAGCCAAGCCTGTAAAAAAGTCAAAATAAAAGTGGGCAACTGGAGGTACGGCTGCCTCAACCTCTTGCTTTTGTAGCATTTACAACATCTGGAATACAAAACTGTAAGGAGCATTTTAGGTGTTATTGTTATTTGTTTTTAATAGGTTTTTAGCTGATTTTAATAATCAGCTGCTGATCTGTGATAATATATTTACTTCCTACAAATAGGGAGATTGTAGATCTTTCTGAATTTGGTGGATGGCATCATCATATTAGGGGTTTAATTCACAGGAAAAAAAAATTGAAGAAAAAAAATCCTCTGCTATGAAAAAATAAACTTTAGGAACTCAGATATTGATAGACTTAGAACAGTGCAAGAAAGCACATATTAACAAACATTTTAGGATAGAAATTGTTTTTCAGTATGTTTATTACTTTCATACCCCGTAAGATTGGGAACACCAGCTGTGTTGTATTGGATTTAGGTGCTCCTGTAAAATTTGAACTCAGGGGGAGGTAGTTCTAAAAATGCCTGCTTAGTTTACTGAAATTTTTACCCTGCTAACATGGTAATAGCTCCTAATAGCAAAACCAAGATAACCTGTGCCAGAAGCAGAAGGTGTATGGAAAAAGGGACAATTTCAGCTCTACAAAGCTTTCAGTCTACACAGAGAAGCCAAGGTAAAGCAATTTCCTTGGGAGAGATAACCAAGATGCGGAGATTTAAGCAATTCACCTGAAGTCATGCTGACTGTCTGTAGAAAAATTGGCAAAGCGTCGTCTTTCCTGAATCCTTGTCTGTTTCCTTAGCTTAATTGTATATTGTTATTCGGGGAAGCAGAGCATCTTGTGAAGAAGATGCTGGCAGAAATAAAGATCAAAGAGAATAAGACAGGAGAGGGTGTTTAGTCCTACCAAAACTTCCTGTCAATAGTTTGTAGCCTATTTAAGGGAAGGGATACTACATTAGATAGTCTCTCTGCCACCGAAGACCTTGGTTTATGAAACGTTCCCAAGTTGCCTGCTGATTAACAGAACGGAATATTGAAGCTTTCCCAGAGTGATCCGTAAGTGGCCTTGCTCATGCTGTTGCCTGGTCTGTACAGTTTTTCGCTTGTGCACTTGTTGACTGTAGTATCAGTTATGTGGTCATCAGCCTTACCAGGACCTAGAGGAAGGAAACCACAGCTACTCGAGTGCTGAAAAATAATTGGAGCAGCTGTTTGACCTGACCCTGCTTCAGCCTTGGGGAATGCTGGTTTTACAAGCACTTCAGTGCATGCACAGGCATTCAGAAACATTTGGAAATGTTTGTGTTTTGTGTTCACTAGTCATTCCTCTTGTTTCTGCAAAGTTGTAGGAAGCACAAGCAGCAGCGTGCAGCTTGATGAGGATGCCTACATCACAAACTGCAAAAAGCACATTGTCATAACATTTAAGCTTAAAGACTATTAGATGCTTCAAACTTTGAAACTCCTCAGAAATTTAAAATCTGTCAGCAAAGAAGCTTATGGAAGTAATTCTACAATTATTAGACAATTGCGATAAATACTATGAGGGAAGGTTTACAAAGCAAGTCATCAGGCATTTACAAAGCAGTGATCAAACACTTTGCCAGATATTGCTAGAACTGTACTAGAAGTACTGAACTAAACATTTTGTAACCTTTAATAGCGTGTTGAGAAATTAATGTTGAGGAAAACTTACACACACCAAGAAGTTAAGTAATTGAGCTAAGTTAAACAGATTTGAAAACTAAGAAATATGGAAAAATAATGTGACATGTTCTTTTAACTATCCGCTGAATTAAAATGTACTTGATTTAGGCAAGTTCTTTGGAAAATGGGCTAACTTGAAAATTCCAAGCACAATGAATTATTCAATTTAATGCAGTGCCACACATGGAGATTTGGCAAAGGACCTAATCCGTTTTATTTGCCTACAAAGAACTGCTGATTGCAAGCAGACTTAGAACATAAAGAGATTCCTTTCTAACAGGAAGATTTCTGAGTTGCATCCTCACATATGTAAATTATTTGCAGGATTAGTAGGAGTTCTGTATATAAGGGCCTGCATTAGGTAACAGGACTTGATGCAGATTAAAAAATAAAACCATATACTGTTTCTGTAGTGACAAATTTTAAGTATTAGCAGAAAATTCTTTGATTTGTTAATCAGTGCTTCTTAATTAAATTGCTCACACTTTCCTAGATTTTTTTTATGGCTTTTCTCTGTGGCAGATGTAATTGCAATGCAGCATTAGTTGTTGTTTTATTTAGTGAAGCATACAGAGTGCAGAGCAGCTCTGTTCAGTAGTGTTAGTGAATGCATCTCCATTTGGAGCCTGGGGAAAGGGAGACATGAGACTGCTAAGCTTATTTTATAGTAACAAGTAGGTAGAAACTCCCATAGTTTTGCATTATTCTTCCTAGGTTATATGTTTGCCCTATATTAGGTCCAGCTTATAATGAACCTAGTGTATATACAAATATATTTGTGTATTGAATGTATAATAGGCTATGCTGATGGCCTGTTCATGCATAACAAGTACAGCACGCAGCAGTGTCCTGGAGTGATGGCACAGGTACAGATCTGTGCCTGCAGAGCACGTGCCTAGGCTGGGGGTGATGTGCGGGTATATAGGGGAATTCAGTTATGCTTGTTCACTGAGCTTGTTTCTGAGACTTACAAGCATCCAGCAGCCAAGTGGAAATATTCCTTTGCTCATGATATTGGGCATCTGGGCAGAAAAAGAAGATACAGTGAAGGAGGCCTGAAGCGCAGAGTAGCTGCGATATCAAGAGTGTAAATCTTCAGTTTGTCAGAAGACTTGAAATTTACTTTCAATTTGCTTAATAAAGTCTGTTAAGCTGCAGTAAATTTTAAAGAGAAGCTTGATCTGGTGTAATTTATACAAGTGTAAACTTAAGTATTGTCCATTTCTTTTCTCACTCATCGTTATGGAATTTTAGGAATTATTGCTCTTGCCTGCATTATTCCCCCTGTCTCTGAAACCTGCAAATGCAGGTTCACCAGGGATCCCCTGCCTATTTCAGGTTTTGTGGAAGTGGTGTTACAGTGATTCTGAACTAGTGACTGCTTTTCAGGAGCAGCTGCCTCTGATGGTTTCTGTCACTTGGACTATTGCAGCATTCACATTTAGACTCTGAAATTCAGTTTTATTTTGTCTTTCTCTGCAATTCAGTAATGCCGAAATCAGGGCTTTTTTTTTTTTTCCTTTGCAACTCCATCTTCATGTAGCTTTGAATCGGAGTTCTCAGTTATTGCAGAATACCGTTTTGATTTTGGTTCCATAATAGCAGTTTCCAGATACCTGCTTCTTCTCTACATAAATGTTACAATGACCTTGTAAGACCTTTCAGTCTGGCAAGTGTGTTTTATCATCTGGGCCATGGATACACCAAATTTGTTGCAATATGCTGTGAGAGATTTTTGCTCAGGTCACAAAGAAAAGAAATGGAAATATATGCAGGGCACCCTACTGGGGGAGAATAAACATTGCTCAATATATTCAGAGAAGGAAAGTTAGGGAAGTTTTCACTGCACTATAATTAATTGAAAAATTCATTAACACTCTTGTGAGCATCTACTGCTTAACAGTGCAGTGCTTGTCTGGAGCTCAGGAAGACTGGATTAGGACTCCCATTAAGTCTAGTTGTGAGCTTGACTAGAGAAGGTTAGAACATGTCCTGCACAACAGCACATCCTTTTGCTACTTACAGCTCAAGTGAATGGTGCTGAACTGCTCAGTAATTTTTCCAGATCAGTAGTTGGTTGTAGAACTTCCAGATTAACTTTCTTTCCCTAGTTGACGGGAACTGGAATCTGTGACTAGGTTTCAGCTGCCTACAACTCCTCTGTTAAAATAATACAGTCCTTTTAAAGAAAACATATGGCTGACGCAGTATCAGTATTTACTGGTCTGACTTGTGAAAGTTCCATCTTAAAAGCCTGTATCAATAGTTCATTTCACTAGGTTTTTAAAAGGTTTTAAAATGCATTGAATTCTGTATTTACCACATAGTTTGTCACTTTTTGTTTTCCTCACTCTTCTGTTGCTGTATTTATGGTGAAATATGATGAAGATCTGTAATCTTTCTCCAAATGTAACTTAGTTGCTAAAAAACAAAACCCCCATAAGCTCAACTGGAAGATAAATAATGTGCCAATAGTAGTATTTTACTACTTCCAAATCAGTCTTTTGCATCTAACGAAAGAAACTAAGAAGGGCAGGACTGGCACACCAGTTTGAATTGTATTTTTAGAAGTCACATGTTTCTAACATCCATTTCATGTGCATGTGTAGTAAACAATTGTGTCTAATATATGAGCTGTTGTCAGTGCATACGCATAAACATATGCACATGGGAATATATGTACATGATCCCGAGGCTGCTCAATGTGGTATATTTAATGAGAGTACAATGCTTAAGGGAGGTACTTTGCCCAGGTTGTTTGCTTTTTACAACAAAACAGAAGGAACTGAACAACATGTGTTACATGAAACTGGCAGAGATGGCAGAAACAAGACAGAGCAGCCCTCATGGCAGAAATGCAAGCCTCCCCACCCCCGCAGAAGAGTGGAACAGAGGCAAGTCTAGTGCAAAGGCATTGTACATTAGAGTTATAATAATTCTTTAAAGGAGCTTGGAGCCTTGCGGACGAACTTGGCAATGTGTCTCAGTGAAGGAGAAGCAACAGTAGAAAGTGTGGAGAAGTGTTTGTAAAATACAGACCCCAATGCAGTGCAAAAGTCAGTGTCCGAGAAGTCAACAGACCAGTTCTGGCTGAGATAAGGATGAGAGATGAAGACATCAAGGATGATAAAAAGGGAGAGCCTGCCCAGGAAAAGAAACTGAAAGAGCTTGGCTTAGTTTAATGAAAAGAAAGACACAGAAGGGAAGCGATGGCTCTCTAAAAATAACTTGCCATAGAGGGAGAAGTTATTTAACTGGAAAAGATTGTTGGCAAAAGTATGTAAGTGAGTGTAAACAGAGCAGTGTTAAATTTAATCTGGGAGTTAGATGTCTATCTGTCGGAAAACTGAGCTGTTGGAACAGTATCTTGACAGAAGTAGTGAGGGGCAAATTAGGAACCATTCTAAGTGAGAATAAGAAGCAGACCTTATGGCTCAGAACTTCTATTTCAGTCCTGTGTCCTAGAGAGACTGTTGATGTTTCAAAGAGACCAGCTGCATTACAAGGTTGGGTATAAGGAGGCAGGGTTTTCTAAAGTATCGCAGCAGAATCAAAGTACAGATGTCATCCACTCTGCTGGTTTCATGTGCAGGGAAGATTCAGATCTAGGCAGAGTGGAAGGATAAAAGGCAGGACCCACCAGGATCACAGTAGCCATCACCCTAAAGCCAGGATTGTTAGACTGCCTCTCGAAGTGCTCTTGTCTTCCTGGACACTGGTGTCCCCGGCAGCTGCAAAGAGTTTTGTTCTGTTAACAGTATCATGGTGTTTAATGTTGGTTTTAATGAGACTTGTGTATTTTTCCTTCATACTAGGTCTGATAACCAAGCAGTTCTTACAGTAAGACTTTGAGCAATGGTTCTACTGTGCTCAAGTTTATTCTTTGTTGCTACTGCAGTAACTCTGTGTAGTTAATTGGCCCCCTTGGCCTTTGATTTCTTGCTTGTTCAAAGGACAATAAAGCCCCGCGTTGTTGTAGATTGTTACGCTACAAGCGATCAAGCTGTTTCTGTGTAGTGTTTCCTATCCCAGCGAGGGTCCCTGAATCTCATTCTTCGCTGACAATCCTTGCCCTGTGCTACTAGAAGAGACCACTGGAAAAGATGCATTTCCCCCTCTTGCTCTTAGCACAGATTTACTTTCTATGGGAGCTGCTGATTGTAGATCACAAATAGCTGGGTAAAATGATCAATGGTTTGCTTCATTGAAATGAAAATCTACTAATAGGATGAAGTGTGTTATTGTTAGATTTATTATGGTGATAACCCATAGAAATGTTTAAGAGATTGTTGCATCAATTCATTTTCCTTTATAGCACAACCTTGTGGAAGATGACGGTTACTATGGTTTCACATTGCTCAACCTTAGTTCCCCTGGGAAGAAAAAGATTCTACAGTGAATGAAGTATTGTTGTAAATTGAAAGCCAGGAAGATAAAGGAGTTTGAAGAGAATTTTGATAAAAGCATTGAAAAAGGGAAAGAAGAAAAGTGGTGGTTTGTAAAAACAAACTTACAAGTCGCTGAGAAATTTGAACTTCAGTACCTTTCTTAGAGCAGGACAGATGTGTTTAGAGGGTGAGGGCTTTTCCAGCATTTAGCGCTCTGGTACAGTTCTCTGCTTCTGCCAGGGCTAGGATGAAAGAGGGGAAATCAGTGCTGAGATGGATTATTCGATTGAAAAGGCTTCATTGGGTTTAATGTCCTCATTGGAAATTTTTCCTGTAAAGAAAAAGCTGTTCTATCTCATGCAGAAACATATTATTTAGAAAAAAAGGCAAGATCATATTAGGAAGAAAACACTACTCTGTTGCATGGTAATTGCACAGTGCTTTGATAATATTTTTGCTCTTTAGGTTTGTAGAATTTGGGAATCACCTCTTTTCATAGTTTCTTATGGGTGTCTCAGCTTCTTGAGCTTGTCAGCTTCACCTTTACCTTCTGTTGTCCTCATCAGTTGACAAAGTGGCGAGGGCATTTATCTTGCCTTAAGATAGAACAGAGGTCTTAGTGGTTTAGATATCTATAATGTAGCATTTCTGACAAACAGCTGCCCCTGAGAGCTCTGTGCAGAAGAGGTGTAATGTTCATATAGATTACATTTTAATAATAGTAAGATGAAAGGCCTGGGCTTTTTGTATGGAAAATTGGTATGGGTGTTGCATGGTATCTTTAGATATAACAAGACCTGCAAATTAGACTGTTAAATGCCTGAATGACATCAGATAGGCCTCTAATTATGGGAGGATATTTAAAGCTCTTTTCCAAGTCAAACTTCTGATCTATTTATGGAGTCATTAATTCTCTCTCTCTCTCTCTCTCTCTTTTTTTGATAGGAGTAGATCATTACTAGTTCAACTTAAATATTTGACCCAAATGCTTTAGGAATTGTCCTTTTAGGAAATGTTCTGTTTGTGCATAGTTGTTCTCTGCACGCATTTTTTGAACATCAGAGTATGAGGAGCTATGATGCTTTATAAAGTTTGTACACAGAATATGCATAGGGATCAATTAAGTACCAGTTTATTCAGGACTATAGCAGTAGGTAGTAAAATTCAGCACTATTATTAGCAGCCATATACCTAAATACTTGTGTATAATAGCTGCCTGTCTCTCCTGGGAGATGATGTGTGTTTGATATCACACAGGAGCCGGCTAGAGCTCCGTTTCATTTGCTGGTGAGCCCCCGCTGGCTAAAAATACCAGTAAGAGTGTTTGGCTGACTTCCATATACCATCTGCCATATTCCATTTTTCAGGAAGCGATTTTCAAGACTGAAGCTATTCAGATTTTTATTTCTTGAGATCAATGAAAGACCAGTTCTTATTTTGTTCTAGTCACAGGAATGGGTCATGAAGGCAGAAAGCTCTAAGAAAAATGCATTGCAGACATGTATTTGTGTATCTGGATTTCTTTGAATACCAAAATACCTCAGATTATTGAGAAATTTCTTTAGTGCAGTGTACAGCTAGCTTAAAGAGTGCCTATTTTGTCCTTACAATCTTTAGGCGTGTCTTTAATGTTTGCTTTGCCTATTATTGCTTGTATCATCTAAAGACAACAATTGAACAAATAACATGTTCCTGTGTTAGGAGTGACAACATAGATCATTATTAGCTTTGCACTATATTTAAATCCTCCAGAAGGGAGTCAACTTTCCTTGGTTTCCTAGGTCCTGGACAGAATGGAGTCTTGGCAAGCGTGGAGTTGAGATGTGTTGCTAAGGTCTCTTAATTCCTCCTATTGAATAGCAGACTTGGCTTTTTCTCATATTAGTGCTCAGAAACCGGTAAACTGCCATTTAAAGAACATTCTTACTAGAAAATGTTCTTTGCAAATGTTGACGTTTAGATTAGATGCTTTCAGGACATTTTCCCGTCTCCCTGATGGTAACCAGAGTCTGTGATTCTCTAGAAGGAGAAACTGGTGGCATCAGCCCGAGAGTGAATGCAAACGGGCTGTGTTTACATGCTGCACATGCAGTGCTAGGCTCTGGTGTGCCTTCAGTCTGACAGCTCAGATGATTTTCCATGTATTTTGTCCCAGGCTGCTGCAGGGCTGAGAGATTTTCTGAGCCTTTGGCTTTTAGTAGCTCCTGGTGGACTTTGGTTTTTGAAATGCATTGTTCTTTCAGTATCTGCAAGTCCAGTGGTACTGGTGGTGCATATATAGGTGATACGGTGAGGTATTTTCCCTTTTTTTCTTCCTCCTGACTCATTTGATTGTGTCCTGTTTCTTCACAAATGTGCTGATATTGTTGTGAAAAGCGAATCATTTTTCTCCTGGCTATTTGTGATTTTATAAATCTTGTATTACCACCCACAGTTCCTACACTAAAGAACCTTAATCTACTTATTTTGTCTTGGTATTCCAGCTGTTCTATATCATTAACATCCCTATTGCCATTTTCTGTACCTTTTTGTATTCTAGCTATGTCTTTTGACATGGGGTAACTAGGACAACACAAAAAACTTAAGATGCTTATTATGTATCTGTAATGATAAAAAATTGGCATGCACATTTTTCATGATGGGCTTAAGTAGAAGTCAGAAAGAAACGAAATAAGTTTTTTCCTGAGTCTAGATGCTCTTCAGAAGATTCTTTTAACAGAATTTGAGAGACCAAAAGTCGTCTTTTCATTCATTCTTTTAATCCTTGTTTTAGTGATTTGACTTCCTTCTGTTCTTCAGAGGACTCATAATGACCGTCTCTACAAATCTACTTGACATAATATAGATCCAAATTTCCACTCTGTATGTTTATGTTTGGATGCAGGAATACACGTACGCACCCTCAGCCTTCTGCCCCCAAAAGCTCCCTTTGTAGCTTCTTGGGCTTTGGGAAGACAAGCAAGTTCTTTAGCTTAAATGGCAAATGGCTATGGCTGCTGGTCAAGGGATGTGATCCTCCCCCTCTAAACAGCCAAAGGAATAAAACTCTGTTCTTTCTCCTTTGTTAGATTACAGGTTGTCTTATTTTTTTTTTTAGTAGTACAGTTACAGCAATATTGATCATTTAAAGTGTATTATAAACCACGAAGTATTTATTCACAGATACTAAGCAGACCTCAACAACTGAGCTTAAAATTGGAGAATTTAAGGATATGCTTTAGTAACTCCCTGTACTTTTGAAGTAGGTATACATCCTTTCCACTCACTTTTTTTTTCTTTCCAGAGGACTGTAAAATACAGCACTCAGTGTTTCTCTTAAATTTTAATTGAGGAAACTGTGATCCCATAGAAAAAAAATCCTGCCCAACTTGGTCATTAAAACCAAATCTCTTACATATGGAAAACACTGTTCATTTCTTGTGTTGCACAAAAATTAGCATGGTAGATGAATGGGAAAGAAAACAAGGGATGACACATTCTGTCAGTTATATTTATACTATACTGCATGTATCAATTATGAAGAAAAAATCTGTAGGAATACGACAAATAGTAATAGACCATTAAATTTACCCTGACTCCAATCATTCCTGGAATCTACTCTGGTAAAGTTCGGATTTCCTAGCAAAGAGATATTCTCTTTCTACATCTCGTTCCTCAGAAGTTATGGCTATGTGGATATATATCTTTTCTCATGACCTACCCAACAGGTGGATGTTGGAGTTGAAGCATTTATAAAAGGTAGTCTTAGATGTGGATGATTTGCTTATGCTTTGTCCCTCCTTTTTGTTGTGGCTTGTAGGATTTGTTTGTCATGTTAAGGTGAATGAAGATGTGGAAGTGTCTGCACAAGTCATAACAGATACTAGCAAAAGTGGGAATAAAGTCTCTAAAAGAACAGCCATGAATCTCAAAATAAATTGTGGAAGGAAAAAGAGCAGATGAGGCTCTGAAATCGGAGCCTCTTCTCTGGGCCTAGATGGATCATAATCCATAAGTTTTTTGGGCCATTCAGAGCATAACAGCGCTGCTAGATACTTCATGTAAAAGATGTAATGCCACTGTAGATTAGCTTCCAGTATTCACTGCTCACAGAGGCACGATGCCTCCTGACCTGAACCAGGCAGGGAAAGATGGCCCAGTGAAGCATTATCATTTCAGGCAAAATTTAAAACTAATGTGTTTTCTCCACAAAAAAAAAAAGGCAAACAGAAAAAACGAAAATGAAAGAATGACTTGTTCTGCTGTGTAGCTGTACTGGAAGCTATAAGGAAGTCAGATTCAGTAAATTCTAATCTGGCATGATTCATGGTAGAGAAGTGCAAAAATGTTCTTTATACTTCTAGCCTGTCAGTAATAACACATTTGGGAAGGAAAAGATCTGTTTTGTGCTCCTGACTCTGGCAGGGATTTAATTTCCATATGTCTCTCAATCTTCCGAGCTTTGTCTGCATGAACATTTTCACACTACGTGTTGATGCTGGGCCCTATAAAGTAAGGGCATGGTCCTTGCTGATAGCTGCTTCTTATTGCAGAATTGATATGTTACTGCTATAAAGACTGGCAGGAAAACCTGCAGTGGAGTATTGCCTCAAAATCCAGGCTTCCAAACTAGAGCAATGTCATTCAACTGTTTGACTGTTGATCACTGAAGTTACTTCTAATAGTTACAAAATTAACAATTATAAAGCTTCAGTATGCATCTCAATGTATTTACTGTGCTATTGTGGCAGTCTTAGAATCATGAGGCCCACAAAAATTTATCTGAATAAAATTGCTTAATTTTCTGTTAAAGGTGTTGTATTTTAAGTCAAATAGAAGGTTTTAGGAACTTGTGATGGAACTCCGTTTTCTTGCTTTTGTGCTGTTGGATCAGGGAATGTGTGAGCTTATTAATAAAACCTCCTTAGGATCTGTCTCTAGTCTATGAGCGTTTTGTAGAAGTGTTTGCAACTTTGTAAAACTTAATATACTATATTTGAAAATACCCTTTGTGTCAACACAGAAAAAAATACATAATTATATTGGCAAAACTGTTGGACAGCAAAATAGACTTAGCAAAAATACAGATTACTATTGTCATAGTGCTTTGAAGGATGAAATGTTATAACTGAGTAGCCTTCACCTGAAAAAGGTATTGAAAAAAAGTTTGACTGCTTTCTTGACCTTGTGGAAAGTTGAGGAGAGTTATAGGTCTGTGTTCTTCGATCTTCGGCAAGTCTTGTTCTTAGGCATGTAAAAACATTTAAAAACCATGCGAGTCCTCAGAGATATGCAATTATATTTCGTCTTTTTTTTTAAATGAAGAATGAACCTTAAGCTTTCAAAGAAATACAGTGTTAAGAATTTGGTCTGGCAGAAAAGGCTGAGTCTAATTCTAGTTTTGGCAGTAATCGTAGTGTAACCTTGGGCAAAGCACTTAAGCTCTGAGAATATCAGTTTCCCAGTTACATTTTATCATATTTCATGACCAATCTTTTATGCATGATACTGGGCACTAATATGTTAGATTCAAAAAAGGAAATAAATATACTGTAGGGGTAAAGTGAGATCAGACAGGGGAAAAAGCCTGACAGATTTCTTGCTGCTAATAGGAATTTCTAAGGGATATATTAGTTAAAAGAGCAGGTTGGAGTTTCAGGAAAGTAGATGGGCAAACTTTGTTGCTTTGATCTGAAAGGCGGTTGCTGAGGCTCCCCTTGCTCATCACCAGAGCAGAGGGGGCTACTGTGGCTCAAGCGGCTGAGGCTGAGCCCAGAGGCCTTGGCCTGGCCTCCCTGCCCATCAGCCTCTACTCGGCAAATGCTGACAACTCCATCCATCTTGGCTGCACCTTCCTGTGGGTGAGGCTTCTGCAAAGAGGGGAAAAAAAATGTGGTAATGTGGTGTTACTGTAGCATTTGGGCTGCTAACCCCTTCCAAGTTGTTAACACCATTGTCTTCCTGTTGTCATTTCACTTAAACTTTTTCATTTTGAGGGACTTGGACTATATGTTTCAGCCCCCAGGCTTTGGAGCTGAGCTCGTGTTTTGAGCACCAGGTGCCAGTTCTGCCCTCATGTAGGTAGCTGTAAATGCCAAGAAACCGGCCGCTCCTGGGATGTGGCTCGATCCTGGTAACATCGATATGGATGCTGTCTGTGTGCAGCCATCAGGAGGAGCAGGATTTAAACCACTGGATTTGTCACTCCTTGGTTTAACTGTCTCCCTAGTTTCTCCAGCAAAGATTTTTTTTTTTCCACCCAGCGGTCTTAATACTTGTGCTGAGAAATAGTGAACATAGCTATGAAATGCATTCAGTGTTTTGAGCTGTTCTCTTCTCTTGAATAGTTTTAAGAGTTCATGTGTGTGGAATTTTTCAGCAATAGGGCAAGGATTAACCTTGTCATTTGTGTCACCCAGGAGGGAGTTTCTTGCATGAAAGGCCCTAACAATATTCTTTCATCCAGGATGTAGCCTGGGTTGCTCTCCCTCAGTTTTGACTACTTAGCTGAGACCTGTAATTTAGGAGCCTTTTTGGCCTTAGGCTTGGGTCCATGTCAGCCAAGAGAGTCAAATTTTCATTTGGCTCACATCATCCTGCCATGTGATTGCTGCTCTTTAAGTGAGAGGGGATCTCTACTGCTGGATACTAATACCTGAAGAATTATTTTATATCTAAGTGGTTATTTTTGCCTTCTTTGCTATATGGAATGCATAAATCTCAGGCCTGTGATTAATAAGACATTAGGAAAGTAGAAGAAATATGTCATTTCTTTTCTGCTTGTACCCACTCTTGGCTCTCTTCTCAAAGCCATGAAATAGTTAAAAGACCTCAGACACTTTGCCAGACTTAACAGGTATTTTTCTCTAAAAGTTGGATTTTTGTTAGGTTCCAGATATTAGCTCACTGGCTTTCAGGTGAACAAACAAAAGTACTGCAAGCGTAAGCTGACCGACATCAGCAGTTGCTGCAGGGTTTCCAGAACATAAAATGTGCCTAAATGGGGTATTTTTATCCTGATGTTTTCATGTTTTTCAAGCATCGTTTTAATGTGCCATGCAATTTGATTACATCTTACTACCATTTAGGAAAAACATAGGAGCTTAAAGGTTTCCTAGTTCTCAAAAACCTTTAAGCGTTTTGTTCATTTTAAAGTTTTATTTTATTAGTCAGTAACT
Source organism: Tinamus guttatus (assembly GCF_059628265.1). NCBI lineage: Eukaryota > Metazoa > Chordata > Aves > Tinamiformes > Tinamidae > Tinamus > Tinamus guttatus. Next base: position 2,049,276 of record NW_028288898.1, read on the forward strand.
GGCATAGCAGCTTAGTCTCAGAAATAGGTCCCAATTCAGAAGGGCCAAATGAAGGCATCACAGTTTCACGTGTTGAAAAGTTTTGGTGTTTCTTCTTCATTTTCCATGAGAGAGGAAAGTGGAGAAAAAGACAGTTCTTTGAAGTGTCAAATCATAGGGTTCTGAAAAGAAAAAACAGTTTCAGAGAATAAACTGTTCAGACTTTATTGGAGCGGTTTAAAAAAGTTGTAAATATCGTGCTGTAATTCATTCTGCTGTTTTTTTACCCTGAAAATTTGTCTTATCTAAAAATGTGAAAGAGAAGAAAAGACATTTAAAGCAAGAAATATTAAACCAGATTTTTGTTTTAGGTTACTCAGCCTAAACAGTGTTTGTTTTTTGTTGTTTTTTTAAAGTGCTCAAATATCGTTTTGTCCATATTTGTCTGTGTTGAATACTGTTAGCTGCTGTAAATATTTTAGGAACCAAGATGGAAACGATCGTATTTTGCATGAACTAGAAAGCAACGCAGAAATCTTTCATTTTCAGTTTTTCTATAGTCCAAAACAAGAGCAGGTGTAAATCACCATTGCACTGCTCCCTTCACATCAGCTGTGTTGATTTATTTTTGGGGAGAACCTGACCTGCAGAAGCTGAAACAGATGCAGCGAAGATTGTAAATGAGTAGTAAAATGATGGTAAAAGTAGTATTTTTCAGCACAACCCTTAAGTAGCCTTCCTTTCTTTAAAAATGTTGTGACTTGAAAGCTTGATTGGGCAGACTTTGAGGTAGCTGAAGTATTTGAGGTGCTGTTTGGGAAGGCAGAAAATCCTCTCTAGTGATGGTGGGCTTGGATTCTTTATGCTTTTCAGTGATTTTGGTCTTCAAGGTCAAAGATGCTTTTCTAGAAAATCTGGCAGTGGGAACTGTACTAATCCTTTTCTATTTTGGGCCACATTAAAGGGTGACCTGGAGTAAAAAGTTCATATTTTTTTGTGGGGAAGGGCCAAAATTCATTTGAAAACTTGTTTACTTCTCTCCTTTAAAAATCAGCTGTTACAGTGTTCTAATGCTGGTAGCGTTAGAACAAGCAAGCTGAGGTGGATTGCTCGGGGCCTAGTGCTTTTGCTGCTGCTTACATCTCATCCTGATTTGGGGAGTGCCTATAAGCATCAAGTTTCCTGTAGCCGTGGTGGGCGCCTGGTAGTGTGCGGCTGCGTTAGGAATTCCACTGAAGGAAGGGAGGTGCCTTCACATAGGCAGAGAACTTGTAGTGCTCAAAGCTAGCATCGCTAGTGATGAAGAAACCTTTTGTATTGGTAAGTGCAAATGGTTGTAGACTGCTAAAATGGAAAATAATAAAATTGGTCTGTGTGCAACCTGTGCTCTTCTGGGGTAAGTGAATGGCAGGGTGGGCTGCAGATGGCAACGCTAAGCACCCAGTGTTTCCTTCATATGTCTGCACTGGTAGAGTCGACAGCACTACTTCCGTTCCAAGAACATTCATTTCATGTGTGGAAAGTGTCTTGCAAAGTGTGCCTGGTAGCACTGTGTTCTAATCAGACTTTTGTTCTGTGGAGCCCACACAGTGCAGCAGAAGCCTCTCAGGTTTTAGGTGGAGCGCGTGGTGCACAGCTCTGGTGGATGAGTTACTGGTGTGACACCAGAGAAGCTAGAGCTGGCACCAGGCTTAACCGCAGCAAGGACTGAACTCACCCTTTTCCTATAATAATGCAGCAGTTCAGGAAATGTGGTAATCAGGAATTTGCAATAAGGCATTTTGGCAGTTCAAATGAAACCTGACCACAGCCATCAATGCCCAGTTGTTCCTTGGCCACCTGATCCAAAAATCCCCAGGGCTTGCGGCTTCTCTGCCAGACCTCCTACGTAACACACAAGCGTGCCCTGCTGCTGAGCAAGCTGGAAGCAGTTTCTGCTCGTGATCTGCAGAATCTCCCAACCTTGGTCAAGTCAGTTAACAGGCTAGCTGTGTTGCATTACATTGCAGTTGTGTCCCTTCCACGAGGTTTTTTGAGAAATCTGCCATCCCTTTTACCTAACAGTCCATAAGTAATTGTTGGTTAACCAGGAATTCTACTCCACACTTCATATTCACGAGCAGTTTGGAAACTGTTAGTCCATAATAGGAGGGAGAGTCTCAGAATTTTATGGTATGCAGGGCAATAAAAAACAAAGCAATTGTCACATGCGTTTTGGCTTGAAGGATGACAAGAAGCAGATGTGTGGCATGCCTTCTTCCTTCCCTTGCATGCATGCCAAATGACGCAAAATTCTTAAATGTTTTCTGCTTTTTGTTGCAATTTAATCTCCTCCTGAATAAACTGAATATGACAGTGAGTCCGTCCAGAGCAGTTGTAGAGTTTGACATTTCTGTGACTTTTCAGAAAGTGCTTGATTTACATTAGTTTTAAAGAAAAGTAGGGAAGGATTATATTTAGCCTGTGATGAAAAGACTAAATATGTATTCAGGTTAGAAAACCATAAAAAACATGCTCTCCATTTACAAATAATGGTTGTATATTTGAACAGCACAGAGGTCAATGAACTCTCTTGTACAGTTTAGAGCTTTAGTTTTTTGTGCGTTTAGATGCTTACATGTCTGCTCAAGAAAGAGATTAGTCCAGTGAATGCAGCATTAAGGTTGTGACATAGAGCAGATATTGTGCCGAAGGTAACGGCTGTCCGTAGGAGATCCTGTTTGTGACTGATAAGCAGAGCCCAGAGTGCTGGTACCAAATATGTTGTTACGGCTTCAGAATTCCTCATGCTCTGTGTAAAAGTATTATCCTGTTCTGCATTTTCCTGAGTCCTTGTCCTCAATGGTATTCTGCGGCAGTGATGTCTACAGGCTCTTTGTGTATGGTTCCTTCCAGTGTTAATTCATACTAGGGAAATACAGACTTAAGGAGACTTCTCATGCCAAGACTGCATAGGTAGGTCTGGCACATTTTCAACGAGTCAGTCGTGAGGTCAGCCTGCAATTCTTCAAGCAATCTAGCAGATAATCTGCGCTTTAGACAACTGAATCCATTAAATGAGAACTTAATTTTACTTTAACCGTATAAAGCTGGGTAATAAACTAGCTCATAATCTTCTTCAGTCTTATAAGAGATGTCCCTTCTAGGCTAGTTGTAAGACAGACACTCGATTTTAAATATCCAAAACAGACTTGTAAAATGTTCATAAAGCTGCAAAGCATATTCTAAACTTGAACCACATTCCAAATTAAAGCAGGCTTTTCTTTTTGCAAATACAGTATGTATAACTGCCACTCCTGCAAATGTGCATCTTATTTTCCTAGGCAATAAAACTAAATTTCAGTTTTCGCTATCTTCCTGCTTCCATGATTGTTTCCTACTTAAAAAGCAGTGAGAAAATAGATCAGTTTAACTTCGTCCATGAGGGTTTATGATTTCTATAGGAAACTTTCTGTGTAGATAGAGTGGAAAAAGTGAAATATATAAAGCCAGGAGGAAAAGAAATGTTGTTCAAGTATTCTAATGCTAGACTGTAACAGTACCAATTAAAACATAAAGATGAGGAATGGGTACTGGAATTCGTTCTTCCTCTAACCCTTTTGCCTGTGACCCTCTGTGGCTAATAATGATGATACAGCAACATGGGTTTAACATAGATGAGAAGGGCTGCTTTTGCATTTTGTGAAGTTTCAGATGTGATATACAATACAACAAACAAAATTAACATATTTTTTCTAATGTTGTTATAAGGCAGATGAAGATTTGTTCACCCAGCACACCTGGAAACATTGTCTGTTCTTGATCTTCAGCTGTTGATATGTACCTGGTTCTCATTCTTTAGCATAACTCTGTCTAGAAGAGTATCTAACATATGTTAAATGTTCTTAATGTTCATTTTCAGTAAGATAGTAATCTTGAGGCTTTTCTTCAGAAAAACATAAAATAGGATTTCAAGTAGGAGTCATGCATGAATTACCAAGGGAAAACAAACTTTAGAGACTCCCATAATGTTGAGTTACTTCTGGTAGCTAACTGTACCACATTGAGACCAAAGCTATTTTCCTCATTTAAATTTATCAATATCTATATAACTACTGTTCTTCCTTGTCTGGCTTAAGTGAGTTAATTATTCAAATAATTCAGGAAAGAATAAAAAGACATTTTATATTCTGAAATAATACCACCTTCTTGTCATATGGTTTTTTCCCCTTTTCCCCCCCCATTTCTAGGAGGGAATGATAAAAAGTATCTTGGCCTCCACCAATAATTTCACTCCAAGAGAATATTGGACCATGAGCAGAATTTAATGTATCCTAGCAGTCTGTTCCTTTGAAACCTTTACTGCACACTGAATATCATCAGTTACATGGAGCAATGTATTTCTGCTACTGAGGAGAGCAAGGATGCTAATTTAAGGTTGAATGAATGGTATAATTTGATCAATGTGATGGTGAGTGATGAGACATTGTACAGCAATGGGAATTGGCTAGGCCTGTTAATTGCTCATGGCCAGGCTTTTAAACAGGACTGTTTTGCTTGCGTAGATCTATAGTCTTCGTTTTTAAAGGTTTCATTTTTTGTAGCTGTAACTGAATTCTACTGAAATGCCTAGTGTTAGGCTCCTTGTTAATGAGAAAATTGTTTAGGAATAACAGGTTGAAAGTGAAGACATTTACCCATCTTTTATATGGAAAAAGAAAATGCCATGCATTTTTGAGTGTTGCCTGATGTTATCAGTACTTTGTCCATAGTTTTCTGCACTCAGCTCCCTTCATATTCCCTGCAAAAAAGAGGGCAGTCTGTTTTCTATGAGCAATACTTAATGAATTACATTTGTAAAATACTCTAAAAGAATAGCTTCAAGTGGAGTCTATAGATTTTGAACCTCGGTCACCTAGTTCATCAGCCTAATGCTGAATCAGAAGTTCCATATTGCTGTTAGAGTAAAAAATGCAGAGCTCTCTTAACCACAGCTTCCATCTGACACATTGGCAAGCAGGCTCTTATTTTTGCTTTATGATATACATTCCACCTCTCTCTCTCCAAGGAATAGGAGCCTAATATCTTGTCAGTGTTTTGAATTATGATTAATTGTTAAAGCACCATAATTTCTGCAGTAACATAAAACTTGGGAGTGGAAATACAATTTTTTTCCTTTTTTTTTTTTTTTTTGACATAAATAACTGCTTCGACTTCAGGGAGTTTTATCCTGCCATGTTTTAAGTCTCAGTGATAACAGCAGGTGTTTTTTTTTTTTTTTCTTTAGAAGATTTATAGCTTTTCAGTGAGGTAAAGGGTGACAAAAGTGTTAAAGAATCTTCCTGCCTTACTCTGGGACTTTCTGTTGTATTTCCTCCATAATTATGAAGACCTGCATAGAGCTGCTGTTCAGAGGGGTAGCACTCTGTTGTTGCAGTTTTACACTTGAACTGTTGTGATTGCCATTTATGATTGCCTCTTTTTTTAAAAAAAAAAAAAAAAAAAAAAAAAAAGAAAAGACTTCAAGGTTAGTGTTTTTTAAGAGCTTTCTTTTTCTACTTTCATGTATAAGTGAAGAGGAAGAAATACCCTAAAACTTCCTAACAAAACTTCATATTCTTGCACCATTGCTTCTGTTCAGTAGCACGTTCCTCTGTTTTCAGGCCCGACACTGGGAACCACTCCTGTTGCAGCTTAGTAGCCTTCGAAGCAATAAAAGGCAGCCCAGAAAGGCATGTCCAGGTAGATAACAGAAGGTGGCATTGACAGAGGTGACAGGTTAGCATTTGTGTCAGCTTCTGACACCTATTGATTTGTCACTGGCCCACAAGGAGCAATTAGGAATTAAGAATGACGTTGAAGGATTAAGACTCATGCTATGTGAAGGCTCAGAAAGGTACAAGTGTACGTGGCATGCCATGGTGAAAAATGTAAGGGGAGACCTTTACTAAGTATAAAGGTTAATCCAATTCATTCTACCCAGTGAAACAGGATCGTTTTGATAAGCTAATCGGCGGTGACAGATTCCTTCCTTGGGGAGACTCTTAATCAAGTCCTGTATGATTTGGTTGAAACAGCCCCAGAAAATGTTGGCTCTTGACTTGATTCTGCTTGCTGCCAACCAGCAGATTTCCTTCCAGTGCATTAATTCCAGGCACACCCTGTTGGTTTGGCTGTTCTCTTTGAAGGACAATGTTAACATCAGAATTTGAATCAAACAATACTCACTACTGTCCATGGGAAACTTGCTAGTTTTTAAGTCAAATGCATCTTTGGAAGTGGTACAGCCTGAGAGACTTTTTTTTTTTTCCGTGTTTGGAAACTCCTGGATGTTTTTCTACTCCTACAGGGTACTTAGGTAACTGCTCTAGCATGAGGAAACACTATTTCACGCTAGTGTGTAAAATATGTTTCTTGGAAAAGAAAATAAGAAAAGGAAAAACAACTATAAGAAAACTAAAATGTCCATAAAATGTTAAAGATGAATGTTAAAGATGTAATGAGTTTCTTATCTGTTCTATTGAATGTTTAGTTACCTTCTTGTGTAGTTCTCGGTTTTATGTATGGTTTGAAACATGGATTCACTAAGAATTCTCACCCCGAAAGATGGAGTTAGCCTGATGTGCAGCAGAGTGATTGTGATTTACACGTTTCAGAACCTTAAATAGTTGAGAGTTGTGCAGAGGCATGGCTGGGATGTTCATTGCACTAATGATATGGAAACATTGAGTTCTCACTCTTTGTGTTTCAAGGTTCAAAAAAATCCTGAGATCTCTAAAGTAGTGCACATTAGAGGTATATGGATATAATTAGGTTATTAGATGCTCAGTACCAGACATGTTTGGGATAATGCCGTTTCTCATAAGTATCCTTCAGATTTTGGAAGTAAAAGTCGTCTTGGACAGCTCCCAAAATTTTATTGGGATGAGGTCAAGTGGAGATTACTTGGTTAGTTTCAGGACTCCTACTATGGCTCAGAGAGATCTAGGACTCCTCTGTTCTTCCTCAAGTTGTTAATCTAGTTGATGGCATGGTTCACTTCTTGTGGAAGTTCAGAGACCATCTACTGGAAACCAAATGGAAAATTTGTATTTCATGAAATTGTATCACACCAGTGCTCCCTGAAAGCTCTGGCTTCTTTGGGTGTGATCCAAATTGAACTTCCTCGTGTCAGGGTGTGTGTGTGTATGTCTCTGTTCTTCTGAGACAGTGGCCATTGCTTTACAGAATTGCAGTGTAGGCATATTTGTTTAATGCAGCATTTCTGAACTGGTGCATTGGCATATTTAGGCATTTCAACTGTTATTGACTTAGTAAAACTATTAGTCTATTTATGCATAGGTTTCTCTCCAATCACTAGGTACCGCATTCATCCATGGTCAAGTGCTTGTCTCAGCCTCTTAAATCTCATACATACACCTTCACTTCTCCTTTCTTTTCTTTCTTCCTTTCAAGATATTCTTAAAGTAAATGCAAGGAATGTCTTGCAAAGTAGGATTGCTAGTCTGAAAAGACCAAGAAATACTGGTGTGGAATATAGGACTTGAGGTGAACCCTTGAGAACTGTGTACAGCCTTGTTTCAGCCTGCTCCTGTCCCTGTATCAAGCCATTTGCTGAGAAGGTAATAGAGTCCATTACTCCCCCTTTTGAAAATAGGATCAATATTTGCTTTATCATAGTGTTACTGAGAAACTAAAATCCATTCAGGATTAAGAATTGCTTGCCTAGTACATCAGACCTCACTTGCTTAGGCATTTTTAGCATCTTTCTTCCAAACTATCTGTTAACATGACATTTAAATGTAGTTGCATTATTGTGTTTTTTTTTTTTTTTTCTCCAAAAGACAGCAGTTTATTCAACCCCATAAATTCTAGGCGTATTTGTAGATCAAAGTGTGGCCATTAAAATTTCTTCAATGAGATATGAGATATCCAGGATGTTTTAAGGGTTAGTGTTAAAGGGAAATGGGTCAGAAAATGGATGCTATAATCTCTTGAGTTTATAGCACTGATTTGGTTCTCAGTATATAAGGATAGGACCTATTTCCTGTTGACCATAGTGCTACCGAGTTGAGTCCTAAATCAGGACACCGAAGTCCATACTGTAAATCAGAATGCTGCAAATGGCCAGCTGCCCTGAGTCCCTCTTGGAGGAGGAAGAGCGGCAATAAACCCAGCTGCTGAACACCTCTCCCTGTGCCTCACACAGCCAGCTGCTTGGAGGGAATAGCGCTGGGTACGGGAGGGAGGGGAGTGCTCTGTGCTGCTGCTTCTGTTACTGACCTCAACTTTCTAGTTCTCCTTTCTCTGACACTGGAAGTTGTCTGTGCTTACCATGGGGCAGCCTATGGCTCCTTGCAAGCTCCCACATGCAAGCAAAGCCAAGATTCCTAGGGCAAAGAAGCTGAAAGTCTTAGCCAAGACCAGGCAATGAGGTGACAGTTTGTCTTTTCTTAAGATCAATGAAGAAATGATGGTAAGGCTGAAATAAGGAGTAGAATGGTATTTGCCCCCCTGAAAGTACCAGCCAGACAAAGGAGAGAGGAAGGCAAACTATTCAAATGCTACCTTGACCTGTAGCATTAGGAACCTCTGGGAAACCATGGCAGAAATGGCTGGTAGAGCCCTCAGGATACCGCATCAGCCCTACTATGGTCCGATGCAGCCAGAAAAGAGGACGGAGGCCCAAATTGCTAGAGATTTTCAAGCTGTGTTTGTTGTAGGACTGCCTTTAACTGGGTGCCTCTCCACCATTCGTCAGTAAAATAAAGGGAGTGTGTGCTGGTATTTCTCAACCCTATATATATTGTCCTGTTGAACCTTTAGTTTGAAATGGCTTCTGCTCTCGGCCACCACACAATATGAGCTCTCCACAGGCCCTTGAAAGCGGATATGAGAACATTTCCCAAAGCTTCACTTAATGAGCTGTAAAAATGTTTCTTATTTACCAAATCCCAGCAACTTAACCACAGCCTGAAGAATATAACCACCTCCCTTCTCCCTGGAGCTTTGACATTATACTGTACATAGGAAAAAAGGTTTTTAACTGAGAACTTTCTGCCCTTTGCTCTCTCAGGGCCATCTCTTCCCTTTCCCTTTTCCATGCAAGCCCGAATAGCTGAGCTGTTGTGCATGAGGCCCTGCACACTAGTGAGAGCAGCGGTCTGAAGCTGTCGTCAGCAGAGACTGCTGCACGATTACTACTATGATCTCAGTCTTCGGCAGTCCCTATTCCTGAAGGACATTAATGGGAAGGATTTTTGTTACATGCATATTTTGTCTGTGCCAGATATAACAATGATGAGGGAGGAATCTCAGGCGTTTTGGGAGCAGTGCAATCATTTGTGGGGTTGTGTGTTCAAAGGACTCAATTGTTACCCCAGTTACACTAGCAGCAGTTAAGAGTAGCTGCACAGAAGTCATGAGCCACTTATCTAGCTGGTATGTGTTAATATAACTGCACTAGCAGGCACAGATTTTTAACCAATTTATACCCGCTAAGCATTTAACAAAAAGACTAATGTTCTTCGGATGAGAATTGTCAGGTCCTGACGCTCTGGTTTGGTTCCTCCTGTTCCATATAGGCAAGCATTGACCTCAGATCTGGGCAAGGCCTTGGAAAGGTGCTTCCATGAAGAGGATTAGTAATGATTGTGTCTCACAGTACTGTCTTTGACAGTTAATTCTTTGGAGAGTAGTATTGCTGCCTGTGAATATGGCAGAGATGAGAATTTTAAAATATATGAGGGTGCTGTGGTACTTGTAAGTTAGAAAAGCAGCGTCAATCCTTTTGAAGGTTGCTTGCAACAGAGAGTCAAAATAGCGCTGGTAGAGGTTCCAATGGAAATTCAGCCCTCTAAGTGTTCCAGGACTTTTCTAATCTATATATTTTTTTTTTGGCCTGCATATCCCAGTTCATGCTGTGTGTCACTTTGCCATCTGCCATGTATCAGGAATGTCAGAGCAGGAGAAACAGCTTGGTATGCATCCTAGAGCTGCAGTGGTGTAAGTCAGGCTGGAGTTGGTGTTTCACGTATCTGCCTTTGTGCTTGTGTCATAGGTTTGTTGCATGGGTAGTGGGCCCAGCTGGGCCCAGCTCCCATGCTTGTTGCTTACCACCGTTAGCATCTTCTCAGTAAAGGCCCAACGAACAGTGATGACCTACAGTGATATGCTGCCAGGTTCACACTTCTTTTCAATAGTGCCACATGCATTTGTTCCTCTCGAGGAAACAAATAGATCATTCCTTTTTTTTCTAGTTCAGTAACATGTTGAATTAGTTCTGTGCCTTGCTGGAAATTGTCATTTCCTCTTCTTTCTCTTAGTCTTGACATAAATTAGTTTTTCTCATGGCATTTCAGTAGTTCAGCTTGCTCATGCTGCCAGGTGTATGCTCGGCCAATGCAGTCAGAGTGTTTTCAAGCACTCTTTTACAGCCTCCCTTGGGAAAGGGCCACAGTGTGACCAGTGATGAGTGCTGAGTGTGCAGTGTCTCTCAGCTCCTGTGGAGCTCTCCTCTTCCCAGCCATTCATCTGGGCTTGAGCAACAGCCTGGGAGCTCTTGGATTTTACATCACTGCAGTTGTCCATCTCCAAACCATGGGCTGCTTCCCCATTAGAGTTAGAAAGATAAAATTCTGATTTCTGCTCATTTTCTGAAATCTAATGATGATTTCCGTTCTGTGGCTTCAGTGCAACTTCCAAGTAATATCATTAATTCCTTGGGGCAATTACAGAAATGTCTAACTCACAGTCCCACCAGCAGGTCTGCACAAGGTACAACCATAGATTTTGCTTGAATGCTCTGTTCAGTTTGGACAAGCATAAATGATTACACATGGTACAAGGAAGGAATTGGGCCTTTAGTATGTGCTGGGATAGCTGAGGTATAAATTAGCTGCATGACTTCATCTGCTATATAAAACCTCACAAAACTCACTGGTGCCAGTTCAGGAGTTCATAGCTTGGGTGGCTGGGCAAGATGGGGTGTTCTAATGTGGCGATGAAGGCCAATTGAGATCCCACTTGGCCTGGATCACTCCTTGCAATCTGCAGCCCTTTCGAACAAACATGCTGTCCTGGAGCAGCTCCCTTTGCCATCTCACAAAGAGGCCCGTTCCCCAACTGATGGAAAACCGATAAGCTCTTAAAGTCAATAGCACTGTGGTTCAGCAGTTGGCCCACCTTTTTCTTTCCCAACTCCATAAATCCTTTCTCACCATCATCCTGAGTTTTTTTCCTCCTCTTTATTAAATATGCTCTTCTTAGCCAAGGTCGACACTAGTCTCAACTAAAGTCTTCAAAAGAAAGGGAACAAAAGCTTTAGTGACACTTGCTGCTAGCTTTTTGTTCTGCCCCTTGCTCACATCAAATATACAAGGGGCTTATGTGAGAGGAGAAACATGTAGCTTGGCGCCTGCACAGAGTAGGAAAAGGACTTAGTTTGTGGGAAAGGGTTTTAGAGTGTGTAAAGGCAGGGAAGTGGAGAGCTTGAAGGATAAGAGAAAATGGTGCTCCAGGAGAGGGGCAGTCTGGAAGAAGGAGCTGCCTCAGGCTTTTTATTTTTTTGTCTCCCTCTCTCTGTGTCTCCCTCTCTCTGTGTCTCCCTCAATTGTTTTTCTCTTCTCAATGTCTCTGCCTTTCCTTAAATAATAGTGATTGATGGCTATGTTCAGTGTAATAAGCACATTTGCAGCACCTAAATGAATTATGCTACAGCACCACTGTCCTGTCTCATCCAGATGCTCCTTTCTGCCTCCCCACCAGCTTGCAGAATTTTGTACCTCACAACTAAATGAATTGAGCCCTCATGTTCAAAGCAGTCAAGTGACAGAACTTTTACCATAAAAGGACTCAACCATTTGTTTTCATAGTAAGTCCTAATATATGCAGTATTTGAGGTCTGGTTCTGTCTCTTAGCTGTTACTGTGTAGCATGTGCTGTCCTGAAAAAAACTTACCACCCTTTATTCAGAATCTTCTCAGTATTGGTAGCCCCTAAGATACCTTGGTAATCTCATCTTCTTGTGGGTTTTCTTGGATCAAAGTCTCATTCACTGAGAAATTTCTAAGTAACTTTTCTTTGCAAAATCATTTGCCAAAATTGAAAAATGCTAAAAAAATGTCCAGCTCTTGATGCAGCTTTAACTCTGAAGGTGTCATGCCTGCTGTGAGAATAAATCTGCTCGCTGGCTGGCATGCGGTATTTCTTGACCTGACTTAATGATACTAAAATCTTTAATCAGATGCTCAAGATTAATATAGTCTCATTTATTAAAAGTATAAAACAAGTATGTTTAAAAAATGAGCAGAATTAGCCAGTCATGTGCAAGGTTGTTGGGCTAAGTTAGGTTTTTCCCTGCTGGTAAATAGCGCTGTAAAGCAGTCCCAGTGTGTTTGGTTTGTGAACCATAAACTCCTGGCTGGACGAAGAGGCTGCTTAGTGCGGGCTATAGGTGCTATAGCCATAAGCATCACTGGGCATGCTACTTTGAGGAGGTTCTGCTGCTTTTAGTCACAGTGGGACATCTCTGGCCATGTCTCATGTGGAGGGTACAGTACTGTTGAAGGTGTGAGGATTGCTAGCAGAGAGAAAAGCAACACACTGCTTCATTGATTTGACATTGCATGTTGTATACCTCTAGCATCTCTTGCACTCGTTTGTAGGTGTCTGTCTGGCAGCCTGACATGCTTGGCTTTCCTAATAACAAAAAGGAGTTCTGTGAGGGCTTGGCTCCCTTTACTCTTCTCATTTGCTCTCTTCAAATGTCTGTGCAGGGCATTGATGAGGCCCTTCATTGTAGTGCACTGTTTGCTTATTGCTTTCCCCTGTCTATGCACCACAAAATTAATTAAAAGCATCCTTAAAATGCAGCTGCTTGCAGTACAGGGAAAAGGTTCTTGGAGAAGGTGCAGATTTGAGGCTAGCTAACAGGGTGCCATGATGAGGGAAAGATCTAAAATGATCTCTTCTGAATGAATGTAATTAAGGCAGAGATATTCAGGTCATACATTGCTGAGAGAAGTTGAACATTGAGTATTACTGATGATTTTGGAAATTCTATCCTGAACTGTTGAAAGAAAGGAAGCAGATGGTAGGAACAAGACTTACACATTAAGTACTACACAGGAAAAATTCATGTAAGAAATTTTTTTCTTAGATTTGATGAAGTGGCCAAAATAGAATCTTCCCTGATTGGAGTCACTCATGTTAGAGATCATTTTGAATTGCAAGGAATTTTCAACTGATTATCTAATAAATATGTCTTTACAGGACACCACTGTGGAAGAAGTAAGCTCCTGTTAATAAGGGACTCTCAGTTTCTGTACAGTCTTGCAGAGAGTTCAGGGAAATGAACATTTGCAGTGTATTTATTGCCTGATGCATCCAAGTGCAGTCCGGAGCATGTCATCACTTGTTATCCTCTGTGAGGAAGTAGGTTGGGAGGTGTTTGGACTCTGAATCCGGTCAGCAGCAACATTGCCAGACTCTTGGTTCTGTTACAGTTTCCCCTTCATAATTCAAGGAAAAGAAGGCCAAAATCTGCTCTCTTCAACACTGCAGAGTTCCGTTCATTTGGGTACCTTTAAAAGCCAGAGCTGAGTTTAGCTCAGCCTAAAAATTGTCTAGTTACCAGGAAAAAAAGACAGCAGAAGGACAGGTAGGGTTACTGCTTAGTGTTCCTTAATATTTATTGTTTTTTCTCTGAAAACTTGATCAGGTGATTCCAGGTGGAATGCAAATCTGACAGTTGAAGCTGGCCTGCCTCCTACTGGCTTTGCCTTGCTTTGTCTTCTGTTTTTAATTCCTAGAAATCCTCTCTTCCATGCCTAAAAGGGCCTTATACCCTACAGCCCCTTTACCCTACAACCAAAGTTAGTCTTAAACTAAACTCTGTTGGAACTGAACTTGAATTAAACTCCACTTTTAAAATACACCCAATCACAAAATTGTGTTGGCAGCCAAGATCCAGGGTGGCTGTTTCCTCCTGTCTGGAGCGAGACTGGTTTTGATTCACCAGGGATCTCCCACATAGCTTTTTATTTTTCAGGCTCATTCCTTCCGACTGGATTTTGACCAGAGCTGAGCTAACAGTTTTGAAGCATACGGAGCAATTCTCCAAGTGTAATCAAGATTCATATAATTCTTGGTTTGATTTCCCTGTGTAATCACGCCCTCAGGAATTATTTTCCCCCAGAAAAGATCTTTCCCTTTTAATAGCGCTTGCGTTTTCTAGATTAGTTTTCAAGCTGCACATCAGAATAAAGGCAGCTCTATTGTTTTGGTTCCTGGGGTGCCATTGTAAAAGCTCTTTTTTCTTTTTTTTTCTTTTTTTCTCCTGAATATTAAAGGTGCCTTCTGCTAGACTTTGTGTTTTAAAGATGCAGGAGTGAAATGAAATCATGAGGCAGTTATTGCAGTGAAGTATTTTATTGAGCATGATCATGTGCATTGCTCCGGTGTGACAGATTTTCCATTTCTTCTTTCAGTAGTAGGGGAAGTTTTACAAAATGAGTGTCATTAGGTATCCAAGAAAAATTAACTCTTAAGAGGATGACTTATATGTCCTAGCATAGGAAAGTACTAGTAAAATGAGAGCCACTGGTTAATATCCCGTATGTTTAGTTTTATGGGTCAAACCCTGACAGTTCCACTCCATTTTTCTCAGATTCATAGTGAAATAGATTTTTCTTCCCACCCAAACAGGGAATTCTCCATGAAAATGTTTTGTGGGTCTCTGTGGAAGAGCCATGGAGGCCGCATGGTCTGTGCACATCCTTCTGCGCTCTCTAGAAAGTGAACCTGGCCAACAGCTTCAGCATGGTTCCCTCCTTCCAGCTTGTAGGGGGCTTCTCAGGAAGTCACGAACAGAAAGGAACTTGCTCTGCTCCTGCTTAGAGTACTGATGAGGACCTGCAGGACTGCTCAGGAGGTGTCTATTAGCAGTGCTGTTCCTGGGTAGGATATCCTCCAAAAACGTATTGAACATAAAAGAGCTGTCCTCTCTAAATAAATTTAGTCTGCTATAACTGATTCCTTTGACTAACCACATCTCGTGCAAGCAACATGCACTCTATGTGGCTGCAGGAATTTCACCCTGGTTCAGGGATTTGCAGGAGTTCATTTATGAACCAAAAATGCTCAAAATAGTTTTGTTAGCATTTATGTGGAGTGGCATTTGCTTAGGTTACTTTAATAGATACTTAGATACTATATGCCAAGAATTAGCTTTTCACGTGAGCCAGACTCATTTTTTAGGAGCAGCCTTTAATTACAGATCCAGCCTAAAATTTGTTTTGTCCTCATTGGAGAATTCATTTCTGATGATTGAAAAAAAAAAAAAAAAAAAAAGCCCTGGAAGATTTAATGGCTCTGCAGAGAGGTGTTCCTTTAGGCTGGGAGACCTGGCCTCAAGCGGTCCTGCAGAGACCTCTGTTCTTAGGCCCAGGAAGGTTTCACTGAACTTTTTTAAGCAGGTATTTAATATGTCTTTCCCCTGAAACAAGTTGTCTTGAATAACAAGCCTGCAGTGTGTTTTCCTGTCCTTCTCCTACCCAAGTCTCTAGATCATGGCATAGTGCTGCTGACCTGTAACTCTTAAGAATACAATAATACAGCCCTGGCAGACATCCAAAATTCATAAACCAGTGAGTGTATTTCCCCATAAATAATATTAGTATTTTGAAATACTACCACCTTCTGGCAGCTAAGGGAGGAAATATTCAGACCTTTTATTCGTGAAACCACTAGAGTGTTTCACACTATGAGACTTGCTTAAGTTAACTTCGCATTTTGCTTACAATTCATTATCTGCAGGACCTTTGCTTTCAACGACCTATTGATACGGTTCCTTAAGGCACTCCGGGCAGGGAAAGTGGTGTGTGCTAGTTCTGTTTCATTTTCCAACCTAGTCATTTGTTTTAACAGCTGCTCTCAGACCTCTCTAGTACACTTGGGAAGAAGTATCCTCCTTCCCATGTTCCCCCCACCACCGGTATTTGTGTGTGTGTATTAATATATTTACATATATATGCACACACACATATATATGATGTGTAGATTAACCATGTGCATATATGGTATATGCATATGTGTGTGTGTATATATATCATCACTAAACCTGAGGACTTGGTGAGTTGATAGTTTAGGTCCCATTAGTCTGCGTGTTACTCTCCTCCTGGAATTCCTTCCTAGCACTTAACCGTCTACAAGGACACTGCGTGTGTTTCCAGCAGAGAAGGAAGTGGAATGAAGTGCCATCCTGTGCACTGGTTACTTAAAAGGATTGTGTCTTATATAGGCACTTGCCATAGCAGAGTCTTTGGCACAGGCATGAAGCCTTGGCACTCTTTCTCCTGTAGAAGGAGTCAGCAGAGGCCTCTGTGTGGCAGTGACAGAGCTGAACTTTTCTGGGATACTGCGGAGGAAATTCCCTTTTGCCCTGTTCTTCTACGGGCAGCACTTTGGGTGAGCTGAGCCCTGTCTTTTAATGCCATATGTGTTTCCTATGCTATTTGGGGAAGGTGGTGAATGGAAATCTCTATGCAGGATTCACTGGACCCTTTGCTCCAAGCACTACAGGGTTGTATGAGTGTCCTCATCTGCGTTGGAACGGCATGGTGAGGCAGGCCGGTGTCGGGCCTCTGTGCTCTCTCTGCAGCGGCCACCCGTCATCTTCGCTGCAGAGCAGCGTAGCTGCTGGAGCACTGGCGTGAGTTGCTGATTTTATTTTGCTGAATAGTGAAAATGTCCACAAAACAGCAACCAAAGTTGCATTTCAAGCAACTAAGGAGGTTTTTTTCAATTAAAAAAAAGATGCTGCACCATTTTAGAAAACTGCCCTACACCCTTAAACATTACTACTTAGTAAATTGCAATTTGCTGCATTTTAAGAGATTTGGTTTCATCATATAGTGTATTCACTAGCTTAAAAATACTTGCATAATTACATTAACTTTCACTGCTGCTTAAGTACAAAGATGTTTAATATTTTCTCAGAGGGAGATTGAATCATGACATTTGCATGTTGTAAACATGCTGACTCTGAAAGGTACAGGTCCCTGTATGGAAAATTAACAACTAAATAAAAAATACATAATTTAGAGTTGAACAGAGGCTATCCAACATCAAACTGTAATAAATTCTCGCTTGACCTGGTAGGGCAACACATGGAGGAGACAAATGCAAAGTGAGTCCAAAAAAAAAAAAAACAGAAAATCTCTTAAATGTAGTGGGTATAAATTGGTGAGTCATATGTGAAGTAAGTTGAGACTTGGCATTAGAAAGCGGAAATAAAGATCCTTGAACTAACTTAGCTGCCTAAATGGCAAAATGTCTTATTGCAGTTCTGTGCATGAAACTGTTGCAGAGTCGTGAGTTCCGTTTCAGGGACTGTGAATGACCTGGTGCGCAGGGCGTGACCTGCTGCTGTGACCACAGTAGACCAGGCAGAGCTGTTCCCTTTAGCTGCTCAAATACTATCACACATCTCTCTGCAGTTTGCAATTTTCTAGTGAACTTTTGCTGTTTCTGATTTTTCTCTCTCCTTCTATTATAGGAAATAGCTGCTGCTTAGAAGAAAGATGCTCTTAGTCACACTTTGATTTGAATTTGTATCTTAGTGCTTTGTTACACGGGCCCCTAACTCAAATTCACAGAATGATCTAAGCTCTTGCCTGTGGCTGTGTTATGATTCCATAAAAAAGAAAATCAGGAATATTACAAAATTGCTCCAAGGTTGTTCTATTATCTATTAAAGCTCCTGAAAGTCACCAAGTCCATCCTGTGGTAGACTGAAGGATGAGGAGACATGGTAAGAGTTTCCTGCCAAAAGGGGCATGTGTAGATCTCCTGTCTTCAGTGAAGTTATCAGTAATTTTAATAGAAATATATTTGGGAAAATGGGTAATAAAGGCAAACTAGCTGACTTCAGTAGGAATTTGTCTCAAACTGAAGCTGCCTGTAGTCTGTCTTCTCATTTCCTTTTTATGCATCTAGCTCTGAAATTCTGTGGAGGAAACAGTTCCTTTATAACTGCTTTGGCCCTAGACCCCAGTAGAGAGAGGGGCTGTGGACAGAGGTAACTGAGAAGAAAGGAAGCAAGAAATATGAAAAGAGTTGGCTCTGGATTAAATGTGCTTGGACTGGTGTGCTGTGGGGTGATTTGGCTGGCATTGTCTGCTGCTCCGAGGTAAAACAGGATGAATGCCCAGAAATGATGTGATCCTGTTCTTTGCATGTGATCCCTCTGTCAATCAGATAAACCATGGAGAGAAAGGCTGTACATGTGAGATTGGGCCAGGTGGAGGACAGCATTGTCACCCTTGGGAGACTTCCTTTGGAAAGGCAGGGAGACAGGCAGAGATAGGTCTTGATATCTAAGGATCATGAAGGAGATTGCTGGGAGAGGAAGGAATAACATAGCAGTATGTCTGTTGCATGGTGTGAAGTGTTTTGTTTTTGTTTAAGTACTGGTAGAGACCTTTAGTTCCGGAGTTTGTGCTTGAGTAGTTTTAAAGATCTCCCGTGCGGGTTGGGGTGGTTGGAGATGCATTGTGTTATGAATTATGTGCTCCCACTGCTACCTGAGGGTTTCTGTCCTTCATTAAGAATCTGAGTGTGCTCCTTTTGGTCAGCAGTGGTTGTTGCTAAGAGAGCACTTAACACCCTGGATATAACATGTGATGTGCAGAATACATGTCCAAGATCCAGGCAATTTAATCATGTTGTGGGGGCACTGAGCGTGGAGGTTGGCTGCTGAACTTGCTTGGTTTAGCAAGATTTGGGGTTATGCTTGAGAGTTTAGTAGACTTTTTTCCAAGAGAAAAATTCATTTTAGAATAGTTTGTAATTAATGATTGTCATATAGGATTGTCATGTAGGTTATAACCTAAGGAGCTTCCATATAGGGTCTGCCTTTCATTTTCAAACTGGCCTGTTAAGGTTTTGTAGGTTTACACAGACAAATCAGCCAGGAGAAGTGGGAGGAAGAGACTTTTCAGCGTTGAAAGGAAAACTTGAAATATAATTATAAAAATTCCTGACAAATACCCATAACCCCCTCCTCCTTTTTTAATAAAACCCCGTCTCTGCCCCTGGGACAAAGGGGAGGCTTATTCTTCTCTTGACAGATTGCTTTTTAGGGCTTGTCCATAAGTGAGATGGTGTTATTGAGCAGGCATACAGCTGCTAGCAGGACACTACTTCATCACTGCCTGCAATTATTAGCAGATATCATGAAAAGCACCAGTTCAGAGGAGCTCATAAAAGGCA
This sequence comes from Tinamus guttatus, assembly GCF_059628265.1. Classification (NCBI taxonomy): domain Eukaryota; kingdom Metazoa; phylum Chordata; class Aves; order Tinamiformes; family Tinamidae; genus Tinamus; species Tinamus guttatus. Next base: position 2,068,506 of record NW_028288898.1, read on the forward strand.
CAAGAACAATAAGAGTGAAGGCTGAAGAAAATGAATAAATCACAGGGAAAAAGATCTTTTCAATCTCAGGATTTCTAAAGTATCAGTTTTCTAGTGGAATCTGCTCCTTTTTTAACCACTGTTGCTGTAAGCTTTTTGTCAGTTCACGCTGTAGCTCGTTTTAGCATTGCTTGACCCAGAGAAGCAAGAGACAAAGCAGAGCGTGGCATGCACCAAGACGCCCCTCTGAGCCTTTATTCCCCAGCACGGTGGCTTCATGGCAAGGTTCCTGCTGGGGCAGTGTGTTCGGCTGCACTCTGCCTCACTGAACTGCTGCTGCAGGTAAATAAAGCCTCAAACACACGTGGCGAGCCGACCACAGGCAGCCTCACGCAACCCGCTGCAGCCGCCGAAGAGCTGGAGCTCTGTGTGGGGTCCCAGCATCATGATCTCATTGGAATCAGAGACATGGTGGGATAGTTCACATGACTGGAGTGCTGTCATGGAAGGGCATGTGCTCTTTAGGAAGGACAGGCTGGGAAGGCGACGTGGTGGAGTTGCTCTTTATGTGAGAGAGCAACTGGAATGCATGGAGCTCAACCTGGGAGTGGATGAGGAGCAATTTGAGAGCTTTTGGGTAAGGGTTAAAGGGCGGACTATTGTGGGAGACACTGTGCTGGGTGTCTGCTACAGGCCACCTGACCAGGATGAGGAAGTTAATGAGGCCTTCTATAGTCAGCTGGATATTGCCTCATGGTCACAGGCCCTGGTTCTCATGGGGGAATTCAGCTACCCCGACATCAACTGGAAGGACAAAACGGCCAGGCACAAACAGTCCTGGAGGTTCTTGCAGTGTGTTGGTGATAACTTTTCAACGCAGATTGTGGAGGAGCCAATGAGGAGAGGTGGGCTACTGGACCCCCTGCTAACAAATAGAGAGAGACTTGTAGGAGATGTGAAGGTTGGGGGGTAGCCTCGGCTGCAGGGACCATGAGTTGGAGTTCAGGATCCAACGAGGAGGTGGCAGGGCTGTAGGTAGCCTTGCAACCATGGACTTCAGGATAAACAACTTTAGCCTCTTCAGAGACCTCCTTGGAAGAATCCCATGGGCTAGAGCTCTAGAAGGTAGGGGGGCCCAAGAGAGCTGGTTGGTTTTCAAGCAGCACTTCCTCCACGCCCAGCAGCAGTGCATCCCTGTGTGTAAGAAGTCAGGCAGAGGGGGCAGGAGACCTGCATGGATGAGCAAGGAGCTTGTGGCAATGCTCAAGTAGAAGAAGGTGGTATACAGAATGTGGAAAAAAGGACAGGCCCCCTGGGAGAAATACAGGAACGTAGTCAGGGAGTGCAGAGATGCGACAAGGAAAGCTAAGGCGTGTTTGGAACACAATCTGGCAAGGGACGTTAAAAATAACAAGAAAAACTTCTTCAGCTATATTAACAGCAAAAGGAAGATCAGGGTAAACGTGTGTCCGCTGGTGAACGGGATGGGCACCCCGGTTCCGAATAACACAGAAAAAGCAGAGTTGCCCTGTAATGCCCACAAAAAACATCTGCCCTATGAGGAGAGGCTGAGGGAGCTGGGCCTGTTCAGCCTGGAGAAGAGAAGGCTGAGAGGGGACCTGAGCAGTGTCTATAAGTACCTGAAGGGAAGCAGTGAGGAGGATGATGCTGGCCCCTTTTCAGTGGTGGCCACCGACAGACCTAGAGGTAATGACCACAAACTGAAGCACCAAAAGTTCCACAAGAACTTAAGGAAAAATTTCTTGCCAGTGAGGGTGCCAGGGCACTGGAACAGGCTGCCCAGAGAGGTTGTAGAGTCTCCTTCTCTGGCGATCTTCAAAATCCGCTTGGACGCAGTCCTGTGCCACGTGCTCTAGGTGACCCTGCGTGTGCAGGGGGGTTGGACTAGATGATCTCTAGAGGTCCCTTCCGACCTTAAGCATTCCATGATTCTATGTCATATAAGAAATAGCTAATATGTAGTTATAAAGGTAAGCTACTAAACTTAATTTGGAAAAATGCGTTGTCTGCCCAGTTTCAGGTTTAATAAATACAACATTATTTCCCTCAAATGTATGACAAAAAATTTTTACACTGTGTTGAAAATATATTCTTTATGCAATACTTTTGGTAGTCATTCTTCCCAGCCTTTATAATCTTTATAATCATACTTTGAAAAATGTATTTTGTGAACAAGATGAATAAAAAAAAGATTTTCCATCTATTCTATTCCTAGTGCATGGTATGATGTAGTGAAGCTGTGTTGTCTAATCCAAAGAGTTGCCAAAATAAGAGGAGGAAACAATAGATTAACTTTGATTTATTGCAGTGTATTTCATGTGTATCTCCTATAAACGCATCTTTTCAGATTAAGGTTTCACAAGCTTAATTTTAGTGTGCATTTCTAGGCCATGTAACGGTCTGCTTTTGAGAAAGCAGGGCATCTCCTTGTTTATCTTCCCTCTTGTTTATTTTCTTTTAATCAAAAAAAAAAAAAACTTTTCCGACAGAGGTATGTGGTCACAAAATGGTAACTCATGTTAATCCACTGATATGCAAGCTGAAACCAAAAAATAATAATTGCTGATCTGGAATTTTCCCTTTACTTTTTTTTGGTTCTTTTTTTTTTTTCCTTGAAAAGGGAGAAAGAAAAATATTTGATTTTCAAGTCCTCACATTTTCCCTGGCTTTACAAGCATTTAGATGTGCAGTATTTAATCTGAACTGCAAACTGAACATTTAGCAAACTTATTGCAACTTCTAGTTATGATGACATCTTCTAACTATTTTGTGCTATGTCTTACATCCATGCTGACCACGTTACCTGGAGCCTGGCCATCCTCTGGTATGTCAGCTTGCCTGATCCTTAATGGAAAAAAACGTGTGGGATCAAAGAAATGTCCAAATCTCAGTTAGCTGTTGGTCACTAAGGACAAGAAAAGTCCAGTCGAAGGAGGAGATGGATTGAGATGATGGTAAAAATCAATCAGGTTTAGCAAGTGTCCTCCTAGAGTCAGCGTGAGCCTGGCCGTTTATTTTTTTACAGGAGCAGAATCAGGCTAAAAATTAAATGATTTTGAAAAATCTTATATAACATGTCACAAGAAAAAGGAAGCCAGCACTTTCCTTGTAAATATGGTCCTAATAGAGCCTGTTTGCTTTTGCTAGGAATGGAGTACAGAAAAGGTGAGTGGAACTCGATTACTGCGAGCCCATGCAGGAACTCAGTTGCCAAGGGGGCTGTTAATTTTACAACTTTTCGTGGTTGCTCTCCCACTGAATGTGTTGCCTTAGGCATAGGCTGTGCACAGTTTAGACCTGCATTTCAGGTGTATTAATAATCATTGAGGCGTGGAGCCAGGGACTTATCTGGGACACTGGCGTCACTTCATGGACTTTTGTGACAGGCAGCGGTTGAAAAGCTTGTGCTGACACACATCTGTCCATGTAAGGCACAGAAATGTTCTCGCTGCTGGACACTGCTTAGCACACCAGGAAGAAAAGCTCACCGTGTGTCACTGTTTCAAAAGCAGTGAAGGGGATGAGGCAGGCAGAGGAAGACTGATGGGTCTGATGGTACTTGCAGGTGCAGTTAGAGAGCAGGGTCATTGGGATCTAATTAACAGAGAACCAAAAGTAATATAATTCTAGGTAACACTGCAGACTGTTTATGGACAGGAGAGCTTATCAGACTAGCCTGTTGCTTGTGGCTTTGGTGGAATTCACAAATTTGATCGAGGTAACTGTGTTAATGCACTTAGACTTGATATATTGCTAAGTGTCAGTTCATATTCTGATTAAAAATATGTAGGACTGTAATAAATCAGCACTTCCCATATCCACTGGATTAAAAGTGCCTAGGAGATCACATAAAAATAATTGGAAATAAGGAATACTCATCTAATGACTTTGCTTAGTTTGTGCTCATTCCATAGGGATCCGTATTCAGCCCAGTTCAAGTCAGTGTCTGAGAAGAAAATACAATACCATTGTCATAGAACAGTATAGAAAAATCAGTGCAGTCATTTAAAATAAAGGCTGTTTTGAACACTAGTTAGAATTGGCAGATTGGCTGCCAGTTTAACATGTTTAGGAAAAGTCAGAGATGTATGAGTGATAAGAATTTGCAGATACTTTGATAAATGTAAGAACTGACCCCAGATAAACAGACTTGCTAAATATTGATTTAGCTGCTGATCTGGAAAGGAGATGCATTTCCATTGTCTCTGTCTCGCTGCTTTCTAATCTCAGGCAGATGGGTTGTGTTAGTAATTGCTATGCAGTTTTTATTAAAAACATAGCTGCACTAAAAAAGTGTCAGTTAAAGGTGTTTTTCATCCCGGAAATGACTGAAAAGGAAAGGATCTGTGAATGGGGGATTGCTCAGCACATTGTGCGATGTCTGTCTGGTCTGTTTGGAGGTCATGTGTATGTGTTAGCCTCGCCAAGACGGCTCCGAGGGGAGGCTGTTTCCATGCATGTGGTGGGAAGGAGGTTGTGTCGCTCCCAGCACTTGGGCAGGGAGGGCAATGGGTTGTGTTGGGTGGCACTGGGAGCAGAGCCCACCTAGGCGTGCAGAGCCCTGATGGATGGAAGAGGAAAAGCCCCTGTCTGCTCCCTGCTCCACGCACAGATCTCGCATGTTGTTGGTGCCTGTAACTCTTTAGCTGAGGTCAAAGGAGGACAGTAAAGGCAAAAAGGGGCACCTTTATAGAATCAATTCACGCAGCTGTTCCCAAAGGACCAAAAAATATTGGGCTATGGACTTTAACAAATAAGATGTTTCTTTCGTATTTCAGTATAAATGCAATTTCTAAAGGTTTCAAAGAAACTTCATCTTTTAAAGCCTGTGAAGCCTGAGAAGACTTGCAGGGCTGTGTCCTACAGCCCACATCTCTAAATGAGTCTTATAAATGACAGATACTTGTGTCCCCCACAGGGTCCATCTCCAGGCCTTGTGCCTCTTGCTGGTTTCCCTTTGCTTCCAAGGGGAGCACTGTCACCATGCTGGGGTATTTCTGGGTGGGAGGACAAATCTTAATTTTTTTTTTGAGATTTAATTGTCACATTTTGTGTGTGCATTGATTTGATTTTTAAGGAGTGTCAGTTTTAGGAGGTTTTTCTTTGCACGTGGTTTTGGAAGCCCCAACTTAGTACAAGTGTGGATCTTCCTTCTCTTTTTCAAGCAGGTGAGTTCACTTTGTTCAGAAATGTTTCCTCTTACTGAAACAGATGGTTGATGTTCTTGGAGTGCTCAGATACCAGCTTTAGTAACCCGCAGCATAGTAAGCCTTGTGTAGCCAAACTGCCTTTCCTTATGCATTTATAGGTGATGTATGACTTAAGATTTAAAAAGTACATCTGGAACAAGGCCCCAAACCCTGGTCTTGGAGCAGTTTAATATTTTGTCTGCTTAATTACTATCTGCTAACTCTGTTTTCCAGACACGAGACAGTTATTCTAATGCTAGCAATGATGACGTTTGATTTTCAGGGACACTTCTCATTAGATTCTCGGTCTCGGGTTATGTCCCATTTCCATGGGTGTTTCTGGAGGAAAAGGAATATTCTTTGAAGAACATGTCACACACAGTGTAATAGTGCAATGGAAGCAGTAAAAGGGGTGGTTCCAGGTCCCACCTTTCTGTGTATAGTAGATGGCAAGGGCTAAAATGCAGCTGTGTTTTGAAAGAGCTGTCAAGAAGGTTAATTCATGCTCCTGTGCGCTAAGCAGAAGGCAAATAGTCTTATCCTTGCATTTCCTTAATCTTTTTCTTCAGTCAGGTGCTGCCTTGAATTGATGTATATCTAATATTAGGTATTTGCACTGAGATGGACCAGCTGTTAGTGTCCGGAGTCAGGCAGCACATTGGCCTCCACTGACCCCAAAATACCCAACGCCACACTGGGGTTTATAAAGAAGAAAACGATTCTGTTCGTAATGTACTTAGATGACACAAGAGGGAGCTCCAGGTTCAAACTGGTGCTGAATATTCATAGGTTTGTATGTAGCATCTCACTGGGCAGGCAGTTCTGAACTGCCTGTTCAGTGCATTAGATTCAAGTATAAAATAATGTTTTTTTAGAATATAGTACTTGAAACACTGGTGTAATTGAATCAAAGCTTCCTGTTTATTTTCAGTAGAAAAGGTGAAAGCTGTTTTTTTTTACTCTGTGCTGGGTTAATATACAGCAATTCACAAGGATATTTTTGATAGACCTCTTCAGGTATAAAAATGATATGCAGAGAGTTGGTTTCTGCCCTGAATACAGCTTCATAACTTTAGAGAGTCTGCAGGAGAAAATGGCTCGATAAGCTTTGGTAGACAAATGAGCTTCAGCAGTAATTTTTTGCCACTTAGCTTATAATGGTAGTACTGGTACTAATCATTCTTCCACAATGGATGTGGTGTTATTATTTGAAATTGTATTAAAATGTGCAATTCCTGTAGGATTACTTTTGCTACTAGCATGTCAAATGAGCATGTAGAAATGATAGAAAATTACTGCATCTGCTTATAAATTGGAATTGGAAATCCCTGAGCTTTCCTCCTTCCAAAAGTCAGAATTGCACAGAAATGCAGTCAGGCTCTTGGCGGTTCTCCTTCACTCATTTGCAGCCTGTTGGAATAGCACGTGTGTGTGTGTGTGTGTGTGCAGGGATAGGGACGCGGTGGAGAACGGTGCAAGGCAGCAGGGGAGCACAGCCAGGCGCCGGCACCGGCTCCTTGGAACCGTCGCACGGCTTGGGAGTTCTGGTGGGCCCTGCTCTGAAAGCTGGCAGTGGCTTATATTTATATTTTGCCTAACTTGCAGAGTTATCTGTGATCGGAAATGATCAGAAATGATAGCTTCCCCAGGAAAACACAGCAGTGCATTGCTTTTATATAAAAATGTAAGCAAGGTCAGGTGTTGGGTAGAGCTTTGTGGTTGCATGTGCAGCTTTAGTTTGAGGTGCTCGGTCTCCCTTTGGAGGCTGTGTGCGGCTCCTGAGATGACATGCTGTCTCCTCAAGCTTGCAATTACAGCTCTTTCATTGGGTGAGAAATGCTTTCTTGGGCTCATTTTAGAGAAGGCCAATGAAAAATAGCACCATAATGGAAATGGGAGGAAAGGTTGAGACAAGATGTAAACTTAGGTAATCAAATTTCCTGCTTGAGGCTACAAGCTGGCATCCATAGTTCAGAAAAATACCTTTTGTTCAGGATGTTGAAAAAAAAATCTTTGTCCTTTGAAGCATCAGAAGTTCGGCTGTTGCCAGAGGCAGCAGGTCAGGGCTAAACGTGCTGCTGAGCTGATCTTCCCTGGCAATTCCAGGGTGCCTCTTGCAGTTGGGAAAATTATAAGTGAGAGGGATTGGAGCTGCTGAAAACTAACACTGTAAAGCTGCAAGAATAATTTAAGCAGCTCATCCTTCCTCCCTGCAAAGCAAAACACATAGTGGGTAAAGGGTTGTTCTGGTTCTGTGTTACCTGGATATAACTGCCATTGCATCTCCATCTTCTCTTGTATTTGGTGACTAACTGAACAGATTTTAAGACATCTATAGAAAAGGCAATGCATTTTCCTCCTGTTTGTTCCTCCTCCAAAAAAAAAATTGAGGGGCAGTTTATGGCACCCTGGGGGTCTAATTGTCATCAAATAATGAGGATGCCAATAAAGACGCTTCGTTTCCACTTTCACAAGCCTGCAGCTGCGCAGTTGGTCACTGCCTCTCACTGGAGATAGGGCACTTGTACTGCTGAGATTGGTCGTGGGGAGCAGGGAATCCGTGGGGTCACTGCAGGGCTCACTGAGCGTCCCTGGCGCAGCAGCTGCCCTTGGCTATGGCCGGAGCCCTGGCTGTGAGTCCTGGGCCTGCTCTGGGCAGCATCTGTCCCTTGTGAGCTGAAGCAGGAGGCAAGGAACGGTTCGACGGCCCCTCACGCCTTGGCACTTGATATATCAACTTTCTTGACCCTCACACACTGCACTCTCAGATTGTGGTCACTATCCAACTGGCTTGAAGAAAGCGGAGGTTTCTTGGTTTTCTGCAAGGCAAGTGGAGACAGGTTGTATGAACAGAAGATTTTTGCTGTGCAGTGAGAAAGTGTCTGCATGGAGCAGGTACGGAAAACTAGCCACCGGCCGGGACTCCGGGTGCAGCCTTCTAGCAGGTCCTGGCCCTGGTTATTAACATTTTGCTTTCCATGGGAATTCAAGAGCCTTTGCTTGATTACTGCACTAATGGATTTTATGCCTCTCCCAACTGCTCACTACCGAAAGCCTGGTGCCTACAGGCAGTGCACACATGCAGCTTCAAGTCCAGAGTCATCCTCTCTGCTTCGAGCGCTTCCAGGCAGAGTCCTTTTCATGGATAAGGTCTAAGGCTTCCAACCTGTGGCCCAGGGTGCTAGCGTGGAAACTGCCCCTGTGCAGAAGGCAGGCAGCTATACCAAGGGGAAAGAGGAGCAGCCTCTGGAGCGGGTCTCTGCTCATGGGGTAGGTGAAGACGTGGCTGCGCTGGGCAAGGAAATGCAGGAACCTCCATGGAGTCCATGGCTCCAGTTCAGATGTTGGAGCCTTCCTCTTGATTTACTGTTTGTAAACGGGTAGTCATCTACACTCCGATGTTGTCAACAATGTTTCCTCTTTCACAAATGATTCTTGGTACAGTTCCCTCAAGCTTCCAGCAGTGACATTAAGCTACAAGGCTTTGATTGTCCAACAAATCTGGACTGGCCTAGGCTAATCATCTGATAACTTGTGATGGTTCTATGTCTTACCTTTTGGTGGGAGCCATATGTTGCTGTTTTCAAGATGAAAACTAATAAAAAACAATTGATTAAATGTGTTTTTCCCCAAGCAATTTGCTGTGTTTGCAGCATTTGCCTGAAGGAGAGCTGTCATTAGGGTTTCAGAGATGCTTCGAGAAATAGATTAGAGATTGTTATTGCTGAGCATAAGTGTCTACATGGAGGCTATTAATTTTTGATAATTTCTCTTGTGCCAAGGTGAGGTCTGACTAGAAGCTTGTAAGTGTATGAGAAACTGCAGCCACGATTAAGTATCTTGTACACCTCAGGAATTAGTGGACTTGTTTATTCTGATCACTAGAAAAAACATCAGAGGGAAGAATTCATTTTTCACCAAATTGATTTAGAATTTTTTCAGTCTTTTTTTCTTCTCAGGAAAAGAAAGGTGATTCATCCCAAAATGTAAGCCCTGCACACACAAACATGCACCCAATCCCTTTGTGATTAATTTTAAACTCATTAAAATCATGGCTTATTAATTCTTTAAAAATGCAATTGCAAATCAGAAGATCAAAGTGTTCAATAAATGTCTACAGAAAGTATTTTGGTATTTCTAATAGCAAACATGAAGTTTCAAGTCAGCATAATATAACAGGATTTGAGTTCTTGCTTTCCTAACTGGTTGCATTGGTAAAAATATTATTACGGACTAGTAGAAATCACTAGACATGATTTCTTCTTTCCCTTGCACTGCTTGCTGTGTTCCAGTGTAGCTTTCCAGTAGGTGACTTTGTGCATGAAGTTATTCATCATTCCCTTGCAAATTGAGGTAGGACAAGTTCAGACATTGTTTTCTGCTCAAGTTTTAGGAGAAAGCCTTCAGCCAGGGAAAACCGTTTCACTGGTGATGGCAGACTTAGGACACTCCATCTTCAACTGCTCTCTAAAGAGAGTATCGTCACAGCCTCGTGCAAGGTAGCGGTAGCAGCTGAGATTTTTTGCAGCCACTCATTCTTCAGATCTGAAAATTTACTGTGTGTATCGTGCTCCTTGCTGTAAGTTTTCTAGCTGCCTTAAATTCTGTGTGATCCAAAGCATATTGGAAGCTATGGAAAAGCTTTGGAGGGTTTGCACTCTGACCCTAGTACTGCAGCTTTATTGCACAAACCAAGAGCACCTGGAAACGTGGGAGAAGGAGTTGGGGGGAAGTAGAGGTACACTACCCAAGCCCTCCCAGCTGCTGACAGGTTCCAGTCATTGCAGGAGAGAAGGAAGGATGGACAGGGCCTGGTCAGCGTGTGAGCATGGCCCTGTCCTTGCCATCCAGCTGGATCCCAGGCTGGGCAAGCGGGATAAAGCGGGAGCCCCTGGGGTACCACGTGTTAAACCTTCCTGGTACTTATTCACTGTGAAGACTCATAATACAGATCTGTCTCTACCAGGAGATCAGAAAAGGAAATGTTGGAGCTGACTGTCCCTGAAGCCATTTGATGTCTTGCTACTGGTTCCTCTCCATCTCCAATATCTAGAGGCTGTTAGTGACACCTTGCTTGGGAGCTGGAAAGTAGGGTTCAGATGTGACACCTTTGCAGAGGCTGCTGCCCTGCGGCTGTGGCGAGCCCGTCCCCCACCTTCTCATGCCCAGCAGTCTGTCCTGAAACCAATACCGTAATTCAAGCCGTCGAGGGCCCTGGAGGGAACAGCCACTGTGCTAAGAGGTGCAGCCCCTCGCAGCCTGCCTGCCTGGGGTGTCGCACACAGGGGCTCTCGGGCACTGATGTGGCCGGCCCCAAGGAACCGTTCACGTTGGTTCTCACAAAGCAGCGAGCGCTGGATGGAGAAGCTTTGGAGCTCATGACCTCAGAATGAAGTTGCCCGTCACCAGCTGCTTTGTGCCGGTCTTGCTATTTTTGTTCAAAACAGAAATCAAGTATCCAACAGTGAGAGCTGTATAGACTTGCCAAATTTTTTTTGCATACTGGAAGCCAGTTCTAGCATTTGTTTGCAGGCTGTTTTCAGTGACTAATGCCTGCTCCATTTGCTGTCAGAGTCACAGCAGGACCGAAGCCCACCCTGTCCCTTTGTAATGTTCTTTAGGATACCTCAAAGATGAATGATGCTATAGACAACTGAAGCCTATTCAGATCCCACTGTAAATGCTGAAATGTCACATGTTTATATGCTGCCTTTTTTTTTTAATTGTTACGTCATTTATTCTTCCATCTATTATTTGCTTTTTCTTTTATCCTTGCCATTAATCATCACAATATTTTTAGCACATAGATAACAAGTGGCACTTTGTAGCTGATGACTGTACTAAAACAAACTGCCTGCACTTCTCTCATTGCTTTGTCTTGTGTTCAGAATGACTTTGGTTCCCTGTGTCCTATAATATCATACACATCTTATATATGTAATATATGTTTTTTCCTTGTTCTTCTTTCCTCTTTTTGGCTTATTTTAAACAGGAAATTAGAGCCAGTCCTTTGTGTGTGTATGTGGGGGGGTGTTTGTGTTTTCTTTTGTGTATTTATTTTTTTGCCTTGATATTTGTGGTTCTTTCCTTATGGCCAAGTAAAGGCACATAGGCAGTTCTCCTGCTGCCTGTGTCACCTCCAGCGTAGGAGGTGTACGAGAGCTCTCGGCAGCTCGAGAAGTGCTCGAGAAAAACTGTTCAGGGCAGCCGCTGTGCTTGAGAGGAGAGCTCTCCTTGGCCCAAAGCAACAACTTGAAGCTGTCAGCTCCTGTTTTACAATACACGGTCACCCACAAACTCTGAAGTGTTTTATTATACCTTATATATTATACCTTAAATACGTGCAAAATAATATGGTCATCTTCAAGATAGGAAATACCTTGTATCGTGCCTTGAATGTATAGGAAAAAAAAAAAGTGCTGCTTAATAGGTCCAGACTTTTGTCTTAATATGAGGAAAAGTGCTTATGCTGTGCAATTAAAGGCTTTTCAGGGAGCATTCATCAAAGAGCACCTTGCTAGATATTCCAGTAGGCTAGTGAGGAGTCAGCCCTGGGCTTGCCAGCCGTAGGCACGTCCTGACCTGTTCAAGCCTTGGTGCTGGGAGGAGAGGGAGGGAGAATTGAGCTCGCTTCTGCAAGGCACGCAGAGGCCCAGGAGATCCAAAAAAGCAGCAAAACCTTGCTCCTTGAGGCGGGTATTCCAGCAGATTCACTGGTAGCAGGCGGGAATCTTGTCTGCCTGATATCTCAGAGGCTGGAAGGAGGCACCTGCTTGTTCCCAGTGGGCGCATGGATCAAGGGAGCTCAGCATTGAATTCCTTGGTTGTTAGCATCTCTTGGGTGTGAGCATAAGGTTTGGCTAAATGCTCAAAAGGAACCAGATGGAACTGGATCCTTTAGGATCTCTGCTTTAGCCTCTGTAATTTCCTTCCCTGTATGTAAATTGAGGGATGTATTGTATGTGTATGTTTGTTGCTCTCTTGCATTTAACCTTGCTAGGATTTTTTTTTTTTATGTATTACCTTAGTCTGTTTACTTACTGGTTTCCAGGTATGTACCTTTTCCAGCTCAAAAGTGAAAAGTGGGTGCATAGAGGCAGGCGTATGTGCACTGGGAAGATAATTTCAGTTTACCTGTTCTTGTTGGTTTATATGATCTGCTTTGTGTTTGTTTACTTGGGGCTTGTGCTGGGATTGTGCTTAGACTACGTTTATGCGCCTAACAAAAGGCGTCAGAGCTCTCATGTGGATGAAAGAGAAGGGAATCTGCAACAGAAATCAAAATTCTCAGGAAAGATGGCACTAATTCAAATATTTAAAAAGTGATTACTCAGAAAGACTCCCTGCTTAGTATCCTCCAGCTGAGAAGTGACTATCAAAAAGCAAATCCTGCTTCAGGCAGCTGGAGCTGCAGAAGCCTTTGTGCCACTTGTTTCAAGAAGAGGACATTTATTCCACATCAGAGAGTAATAAAGATTTCCTGTCCTGGTGGTTCGTCGTAGGTATTTTTTTCACACAGGATTGTGTGGAGTGTGTATTTGTATTTAAATAATGGAATTTCTCCCTAATAATTTCGTGCTTTATGTAATTATGCTTGTAGTTAAGTTGTTCTGGGTCTGTGACACTGTTTGTTGCACCAGAGTATAAAATTATGAACTCAAAGATTGTCACCTTGCTGGAAAAATCAAGGAGAGAAGCTAACTTGTGGGGGAAAACAGACTTAACCAGGCATAAATCTTCAACAATATTAGCAGAAGAATTGAACAGCCTAGGTCAAGTATATTGATTTTTGCTTAAGTAGTCTTTCTCAAATTCATGATGATAGGAAATTTTGTTTTGTATTTGGTCTCTCTTCTAGTACTATTTCTTTGGAACATACTAGAGACTCAACCAAGGAGAGCAGTGCTTTATGTTTAACTGTAAAAATATGAAATGAGGCAGCTTAAAATTTCCCACGTTGTTCTCGGGCTTTTCAGCCTTGACTCGGGTCAACAGTTGGTTTAGAGAAGCAAGACAACACTTTGAAACTCGATCATATTTGCCATCTACTGAGACTGGCCCTTTCTGTAGTGTTTTCCAAAATGATAAAGTTGTTTTTCCTCTCATACTGTGCTACTTGATTGAACTTCAGTTACATACGAACTAGCAACAAAGTACAAATGCTGCCTACCTAAACTGTTTCCAAACTGTGAAGTTGGTGCTGAAAAAGTCCTTGTTCAAGACTTAGGTCCTCAGATACTAGTATGACAGAGGTTTTGGTGCCTCTGTAAGGAATTCCAACACAAAAGGGTGTCTGTTGGATAACTGTAGGGAAGCAAAGCCCCAAGCATGACAGGGGTGCAGAAGCTGGACGGCTTAAGCCGAGACCTGAGGTGAGCACTCAGTCCCTGACTGGATTCCTACGGAGCTGCGGCCCCGCTCTTCCTCACTCATCTCCACGTGCATTGGGGTGGCCACGGTGGAACTGACTGCTGAAGAAAGCTGAAGAAAGCTGCAATTTTGACCTCTTAACATTCATGTCTTTTTGTTATGTTTTGTTTTTCTTTGCTTTTAACAGGCCGTAGCCAAGGTCCTCTCCCCGTGACTCATGTCTGTTCTTGTACAAATTAAGACATTCTCCATTTCACTTCCTAAAATCTTCAGTGCTGGGATCATGGAATATCCTTTTCCATACTCTTGGTCATCTGTCAAGCCTAATTTTTAAGTAATTAGCTGCCTGGCTTTCCATAAGGGGAGCTGGATCCTTGTCGTCTTGCCCTGCCAGAACTTTTATCAACAGAATACTGGATTTCCCATACTGGATTTCCATGCGCTCTCTAGTGCTGCGAAGTTTATTGCTAGTCTGCTTTTACTATTTTCTGAGAGCTCACATCCTGCCCCCGCCCAAGACGGTGCATTTCCTTTATGCCGAGCCAGGCCCATTTTCCACCAGTGTTGTCCATCTGTCAAGTTGCAAAGTCCGTCGAACGTCGCCCTTTCTTTTCTCCAGCTCCCAGGAGCTGCAGAGCCCTCGTCTCCGTCAGGACTGGGCTTAGCTCTCTTCAGCTCTCTGCACTGGAAAAACGTGTGTTCGTACTCTCAGAAAAAGGTGTCCCAGATTTGTTTTACTTTCTCCCCTAGGACAACCCGCAGATGGTGCTTTGATAAGCATGTGCTGTTTTGTTTGTTGTCCTCTCTTCTGTCCTATGTCTCAATAATTCACTTACGGGGAATAGGCTTTGTGCTGCCAGTTTCTAGTTAGCTTATCAGCTTTCGGGTTTGTATCATTTTTACTGTTCATTATTTTCATTTTGGGTATAGAATTACCATTTAAGTGCCCTTCTGAGGTTATTCCACTTTAAACTGAAGAGTCTGCCTACGTGCTGTTATTTCAGGCAAATACATTCCTTCCCTCGACAGAATAAAGAATGTCCAATTAACTTTTACAAATTTCTTTAGTGCTTTCCATGTGCCTTGAAGGTAGTATTAACTTTTCATATACCTAGGAAAAGAAAGTAGGCCGTTTCACCTACAATCCCTAATAATTTTTTTACAACAGTTTTGAAGCATTTTACAAGTATTCTTTGAAGCTCGACTCAGTATATTTTCAGCATGCTTCTGGGGAACAGATGAACACATTTGGGTTGTTGGTAAGATCTGTTGCATGTACGCTCAGTAGCTGTATTGCTTTTCCCTGTGACTTTCTGTGGGCAGTTTGATTCTCTTCATGGGGTGGCATCATCCGGTCACTGGAAACCTGGTAGCTTGCTCTTGAACCCACAGTCTTAAAAATGTGTTAGAACTTGCCTATAATAAATAAATGCTATTATAAGCTATTTTAATGCTATTTTAAATGCTAAAGTAAATGCTGTTTGGCTTTGTGAAATATTATCACATGAGCCAATTGTTTCCTGTATTTATGAATAAGCAAGGTGATTTGGGTAGTTCCTCATGAAAGCCAGTGGAATAGCTTTGGCAGAGACCATGTTTGCATCGTGACAGCTCTGCACACAGAATTTCTAGACTGGAATCTTCTTGTGATCTATTGGCAATAATTTTATCATTTCAGAATGTGAACTCTTTATGGAGGTGTTTTTAGACTGATAGATCTTCTACTTGGAGACTATTTTCCAAGTATGTTCACTTGATTATTTAAAAGGCATGGGTCTGATTTTACTGGGGTATTCTGGATTTTGTGGAGCCCTACTCCGACTCCACTGGCTTTAGTAGAAGACTCCTGCTCTACATTGGCTTAAATTACATGTTTTTTCCTTCAATCGCAAACAAACCAACTCCCAAACTAAATACACACATGCACACACACACCTGCCTTTCAGGATAGCCAGGAAGTTATGGATTCCTGCACACAAGGGTCTATAAAAGGTGGATCTCTATAGATAACCCCCCACTTGCTCTCTAGCAGTGTATTATTTAGGGGTCCTGATTTTTTAGAGATCACCTTCTTCCTCTACTTGGTGCAGTTTGGCTCCTCTTGCCGTAGCTTTGAAAGTAGATGCCCAACTGGTATCCCTTCTGTAAATAAGGAGTATATCTATTTGAGTTAATGGAGCTAATTGTCAATTTAGTCCTGTGAGCAGGAGGACAGAACTAGCAAGAACTCGAGACAAGGCTGTTGAGGGAATTGCTTGGAGAGGAAGCACAGTGCGTGTGTGGTTGGTGTTCCTGAGGGTGGTCTGAAGGTGCTTGGAGGAGCTCACCAGCTGACAGTGTCAGCTTAAGGACAGGCCTAGGGACAGCTGAGGAAAAGAAGGATCCAGCTGTGGGCGATTTTGGCTTCTGGGGATTGTTTTCCACATTGGTAACGCTGCTGGCAAAAGACACTTGCTTTGCTTCCTTGAAGGTATTCGCTGAGTCACTTGTAAATATAACTAGGCCAGGCACGTAAGATTGTTATGTATTCCACATGTCTTTCTGCTTTGTGAAGAAGTGTGGGTAGAACAGCTAATTGGATCAAAGCTGGTAATCTTGATTAATTATTTCAAACACATTCTTCAGCTGTATAGTTTTGTTGTCACTGCACACTTCTGTGTGCCTTGGATTGGAAGAAAATCGTTCATGATAGAGCCCTGTGGGTCAAAGTGTCACATGTGCCAAGGGCTGCATCTAAAAATTACAAGAGAAATGTCCCAAAATGATGAATTTAGAGACCCATCAGGCTGGTGTAGATCAGCAGTGGGTTCAGATAATTGAATTTCAGGCAAGCCATTCCAACCCAAGGGTCAAATTATGAATAAATATAAGACAAAACTCACCATCTGGTGAACCATGCCTAATGTAACTGAATTAATTGTTCAGTGGATCTCAAAACCGGTTAAATAGCTTATCCATATTTCTCATAGCTTCTTGCTAAATGACACATTCAAAGCTCTTCCCTTCCTTCTCCCCCTCTAACCCTTTAACCTCTGAGTCATTTGCTGGTGGTGGGTGGTGTTGGCTCTGACAGTGTGTTGAGTATCTTGCTGGAATAAACAGGCTACTTCACCATTTTTTCTAGCAAAATAAGAGCTTGCAGTGAATGGCTGACTTTAAAACATATGGGCCTGAAAATGCATCATTCTAACTCATTATAGTTATTATTTGCACGGTGCTATTTACTTCTGGGTGGTTTTACGGGCAGCATATATGTCTCGAATGGCTTCCTGTTTAAGACATTATACACAAAAATGAAGAAGGCAAAGCTGGATATTAAAATGATTGTTGTAGTCTAGCTTTGTTCAATGATTCTACATTTTTGCTGGTTATAAAATTAGCAGCTTGTTTGCTTCCGACTTCTCTCACTTTAGTGGGCTGCTGGACAGCTGCTAATCTTAGAGGGCTGAGAAAACATTTTGATAGATAGCCCAGTCTGCAGTTTTTTTTAATGTAATTTTCTGAGGAGGGACTGGGGAGAGCTGTTTGTTGCTTTTTTACAGAGTAGTTTACGTATTTGTACAGGAAAAAGGAAAAACACGTTTTTATAAATCTAGGAAATAGATGCATTAATGTGACTCTTAAGAGCCAGTAGCCTTTCAGTCAGTAGGAGTTTGAACTTACTGGCAGGTCTCAGGAAAACGGTGACGTTTTGGCCCTTGTTGATCATAGCAGAATTGTGCAACCAGTTTCAGTAGAAATGATGAAGAATATCAAGGCAGCTATGCAAAGTATTCGTGTTTCCACATAATTTCTTCAGTAATTTCTAATGCATAGTTATCTAAGAAGGACTCTAGCTAGCAAATCTGAAGAATCTCAGCAAGTGTACTTCTGTTTTTGTAGTTAGGGTGTATTACTCTATCCTGATTCAACTCTGAAGGTGTAGGTGTTTTGTAGTTAGGGTGTATTACTCTATCCTGATTCAACTCTGAAGGTAGTAAGGATTTAGGGCAAATAAATTTAGGGCTGCTCATTGTGATGAGCAGCTATATTGGGGCAAATAAGAGAAAAAATGAGAATAAAATGAATAGAACAACATTCAGGTGCAGCTCAGGGTCAGAACACGCTGGATTTCCAGTGTAGATTCTTCCGAAAGTTGCAGGGCACGTTGTGAAGCATACGGGGTTTGGTGCTGTTTGCTGCTCTTGAATCCCTGCGGTGAGCGTGTGCGGCAGAGCTGCCTTCAGTCAGGAAAAACACAGCCCTTAGCCATGGGATCAAAGCACTGGGGAGCTTAGTGGCTGTTAGTGACACGATCGGGAGTGATAGCGCGCTGAGGGAAACCGAGTAATGGAAATAGCCTCCCAGCTGGAGGCTGATCAATAATACTTGGCCAAGCTGCTTGCAGGAGCTTTGAACAGACACTTGTATCCAAACTGGCGTCCTCTCCTGTAGGGAAGAAGGAAGGAAATAGTGTGAATACAGCCCCCTGTTCCCCAGGCCTCTGTGGCTAAATATCATTGCTAGTTGGAGCTATTGCTACTGCAGCTCTTAGTCGTTTGCCTTTGAAATCTGAAATCCTTTGTTTTGTGTGCAGCTTTCAAAGTCCTGAACTATCCAAAGAGGTATGTTTGGCTTTGAGGGAATCTGGTTCCTTAATTCCTTTTCATATTACAAGCTGAAAAGAACATAGAATGTCAAATAGCATCTGATTTTACTTGAAAATAAGTATTTAGATACGAATACATATTTTATCTGTATTTATATAGAAAATAAAATGTGTAACTTCAGTTAAAGTGCAGTCCAAAGTGTAAATAGCTTTTTATCCATTTTTATACTTGTGATGAGCTGTATTAGCTGAAGCATAAAATAATTACCACTGCTCTTCTGAAAAACAGTGTGTATTTTCCACGTGGAAAAAGACCACTGCCCGGTCTCCTCCCCTTAGCTCGCCTTATCTCTTGCAGGGGTTTACCCCTCTAGCCCATGTGAGTCTTCCTCTGCTCTGTTTTGCTACAGAAGTGATCTCTCTGGGAGAGAAATACCAGTTGCAGTGCCAGCAAGTAGCACCCAAGCACACCATATTAAAATATGAATAAGCAGCAGCCATGTGTGGTTTCTGAAATTTATGTTTCATGACTTGAATAGTTTGAAGTGCTGACACTCCAAGAAACTATGTGCATTTAAAGAACCATAAACAGTAATTACAAATTGCTATTATTATTTACATAATATTTGTTTTTTATAAGCTCCCTCTAATATGATTCTTGATTCTGTGATGGATGTGTCTTGAGTCACTAATGTTTTGTTCTTGTTCTCTTTTTTTAGTTATACCAACAGAGTTGTAACCAATGGACTGAAGGCACAAGTTAATAACCCAGAATTGAAAGTCAGAGGACTAGACCCGCTCATCAGTAATTTAATTGATAAACTTCAGCACTTTAATCAAGTAAGTAAGTTTTGGAGATAAAAACATTTTATCATGGATCTGATAACAGAGCTGAATATAAAAATTTTTGTTGCTGCTGCTTCTCATATTGTGTTTCCCAGGAATGATAGCCCTGAAATAGCCAGGTAGGAGGCTTGGTATTCAGAAGTACTGAAGACACTTCTGTGCAACCTGGGTTATGAATTTTACTGAGACAAGATTATTTCCCTGGGAGTAGCTCTAATTCATAGTTGTTCTTTCACTGCTGTTGATGAGCTGTCCTACATGTAATTCCTGAGCCCACAAATGACATCAAGCTTGTCATGACTAGAGTCAGTCGGTGTGAAAGCCTCTTGGACTTTCATGGTATTCTTGTGCTGGAGGAACATACTCCTAGTTTCCGCTGCTTCCTGGGACATAAACAGATCCCCAAATGGAATGGGTCTCTGAGGGCTTATACAGAGTTGGAGTCAAGACAAAGTGCTCAAAGATGAATTACCTGTGCACAGCTGAGAACATTTCCTCAGTAGAAGTTGTTCTTAAGTCCTCTTTCCAGAAAGGAAAGATAACCTAGGAGTAAATGTTAGCAACACGCTCAGCCAATGCCTGCCTCTGTCGTCTATTTGTGCTCCATCGGATGTGCTGCAGGCCAAGCTGATGTGCAGCCTCTCAGAGCTGGGTGTGTGGTTCTGTACCAGCCCTGCTTCAGCACCCCTCTCTGGGAGTTCTTAAGCTAATGCCATTAATAGAGATTGATTTTCATTTAAGGCAGGTGTGTTTTCTTGTCAGCTTGAAAGAATGCTTTCAGCAGTGTGGTTGGTCAAATGTGTGTTTGCGCGTTAACCTACCTGTAATCAGTCACCTTTAAAGGCTGGGGATAGAACATGGGGATAGAAATAGTCTCTAGGAAAAGGCGAAAAGATCAAAGTCCACGCAGGAAAGCAGCCTACACGGCTAAAATGACAGGAGGATTTGCTTAGTCAGGATGTGGGAGGTTATAAAGGCTGTAGCTGTGACTCAGAATCATGGTTTGATCTCTTATTTGCACTCCACCTCTTGACAGCAACAGGTGGCTAATTCACAATCTAACTATTAATTATTATTTTTGTTAAATCTGTCCTGGCTCTAATATTCTGTGGGCCTCACTTTACTGATCATTTGGATCATCCTGCTTGATTTAACTTGCCATGGGGGATTACAATAAAGAGTCTTGTGCAGTACTTAATATTAGAGTGAAATAAACATTATGTGGTCAGATTGATGAAAAGGATAATTCATTATTTATCATCCTTTGCATATTGTCAAGTAGGGTGTTAATTTACTCTATAAATATTAGATATATCTATCTGTGTAATAGTCTTCTATAAACACTGATGAAAGGAAATGGCTAGAAACAGATTAAAAGTAGCTGTGTATTGAATATACTATTTCTTTGTATCTTGTAGGAAAATAAAAATCTGAAGGGTCTCATTATAATGAACTATTTACCTAATTTGTTAACTTATGTACATTTAAAAAACTGCTGCAAAGAACACTTTCAGTCAGTAGAATAAAATCGTATTCTGTCATATCTCTTTGTATGAAACAGAAATGTTGCTTTCCATTACTTCTAATTCTGCTTTAGGAGAGTATCATCCTTAAGTAAATGTAACTCCCATCAGATTGAGGTGCTTAGAAATAATGGATTCCAAGGGTGAAGGATTAAACAGAATACTGATTATTGCCCTAAGATGGTTTGTTCTTAAGCACTTGGAATAATATAAATTCCTTTGATCATAATTTTAGTAAGATTTCTTCAGAGATCAAAGCATCAAAGGAGTTGCTAAATATCTAAGGCTTTTGCATACAACATCAAACATGTGTAGCTGTTTTTTGCTTCTTGAACTTTCGTTTCAGTTGTGATGATAGTATACAAATAAAAACTGACACTGAAAAGCCAATTAAATCAAGATTTTAAAGTGTCATCAATAGTGTGTGTAGACTCTATAGAGGAAGAATTATGCAGAATTGCATTACTCATTTTATGGACAAATTGAGTTTTTATCAAGTTATTCTTTTTTGTGTATACAATATGTAAGGGGGAATTTAAGCAGTTATAAAATAATGTGTAGATCTGTCTCCTTAAATATTTGGAATTTGCAATACCACTTGATGCAGCAGCATAACATTTTATATACAAAAGGAATCCTAGAGACACAGGAAGCTTGAGGAGCAGAAAACAAAGGAATGCCCAGAATATCCGTTTTAGATGGCTGAATGTGTGTAGACCCAATGATCCTGTATCACTTCAGTGATATTGCTTAGTTACATAGAAGAAAAGATAGGAGACATAGAATTTTTAAAAGAAATAATATTTTTCTGTTAAAAAAGCGAGCTATAGCCATGCTGCATCTACCAAAAAAGGGCCCAAACCTGTTTGGCTTCCTGTCTTGTGACTCTGTTTTGCCAAGGTGCCCATTTTTGAATGCTGTGCCCCTAGATCATCTTGCTGGGGTTATTGAGACCTGTCAACTCCAGCAACGTTTAGACCATCTGGATTCGTTTTTCTGAAAGCTGCGCCCCAGCTCAGCAGTTCTTCATCTTCTGTGGAGCAAGTCTTGTTTCCCATAGCTGCTCCCACTGTTTCCTGTAGCTGCTTTTCAACCTCCAATTTCTGGGAGGGCTTTAGGTAACAGAGGGAGATTGAGTAACACTGGAGCAAAAGGCTGTGAGCAAGAGCGGGTTGTCCCCAACCATGCAGAAGCAGCAGCAGATGATTTTCATGGCTAGTTCTGCTGTGTACTTCTGTATCCCTCCTTACTGGGGGAGAAAAACCAGCAGCAACAGAACGTTAGAGAGGAGTGGCACAGCTTCCACCATAACTTTACTAGCAGCTTTACGTTTACATACTCAAAGAATTATAGTATAATAAGTATTCTGTAAGTTTAACTTGCTTGTCTTTTGTCAGCCTAAGTCTAATCTTGACAGAGTTTGAGAATACAGAGTTCTTTACTGTTGTCAATTAGAGACAAATGATTAGGGCATGTCTCAAATGCGAGAAGACAGTGCAATATCTTTATGCTTTAAATAAGAGCGATACCAAAGCAAATCTTGCTGAATTTGGATCTGTATATTTTTTCCACTAAAGTTTCATGATCTCCTAGTTAAACAAAGAAATGTATTCAAATAAAATTCCTTTAAGAATTGTGTGTAAATGATGTCATTGTAGCAAAGTTTCAAGCAACAGCACCAAGGTATATATTA
This sequence comes from Tinamus guttatus, assembly GCF_059628265.1. NCBI lineage: Eukaryota > Metazoa > Chordata > Aves > Tinamiformes > Tinamidae > Tinamus > Tinamus guttatus. Next base: position 2,090,715 of record NW_028288898.1, read on the forward strand.
TCAGTAATATAAGCCAGCCAAAATTCAATCTTGAATGTGAATTAAATTGAGTTAGGCGGTAGAGAATAATACAATAAATCATTTACCTACTACTTAATTTAAATGTATATATATTTTTTCAGACATTTATAAAATATATTGCATTAGAAACTATTTACATGAGATTTAAGTGGAGACAAGCTGGTTTGATTTTCCTCCAAAATTGTAGCTGACTTGAACTGAGATTTAAAATATTCCATTCTTCATTGCATCCAGTGAAAACATAGGAAAGAAGGTAATCTTAAACTGTTGGTATATTACCCCTGCTTGGGACTCTGCCCATGACTATGCCTATTTTAAGCCTATGTAGGCTTAGAAATATTGCTGCTTGTGACATCCCCGCCCCACAACATGCAGAAACTTGTTTCTGTTCAAAATACAGCATGTTTTTTACAACTGAGTTTCCCAAACAGGTCCTTGCTGTTCAAAGAATTTGGAGACTTTGGATATTTGTTCAGGATTTCAGGTATTCCATATCCCTCTTGGAACTGCAAAGCAAGATATCTGGAAATCCCAGATACAGTTTGTCTGTCTCTGTTGGCAAACCATATAGAATGTGTAGTTTAGGGCATTGAATTTCTGCAGATGCACATATTAATATCAAAACACACACTTAATTGGGTAGGCCTTAGCTGTGTGTATGGTGCACTGATAATCCGTGCGTTCAGTGATTTCTGCCTTTCAGGATTTGTTGCATACAGAGCCTTCTCTACAGGTGATGGAAACTCCAGACAGAAATACAGGAGGTCTGAAGCTTTGTTGCCAAGAGCTTGTTGTCATAGCCTGTACAGATTCTACCTGAATAAAAAGTCCCAAGACTGATTTTTATCATATAAATAATTCAAGACCCTTGTTGCTATTGAACTGCTGCATGTGGTCCTCAGCAAAGCAGTGACATTGTTAATTGCCAGGTCGGGGACTGACTGGTCTGGGTGGTACCTTGCCTTGTCTGCACCTCAGCAACCAGCAGGACATTTCTCATCACGGCGGGTGTTTTTGTGTCTTATCTGGTCCATGTTGAATTCAGGTACTGAAATTAAGGGTTTAACAACCCTCCCCCCTTCCTCTCCAAATGGACACAGTAGCACAAATGCTATATAAACTTGAATTTTGCAGTAATCATTGTTCATCAATAACTACCAGCAAGCAGTGCATGTACTTGGGGAAAATAAGGATAGGGTTATTGAAATGGAAGCTATTTTAAGGTTTTATAATCCCAGGAAAGAGCAAATGGACTGTTTGATTACTTTTGATCTCCTTCTATGCGGGATAATAATTATTCCCCCCTCTTTTCAGATAAACTATCGTTTCAAATTACTTCATCATTTATAGAGGGTTGTTTTCTCATCCTACTTTTAATGTTAATTCTTGCTGGATTCATGGGCTGTTTTTCTTCTCCCCTGCTAAGAATCAGACATCTCTTTGCATCTGGATATATATGCTGGACGCCCTGCTCTGTGATAACTTATGATCTTTTTTATAATCCATATGCAATGAAACAACTCATCCCAAAGCCTGAAACAGTCTAGCTTCCTCAAAGGCTGAGCTTAATCTTGGTTTCTTCAGTCCCCTGCATGATTTTCAGCTTCTTAAAGATATATACGTACATATGCAATGTGTGCTGTATAGAAATATTGGAGACATCAGATTTCATCATATTGGTGATTAAAGCAAGAAAAGTTACAATAATGCTGCTAGTCTTGGAAAAAAATAAGCAAAGGGAAATCTAATAGCGATTTAGATCTCTCTTGTTCCTTTTAAAAGAGCTGGCATGTTTCTGTCATGTAGTTCTTAGCAAGAGCTGCACCTTTGAGCCAAGTGCTTTTCACTGTTGTAGTATATATCTCTGCATTGTTTTGTTAGTCAAAGTTGAGATAAAGCATTGCTGTCTACTGGGGGGTTCTTTTGAAACCCAGAAATAGCGACTCAGCAGAGTTGAGAACCCCCGTTGCAAAGCAGCGCACGCAGAAGTGCACGTGCACACAGTGGATATAGCCGAGCGTAGTAACGGGGCTGCTTCTCCCAGGGAAGGCTGTAGGTCCTAAACGGTGCTGATTTGCTGAGTAGAAGCATTTACCTGTCAGGGCTTCCATTAGCAGGTGTAAAATTCACAAGAAATATCTGAATAGTGGCCTGAGGCATCTCGAGTCCATTAAAATCTTGTGCTGCTCTCAGCTTTCTGCGCACTGCTGGTGCTCTGTGATCAGCCCCTGCCTCTTGGCTGCTTATGACTCTTGTGTGCCCAGCGAGGCTGCTGGGGAGCCCCCGCGACGGGCACGAGGGCAGGGAGCAGCGTGAGCTCCAGCCCCGCTGCTGCGGCCCTGGAGGGGGAAAACTGCATGTGGATCCCTCTGCCCCAACAGCTGCAGAGGCAGCTGGAAATACCGGGCAGCGTTAACCTGGGGCTGGGAACTCCCCGCTCGAGGCCTGACTGCCGTGCGTGGCCTGGGCACGGGTGGCGAGTTCTCTCCTGTCTCCTACACCGTGCAAAGCAAAGGACCTCGGAAGCTCTCACCTTGGTTCTGCTCTGGCATTAACAATCCTGTAAAAGAATAGATGTTTGCTCATGAATCAGAGTGCAAAAGCTTTTCCTCTGGCCAGCCCCGCTGCAAAAACATCACTGGAGCCTTGTTTTCTAGAAAGAATATGTTAACATTTACTGCTATGACCCAAGGTAGTAGGTGTACATCTCTGGCTGCAGTCAGTAGCTCTGAGCTCTGCAGGGTGGTACTTGTGTTCTTTTCTCTTTTAAAAAAAAATACGGAGTTGAGATTTAATATTTGCAATTAGAAATGAGAAATTATTTTTAGTATTAAATACAGCACAAAGATTTTAGTAGGAACAGAAATTATTTCAAATATCAGTTCAGGGAACAGACTTACAACGTTTTAAAATAAGATAGATCTGAGACTCTGTGTAAATCCAACATATCTTATTATATGCTGGCAAATATATAATGCTAAAATGACCATTTATTATTCATGCGTTGTGTCTCAGAGTATGCTGTGCTATTTGTCTTGTGAGCATTTTCAGAAATTATTTGCCCAGATGGGCCATTGTATGTGTTTTGTTTTGTTCATTATGGGAAATTAGTCTAAATAAATCAAAATCACATATTGAGTCATGGTAGTGACTTGAGCCAAGTAAGGGAGAGGGAGCAGAGAGCTACTGTTTCAAACCATGAGCCAAAACATTTCACATAGAGAAAATCAGAGTTTGAAAAAGAAACGTCTTGTTTAAAAAAGGCCAGAGTCTGTCCTCTGGCTTGAGCGCCTGCCTCTGCTTGCAGCCACTTCACTAAACGTATGTAGTTTGTTTTGTCAGCCCTTCGTTTTTCTGATCACTGTGGTGGTGCTAAGTGGTGTTCATGTCCTAAGTTATTAAGAGAGTGCTTATGGTGTTTACTTTTGATCTTGTTCCTCGGGTATGATAACATGCTTATTTTTGGAGTTGCTTTGGCACTAGAATAGGAAAGAAAAGCAGAAATTTATGAGCATGATCATTGTTGTATTTAAGGGTAGAGAGAAGGTCTTTAAATGACTGGTCATTAAAAGCATGGGCATGGGCAGGGTCATTTTCTTCTCCTGTTTGAGTCTTAAAGCAAGGAGATGGGTAGAAAGAAGCACTGTAAGATGCCAAAGCTAAAGGCTGCCCAGCATCTGGACTTAGAGTTTGTTGAGCTCAAGTGTTTCTGTACTGGCAGTGCTAAAACGTGGACTAAAATTGGTACTAGTGAAGTGTATTTCCACTTCCCAGGAGCTGACTCAAGTCATCGATAACATTCACAGCTTTCAGAACTGGGCTGCTTAGCAGATTCCTTTGTGGCAGCTTAATGTGAGATAGTTCCCTGCTCAGTCAAGCAGCCTTTTAATGTGTCTCCTAACTGTAGCTGTAATGTGTGGAAAGGTGAAAAGCTCTGAATCAGTTTGGTGCTGTTTGTATTCATGTGATCAGTCATGTACTTGGAAGAAAAATTGAGTTCAAGACAAGTGTGAGGAGAGGTTGGGTCAACTTCTGGTGATGCAGCCTAGGCCTTAAAAATGAGGGCACAAGAGCAAGCATCAGAGCTTCATCTGCACTCCTCTCAGCTGTGTTCCTCACCTTGCTCCTTGGGTTTTAGAAAGAAAGTCTGAATATTGCGGATAGGCAGGATCAGGAATAGCCTTTTGCTTCTCTTCAGGGAGACATTCACACACAATTATTAAAACCCAAAAGAATGAAGGAAAATAATTGTCTTAATTGAGGCAGATCTGCTACTGTGCAGTTACATTTTTTTGTCAATTCAGTAAAAAGTAGCCTTAGCATAGAGCTGTTCTGCTTCTGTGAGTCGGGGTTTAGTCTTCTTCCATCGTGACTTCGAGTCATCTCTTACTTCTTCCAGCAATCAAGTGTGGCTGTGCCCGCTTCTCTGGGGAAACACGCAGCATCGCTGGGTTAGCTCCGAGCAGCTCACGTCCTGCTTTCGCCTTTGCAAAACCCTCATAATGTCTGTTCATTTCCCTTGTCAGAGTTCCTGCGATAAGCTGCCAGTCAGATAAGAAAAGCTTACTCTGCTACCTGTTTCCTAATATCGGCTGCAAAAGAAGCCTGTGAGAGGGAGGGAAATCTCTTCATTTGTAACTTTTTTTTATCGTCCTGCTTTTGTTGGAAAACTTAGGGATTTGCAAAAAATGTAAGTTCAACTAATAGCGAAAGATTTGGTAGGAATTTTACAAACCCCACTGCGCTCTAATTTTCACCATCTGTTACTTTACGAGCGTAGGCCAGTCTTTAAATTTCTTGCTGTTTTCACTGGTGTTTCTTGCATATATTGAAATATTTTGTTGCTGAAGATGGGCCTAGTTGAAATCCGTTTTTAAAATAATTGTTAGGCATATTATTTAAAGATACCCTGAAAGCTCTTCAGCTGAGTAGATGGGCTGGTATCACTGTGCACCACACAGTCTGTGCAGTTTGCTCCAACTCAGTTCAGCCCTCTGCAGGTATGAGGGCAGCTTGTAGATTAAGAGGAAAACAGAGAAATAGGAACAGAAAGTCATTCTTCTGGCTGTAGGAGACCAGAGCATAATTTCCCACAGAAAATGTTCTATTTGGATTAGTGTGAATGCTAAAAATTACACTAAGTCCAAGTTCTATCAAAAGATGTAAAAGATTAACTGTACCAACACTCAGTAAGGAAGCAAACCTGAAGTAACCAAAGTAGATGGGCTGAGTGCCTCACAGAGTACTTAGTTTAAGGAACGTAATAAGTAATAGTCCCTTAAGGATTTAAGGGAATTAAAGATTAAAAAAAAAAAAAAGAGGCATTAGAAATTAGACTATTTCTAGAAACATGTATTTTAGTTCTGATTCCTCCTGCTGTCATCTCCTGTCAGCATATGTACATCCCACTGGAAAACTTACCATGGAGTCTGAGACAGGTCTAGACTGAAAGGGACCTCCTGAGAACCTCAGGCCCAACCTTCTGCTGAAAATAGGGCTTTAACTTATGATCTTTCAAGCCCTGTAAAAACAAGTCTTGACTCTTTCCAGTGATGGAAATTCCATCATTTCTCTGGTGCACTTTAGCTTACTGCTTGCTTTTTCCTGTTTATAATGTGCAAGGTCCATTCTGAGTCCATAGACAATAGGTCTTGAGCACAGAAATACGCACTTTGTACCTTTATACACCGAAATGTGTTCCAGTGAATAAAGCAAGAACATTTATTTAGTAAGTTAATACCAGGATACCTGGAAGTCCCTGTTTCCCATAGGAAGACATCCAGAGGAAATGGCAGCCAGGTAAACAGCAAGTCTCCGTATCTTCCACCATGCAGATTCCTGCGCAAGTCCGGCCTCAGTGGATTGCCAGCAGTGAGGCTGACATGAGCAAATGGAAACTGCTCGTTTGATGGCAGCCTGCTCATTTACAGAGCAGAATTTGCATACATTTACTGGCTGGAAGAAAATTTACTGCTGTGCATGTGATGCCAAGAAAAACCTTGGGTATTACGGTTGGAAACCTCTTGCTTGTTAATGTTCTTTTGAATAGCAATAAGGTGTTTGTAAGAGGCTGTATGTTGTGGCTCTTGTGCATTTGCAAATGTATCCTACTTGTGAGGATAGATGGGGCAATCCCTACCTATTAGCTGTGATTTCATGGCTGAAAATGCCACTTAGAGGCTTGAGCCCTATCTCCCTGAAAACATCCAGGCCTCCAGTTTCTATAGCCCTAAACAACCCAGGCTTTGGCAAGCTGATATGTCTTGCATTGCAAATATAATTTATTTACAATGCACTCTTTAGTGACATCTACAATCTATCCAGCTTCTTGGAATTGTATGCATTTTAAATAGGATAATACATACATTTCACTTGCCTTTTTCATGCATCTGAAATGAACCTGTGACTCAGTGTAGTTATGTGAGAGTGGAACTATTTGGGGCTGAATATTCCCAGTCCTGGATGCTATGGATGAACTCATTGGGCAGAACTATCACCCAGGATAGTACCAGTTGTCTCTAGAAATCGGTATTCTTGATATTGCATTAACACTAATAGCAAAGTGAAAAATGAGAGAAGGATTAAGAGCAGTGCCACGTCATATATAAAAATCATACACATCCATGACTGCTTTCTCAAGCTCACTTCTGAGTTGTACAATGCCATGAGCCTTCACACAGCTCCCATGCAAGTCCCATAAATCTCATGCAGGCGCATCCGCTGCCCCCCTGCTAGTGCTGCTGCTGCGGGGCTCTGTGGCTCTGCAGGACTGAGAACCTGCATTCTCTGCCTCTTCAGGCAACTGGGAGCTCCTACAAAACTGTTAACATAGCAACTTAGGGCTGTATTCACCAAGGGGAGCGCTGGTCTAATAAAGCAAACAAGAACTAGCATGTACAACCATTCTCAAACCTAGGATCAGTATTTATGTATGTGCCAAACTTGAAAGACGTAAATAATTCCATTGGCTATTCACACTCAGTATAATTATGTGCATGTTTGAGTGAAGGTCATGTTCAAAAATAGATACAGCGATGCTCTGAAGGACTAATGTAAATCTTTTGAGGTTAAATTCTTTGTGTAATTGTTGGAGAAAAGGAGCCTCTTTCCTTCAGTGGATAATTCAGAATCTCGACACTGAGGTTTTTGCTTTGAATCACCCTTCTCCATTGACTGTAAAGGGAATCTAAGGAGGTCCTCAGTACAAGGCTAGCATTTACCTTTGCCCATTCACTACTTTATATTCCCCCAATTTTCTGTTTAGCGAAAGCCAGCATTCAGAATGGCATTTAAACAAAAGGTCATTTAGCAGTTGGGTGCAGGTGTATGTAGAGATGCTTTTAATGCTTGCATGCAAATTGTGGTCCTGCATGTTTTCCTGAATTCCAGGCTAATGGCAACATATAACGCGTCCCATATCCCAACGAGTCACAGGGGTAGCGGGAAGCAAGTGTAGTCTGTCTTCAGAGGATGAATTTATTGGCAAGTCCTGCATTACATGCTTTTAATATATTTAATTAAAAAAAAAGCTATTCTGTTCTTTCCAACACTTGGAAAACAGGTTTCCAGCTCTAGTCTATTGATAATTCTGATATGGTAGATTCTGTCTGTATGGCAAGGGCTCTTGTGCCATTATGAAAGCATGCGTAACAAGTAATTTGTAGGGGTTCAAGCAGAAGTCAGATTTGAGCATAGCTTTTCAATGGCCGGGAGCAAATAGCTTCAATGAAGGCTGCTGATAAGTACTAAGTAACGTGTCTGTAGTAGTATGCAGTGTTTTGAATGCTGCCGTATGTCCCAATAAATATCAGCCTTGCAAATGTAATCAAAACGTGTTCAATGTCATTGCAGTGCTCTGGGCCTTGTGTGCTCCTGTCTCTATCTGTAAGAGGGGCCTCTCTCAATAGAGTTTTTCAAAATGACATGTTCATGGGAGTGCACTGGCAGACAAACAATGTAATTATTGGCTAATATAATGACATATGACTTGTGCTGCGCTGCAGTAGAATGACGCTGAGCCTATTTGATGTGGCATTTGAAATAAGAGAATCTAATAATACGAAATGGGTTTCAGAACAGTAAATGGAAAGCTTTAGATTTGGCTTTCGTAGACTCTGTAATTGGGCCTGGATGAAGTCCCGCAGAGAGGGCTGCGCGGCGGCGCGAGCTGCGGTCGCACCCGCGGGGACAGTGCCTTGAATCCAGGTTTTACAGCAGAGAGCTTGGTTGCCTGGAGCTCTGGGGGCCGTTTTGAGTCGTGCAGCATGATACGCAAGTTTTAGCTGAGGTGTTTAAAATGAGTCCCTCTAAGTATTAAAGTTCTAATTTGGACTTCACTTAGTGTTTATCAACAATACGAAGCAATACTATGCTTTCTTACTATACAGATTATTGCAAATATTGGTTAAAATATTTCTTTACTTTTTTTCATTTAGCTTTGCTAATCACTACTAAGTACTTAGTATACTGAAAAATTACACGCCAAGTACCAGACATGTAATATATCTTTTGGCCAGGTAATATGCTGTATTAAGTAATAATCTGAACAAAATATGGTAAATTGCTGTTTAATTCTGAGACAGGCAAAGCTAAATGTGTTTAGTTTGAAAACCGTGAATGTAAACTCCAAATAAGGGATCATGTGGCTAAAAAGTGTGTCGATTCAGTGGCAAAGGGAAGGCAACAATTTCAAAAGTTTAAAAAAAAAAAAAAAAAAGTAAACACTAGAAAGTAACAATTATGACATGTAAAATATCGTTTGTAATTTATTAATTCTAGAAAATGCAGTTATCTAAAATCTGCCTCTTAGCCTGCTCCAAAGGCAAAATGTTAGTTGATCCTTTTCAACCACATTTCTGTGGCCCATCCTGCCTGTGCAGGAAGTTTCTCTGGCAGTTACTGCTCGTGCAGGAGCTCCTGGACACGCGTTATTACACAGAGCGCTTGGATTCCTGAGGAAGGTCCTTGGAAGCAGAGCCCACGGGATCTGCTCTGACTGCGTAAACAGGGGACAACGGCTGCAGCAAGGCAATATATTCTGCTGCTTGGGACTCTCCCGTACGCACAGTTTTATGTGCAACTTTGGAGTTTCACTGGTTTATTAAATAACCTGGCACAGTTCTTATATGTACATGCTTTTTTTTTTTTTTATTAGCTTGAGTAGGGAAAATCTTGAATGGCTGTAATCTGGGCTTAGCTAAAATACTTTAATGTGACCTGTCAAGCTGCAGTTAAACTGGTAGGTGGGAGGGTGTGCAATTGCTGGGCAGCCTGGTGTTTCAAAGCAACTTTAGAGAGACCATATGATCAAAATGGCTGGAACAGCAAGAGAAAAAGAGCAAGATCATTTTACTGCAGTCCCAAATTGAAGGAAATCTTGGTCTGTGGAGTTTCTTTTTATCGTAGGGAAGGTCTAACCACTCTTTATCTGTGGAGGATTGGAGAGTGATCTCAAAAGAGAATATCAGGTCTGGGCTATATAAATGTGATTCTCTGGGTCCCCGAATGTCCCCAGCCTGATCCAGCAGCTGTGGAGGCAAAAAAAATCACTATGGATAGGTAATAGAAGATGAGAGAAGCCTCTGGAAAATTTGGTGTGCTTTTTATCTCTCTCCTACTGTCTTCTCACATTTTTCTCCTACCTCTTCCTGTCTCCCTCCCATCCTGCTTGCAAGTGAAACGTTTACATTTTGCCAGTGGTAATAGGGTGACAGGAGATGAGTGGAGCAAAAGCCCTGTCACATATTTGTGTAGGTGTGGGTGAGCGTGTGGATGTGATTCTCCTTAGGAGACTCGAGTGAGATAAACAGAGCTTGGGGAAGGCGCAGTTTGGTGCTGTGGTCCTTCCCTGGCAGCCCCAGCATTCAGGTCAATCTCTGCATCCCCCCAGTGCCGTTTCACAGCATCTCTCTGTTCTTGCTCTTTCAGCCATTCACACTGGTCACTGATACAATTCACATGAGCTGAAACCTTAGGGTCTGTCAGGTGAAAAGCAGTGACAAGGAAATGCAGCAATATCACACTTAGTCTCTGGCTTCTGCCTAGGATTCAGATTAAACCCTGCCAATAACAGCTACGACTGTGTGACAGTTACGTTACTGCAGTTAAATCAGTCAAATTTCTTTCACCATCCTGTTAGCCCTGTAAAGGAGGTGGCAATAGGAGGTGTTAGGAAGGCTCTTGAAGGGGAAGATCGCACTGATTTCTTAAAGAACAAAAAATGTGGAGAATTTGAACACTCTGGGTTTTCACATTCCAGTTAAGGAATAACCAGAAAATAGCAATACCAGGCCCTGGGGGCAGGATACTGAGGAGTAAAGTTGGTTGTCTCACCCCAAACACACTCCCTAATTGCTGCAAGTCCACAGCTGGCAGGTGAGGCTTTCTTTTTAAGGTGCAGCTCTTCAGCTTGGCTTTATACAAACTTCTCAGTGTGACAGAAATCAGATTAAATAGCTATAAATTTGAACATGCTTCCATCTTACTTCCACTTTGGTAACTTTCGGAAAGGGGTCAGCTTGCCTCTGCTGTGTCAACATGTAGGTATACATGTATTTGCTTGTACATACACATACGGTGAAGATCACTGCTGGTTGTGGACAGGAGAATCAAGAGGCTGCCAGTGGGAGAATCGAGTGCCACTGAGAACCTTTTCAATAGGGGCAATTGCAGTGATTGTCACGTCGCCGGGTGTTTTTCTTCCTCTGTCTAAGAGAAGGCAGTGTGGTGGCTGTCAGCAAAACATCTCCTCCCAGCTGAAGGGCTCTGGAGAGCAGTGTCTCCCATCGCAAATTCTCCTGCCTCCTGCTCTTCCTTGTTCATCCTTAGAAGTCATTGTCCTTGGAAGGCATCTTCTTTCTTCCACCCTGCCCTGTGATCATCTTCATGTCTAGATTGTAATGCCTTTCATTTCTAGTTCCAGGTAAGATGACTTCTCTGAAGGGTTTACAATCTCCCGGTGTTTGGTCTGGCAGTATTTTTTGTAGCGCTGTTCTATTTTGGTACAATATCTTAGTTGCATCTAGTGGTATTAGCTAGGTTCCTTCGTTGGCAAACTGCAATCTTACTGCAGTTATTGGCTAAGGAAGGGGGCAAAGCTTTTGTCAGCTCACATGTTTGAATTAAAACAAAGCTCCCTAAATTTAGTTTGCCCTGGTTACACATTGTAGATGTACTGGACAGACTCTTGTGCATAGTAGTGGCAGGCAGGAGAGCGGTAGAGAACTACTTTCCCCATCTCATGTGGAGTAAAAGCTATGGGCTGCCTTTTCCTTTTGGGAATAATAGCACTTGAATTAATTTACACGCAGCCAAGTGCTCTGTGTACCCCAGTGTGAATAGTGAGTACAACCAGCCTTATGGCCTTTCGGGAGAACGTAATGGCTATTTTTAGTCTGTATGTAGGAGTGTATATGCAGTTGTGTGCTCTGGATGCCAAGTTTCTACAGACTTTATGACTTAATCGTTGCCTGTGTGAAAGGACGACTTTTACAGGGTGCAGATGTAAATGGGATTTTGTGTCCTTGAGATCTAGCTCTTTCAGGCCTATTAAAAGTTTTTAGACATATTTAATGTTTTGGATTCTTTGAATGAAAATGATAAAGTGCACTATTCATTAGTTATTTGCTCCTCTCTGTTGGTCTACCCCATTCAGTGATCATTCTGCAGTAAGATTGCACCATTTCAATTCTTTTTTATGCAATATCCCTTGAGCTCTTCCCTCTCCAAAAGTAACAATCATGTGGCTAATTTTCGGTGCTATCTTTAAATAGGGGCAGTCTTGCAACTCATTATTTTATTTGAAGATGAAAGTTCCCAACCAGCTGCTCTCAGGTTTAAGGTTCTATCCTTAGGCAAATGAACGGCTTTAGACTAAAGGTTACGTGTTTGTTTTCTGTTTTTTGTTTTTTTTCTTCACTCTTATCATTGCAGAAAATTTGGAATCATTGTGTTAGAAAATGGACTTTTTTTAGAGTGTAATAGAGTTTTTTTTTGTGTTCTCCTATTAACAAATGAAAAATCGCAGCAAAAGTTGCAGCAGAAGTAACAGCAAAAGGCCATTGAGCAAAATGATCTCTCGCAGCAGCCACCCCTAGCACCAGCTCCTCTAGACCTCGGGACGCGGGGCAGAGAAACGGTGGTGGTGGCCCTGCCAGGGAGCCTCCCTCGGCCAGGTTCCATAAGCAGCGCCTCGGAGGGCAGCTTTCTGCCCCGCGGGGCTGGCTTTCAGGGGCACGTGGGTCACAAGTTGCCTGCTCAACTACCAGGGGTTACAGGTTACAAAATGGTTCCGTTCAGTCTCCAGTGACTTTTGAATCTGCCGGTGATTTGACATCCCCCCAAAATTTGAGACCTGATAAGTTTGAGGAAATGGGTTTCTGGAGGGAGAGAATCATTTTGTACCCCAGTGACAGAAATACTGCAGGGTGGGCTCTGTGCTGGTATGCCAGAAAATCCACATGAAGGAGAAGGAGGAAAGAGACTGAGTGGCCCAGCTGCAGGAAAGCTTTGGTCCCATCTCATGCCTCATTACACAGCAGATAATTCAGCCACAAAACACAAAGCCACAGGAAATCGGGCTAAATTCTGCTTCCCACAGAACTTCTCATGCCATTTGTGTGTGGGGGTTCAATTTTGCTTCCCCTGTTCTACTCAGCAGTTTGGTGAATAAAAATATAGATACTTTCTTATTTTCCAGGCTGGACACCAAAACTCCTCATTGTCAAAATTATAAGCAAGTGAATTCCACATGGCTGCATGTACCCTTCCCAGCTGCTGCTTTGGCACTGCCTCCCAGGGGACTGTAACTTGCTCTGTAGCCCGCAACATGGAACACTTGTCCCTTGATTGCTGTTTTTGCATAACCAACACAGCAATGCGTAAGAAGTGTTACTGGCGTTAAGAACCTCACAAAAGAAAGGGTTTTTTTTAAGAGCAGAATTTGATGGAGTTTCTTGCCAGGTGCACAGTTTGTTCTACTGGTGTGAGCTTCTGCTCAAGCGAACACTTCCTGGAGCTCCCTCACTTCCCAGGCAGGCTCCAGGGTGCAGAGGGAAGGAAAGGAGGGTGCCAACAAGGAAGATGGGGCTGCGTCTGTCCCTGTTCTCTGTTTTTTGCAAAGGCTGGTTTAGAATTTGGCCAGCTTGGCAGCTCA